>NW_022900926.1:2643063-2729848 GCF_012274545.1 Fukomys damarensis
CTTTTTTTTTTTTTTTTTTTTTTTGGTGAGAGCATTTATTCATTTTTTATTTAAAATTTTTTTTCTGTACCAGGGATTGATCTTGGGTCCTTGCGCTTGCAAGGCAGGACACCAAACCGCTGAGCTAAATCCCTGACGGTGAGAGCATTTAAAATACACAGCCTTAGTAAATCTTCAAGCACACAACATCGTGTTAACTGCCATCACAGAGGCAGAACTAGGTCTCCAGAACACGTTTCTTCTTTCTAACTGATTCGGTGCACGGCATCCGTCTCCCCGTTGCCACCACCGTTCTGCTTTTGTTTCCCTGCGTTCTACTCTTTAGATTCCACCTCTCAGGGAGACCACACCTTCCTAGTCTTTGCGTACCTGGCTTACTTCACGTAGCATAATGTCCTTTACCTTCACCCAGTGGTTACAAATAAAATAATTCCTATCTTTTTAAGGATGGATAGGATAGTATTCCACTGGGCCCACATAAGACCTTTTCTGTAGCTACTGATCCACTGATAGACCCTTAGGCTCATTCCATGTTAGGAAGATTATGAATAAAGCTGGAGGAACAGGAATCTCTTTGACAGGTAGAATTGCTGGTTCATGCAGGAATTGTATTTTTAAAATTCTGAGGAACATCCATACCTTTTGGATAACAGCCCAACAACTTTACATTTCTGCCAAGAGGAACAAGAGTCCTTTTTCTACACAACCTAGCCAATATTTGCTGTTGCTGTGCGTTTGATAATAACCATCCTAAAGAGCATGCAGTGGTGTCTCCTCATGGTTTGAGTTCACATTTCTCTGATGATTTGTTTTATTGACCATTTTTCACATACCCGATGGCTATTTATGTTTTCTCTGTGATGAAATGTCTATTAGATCCATTGCCTGTTTTCTAATTTGGTTTATTTTGGCTTTGCTTTGATAGCGAGCAATTTGAGTCCCTTATATATGAGCATATGATGTGTGTGTATGTGTGTGTGTGTGTATATATCAGACATATACACAGTATATCTGATGTGTGATTTGCAATTATTTTCTCCCAGTCCACAGGTTGTCTTTTTCTTGCTTGTTTCCTTGGCTTTGCAGAAGCTTTGTGGTTTGATTCAGCTGCATTTGTCTATTTGTCTATTTTGTTACCTCTGTTTTTATAGCTAAATTTAAAAAAATCTTTCCTGAACCTAATATGAAGTTTTTCACCTTCTTTTCTCTTTTATGATTTCATGTCTTTCATTCAAATATTTCATACATTTTGAGTTGATTTTTTAATATGGGTTGAGAAAAAGATCCAAGCCCATTTTTCTTTTTCTTTTTTTAATTCATTAAGCTTATTGGTACATTTTAGGTATACAAAAAGGTCACATTTATCATTGGTATCTTATACCTTTACATGATATATCATGGTTTTTGTTTTTTCCCTATTCCTCTGCCCTCCCGTCATCCCTTCCACTCCTATTTACAAAGACTTTGTTTCCATTTTTTCATTTTCTCATATTTTTTCCTTTCCATTCTTCTATGTGAATTTCTCCACCTTTTATCATTTTTTAAAGAAACAACTCCTCATTGTGTGTTCTTGGCCATTGGTCAAGGAGCTGTTGACTGTAATTGTGTTCAGGGTTCTTTCCTATCCCACTGGTCCATATACTTGCTTTCACTGTATAACCATGCTCCTTTGATTGATAAAGATTGGCAACAGATTTTGAGTTGTGAATGTAATTTCTCCAGCTATATTTTATTAGATGTATTCTTAGTGATACTAAGAGAGTGTATATTTCTCACTATATTCACTTGCAATTGTTTTGGCTATCTATGGTCTTTTGCAACTCTTTTCAAATTTTTGGACATACTTTCTATTTTTGTACAATTTCATTGAAGCTTTGATGGGAATTATGCTGAATCCAGAACACCCCAGGACCAGTTTATGAGAACCAGACTTAAGGTACCCTGAAGAAACAGGTGGACAAATCCAGGATTGCACAGAATGTAAGTCCCCAGAGGTTTGACTGAAGTGTGTCCCTGGGTGGCAGAGAGACCACTGGATTCACAGAGTTTGAGTCAGAAGGAGGAACATGGATATTTGCTAGGACAAAAGTGACTTCATTTCAGCCAGAATGTACCTGGTTTATTTTAAGCTACTATCAGGGAGTCCAGTGCATTTTGCCCTGCACCAGGGTCTGTGTAAAGCTCTCCACACCACTCTGCTGGTGCTGTGTATTCATAGTGTTCTGGTAAACTTTTCAGAAAAAAACAAAACAAAACACAGGAATTTCTCTGGAGCAGTGGTGGAGCTTAGGACTCAAGATGGCTGCAGCTAAGTCTGGCTGAAGACACACAAGTCTGCAGGCTCTTTCAGTGTGGCCATTCCAACAGCATTAATTTTCCCAATGCACTGGTACAGGATATCTTTTTGTGTGTTTCATCAGTATTCTGGAGTTTTCATTGTATAGATCTATTACTTCCTTGTACATTTGTTCTTTAGCATTTTATTCTACTGATGCTATTATAGATTGGGTCATTTCTTAAATTCCTGTTCAATGGTGGTGGCCATGGTGTCTTCCATGGAGTCTTACTAAAGCAGGGTGTACATGGGGTGACCAATGACCCGAGGTCCAGGCCTGGCACAGCACTCCGCTGGCTCCTTAACAATGGAGTGTGAGGAGCAGCTGGGCAGCTGGGGCTGCAGCCTTGGCCTGCACAGACCTGCAGCTCACCAAGGCCAGGGTGCACACGCACTGTATGGCAGTGACCCCAGGGCCAAGGTGTCCTTGTGTTCAGGGAAGCCACATAATCAGTGTCTGGACAAAGCCACGAGAGCAGCCATCATGGCTCCAGGACCTGGGGAGTGGGCTGGCCCCTCCTGAAGGGGGTCAGAAGACAGAAAAGGTCTGCATGGAGCAACTGCAGAGACGGGAGCTGTCACTGAGACCCCAAGAGGGACCGAAGCTCTTAGGCCCAAGGTAGGGCCAGGGTGTAGCGAAGGTGCTCTGGTGTTTGAGATCCTGAGGAGTTAGGTGGAGCCACAGAGCTGGGATCTGAGATGTGGCAGCGGGGCATGGTGGCGGATCTGGTGTGTGGACACACAGGCAGCAGCCACACTCTAGGGCCAGAAGCGCACACCGTGTTGGGAAGGCAGCCGTTCCACTCTCTTCATGGCACAGCAGTGGCTCCTTCTTAAGGCTGGACAGTGGGGCAGCATCTCTTTCTGCAGAAGGCCTGGGTCAGGGGCAGCTGTTGGTCACTCACTGATGAAAGCGTGTGGAGCCCTGTGCAAAGCAGGCTATTGGGGACCAGGTGGCCCCATTCTCCTTTGTTCCTGGCTTCCACACCTTGGATCTGGACGTCCCCCACAGCTTGTGTACTGATGACTTGGTCCCCAAATTGGAGCCGCTGAAAGACGGTAGAAACCTTGAAAAGGTTGCTCCCAGTGCATTTTGGGGGGCTCACCCTCAGAGGTATTTCTAGGATGTAGGTCTCTTCTTCCCGCTCTCTCATACCTGGTAGTGAGGTGCATGGTCCTCTTCCACCATGTGCCTCACCACGATCTAAGTCAATAGGCCAGCCACAGACGGGAATTCCAGCCCTGAGCCAAGCGACCTCTCTCCTGAAGCTGATTTGACTCTGTATTTATTACAGTAATGGAAGTCTGATGACACACTAGACATCTTCACACGGCTCAGATATTCTAAGCTCTCCAACAGTCTTCTCTACTCCTGAACGTTCTTTGGTGGAATCTTGAGTCCCTAAGGCTATTGTTGGCAGGTAACTATTGATCTACTATTTCTCAGGAGAATAAAAAAGATTGGCTACTTTGCCATTTGTTGGCTCATTTTATTCGCAATTGTTGACACAACATATTTTCACAAGTCAAAAGCCTCCTTTGTATATTACGGGTCTATTTATATACTAACCTATACCAGTACTAACTGCCTTTTTCACTGATACACTGTTCTTTATATTACATGTACAGAGTTAAAAGTAGTTAGTTCACATTTTCATTTCGTGTTCAAGCTCTGATTACATTTTCATACTTCACACATTATGATGCTAAGAAATAACTAGGTTCTAAAAAGTGTGCAGGGATGAACGCTTTTATCTACTACAAGTTGGTTCTAGTAGTTCATTTGTCAGAGTTCAGAATATATTTCCAACTTGTTCCTATTTATTGTGAGGAATTAGAATTTTAAACTTTTTGTTTGTGGAGCTTTGCTAATTAATTCATAGACTTGGTTTCTTTGGCCCTGAAAAACAAGTTCTAATTTGTTAGAAAATGTTTACCTAAGAGCCTTTACAAGTGATTTTCTACTCTTTTATGATGGGTTAAAGAAGACACAAAAAGAAGTGAAACATGGATTTTCTTGAACCAAGAAGAGAGCCTGCTTAAGTTATTCTAACACAGGAAGACTGACAGGTGCTGTCATGGTATTTTATAGGCATAAAGAAAAGGAAGGAATGAATCAGCATATTGAGTAAAGCTTTGTAGAACACTACAGTCCGAACTGTGTCTCAAAGAATATTTTATATTAGATTCTGACTACCAGCCATTTTCAGAAAATAATTTTGAACAAATATATGAATATATATATGAATATGTGAATGATTCCAGTGATGACCTAATGTAAATATATACCCCCGTTTCAAAGAGCAAGCTGTAACTACAGTGTGGATTGTCAGACGCCTTCGGTTTGGGACGGAGAGCTAGGTGTGAAGCTTGGGAGTGGGACTCTCTGAGGCTTGTTCTATTAAGACTGAAAATAGTGGGAGTTTCTGACTAGAAGAAATGCGTACTTGTATAGGGACAAGCCACTGTGAGGATGGTGGCGTCTGGGGGTAACAGAATCCATTCCGAAATTGTTCAAGCCGCCCTAATGAGACATAATGAAGCTCTCAGTTAGGGCAAGTAACAGTAGCTAGGAAACAAAATGTGAGTTGGAAATCCAACTACTTTATAAAACCACTTAAAAGAAGTGATTTCCTGATGGAAATTGGAATCCAAGTTTAAATTTTAATAAGGAAAACCTGGTATCTCTGCAGTTGGTTGTTTCTTTTGATTTTTACACTATTAACCACATAAATTAAATCACAGTGGCTTTGCCTCTCTTCACGTCCTCTAAAGGCCTTTGGGGTGGACAGGAGGTAAACTGAGTCGGGACAGGAAAGAGCTCATTGCGTCACTCCCATCGCACAGCCCCACAGGCCACACCAGAGCCCTGACCCCGAGCGCATGGCCCCACATGTGGAGCCTAGAGAGAGGGCTGCAGGTCACTGGGACAGTGACCCCGAAACGGGCCGCGGCCCCCCGCATTCTCACTTCTGTTCCCAGGATGGACGGATCGGCCCACAAGGGCCTCGGCCCTCGGAGCACAGCCTAGGAGACCCACTAGCGAGGCGCGGAGCATCCCCAGTGGGAAGCCGTAGTCCACTCTTCGTAAGATAAGTTGACACTCGTTTATTTGTACATAAAGCTGAATGATAGACTTTGGATACTACGTGTTGGATCAAAGTTTTCAGATCACGAAGTGCTGCCCTGAAACAGATCTGCTCCAACGAAAAGACGCTTAATTTTATTAAGAGATTTTTGGCACAAGAAATTATCAGCATTGGATAGCATTTAGCATAAATTTGGCTTAAAGAATTAGTGACTGTTTGGGAGCTCCTGAGTTGTCTCTATAAGAATGGCAATCCCTTGGAAGCAGAAACGTGCCTGTTTTAATTACCACAGGATCTTTAGATGCTAGAGCAAAAACCTCCATTTAGTTCATTTTCAATAAATAACTCTTAAATAAATGAATTTTTGAAAGTTCCCTAAGAATGGCTCATCCCAAAAGCTTTGAAACTTGAATAATGATAAACATCTAGAAACAAATGAGTGACCACAGATCTGGGAACTTGAAAACAGGAGGAAACTTCAGAAGGTTCGAAGGGTAGAATCAATGAATGAGATCCTGCATCAGAGTTCTCTAAAACAGAACCCGGATGAGATTTTGAGGATGGGCTCAAGTGACCCACACCTTTCATACAAGGCATGGGGCTGGGGCAAGAGGAGGAACGACAGGATCTCAAATCCGAGAGCGTTTGGAGGCGCAACTTTGTGATCAACCTAAGGATGAGGTTAACGTGAGGGCTGCAGTGTGCTGCACTCAGCGCCTCCTGATTTAAGCGCTGGACACATTATAGGGTCCACTCACAGCAGCATCCAGGCTCCTGTCTGACCGAAAGTCTGGCCGCCGCCACCTGCCCTGCTGACATAGAAGAGGGATTATCACAGCTGTCTGTAGAGGAAGAAGGGCATATTTTTCTTTCCTTTTTGGCCATGGCTGGTGCAAGCACGCGTATATTTTGGTATACATACATGGACACAGCAAGACAGATGCTTGTAATAGGATTAATTTTTTTACTAATATGTCTCTGTTCACATAGAAGGATGTGCATCGTCATTAAGACCTGCAGTTGAGATCTGGCAGGCACTGGTCTGTGCTTTTTCTGAGGACAGCCTCTTTGAACATTTAAATATTTCATTTCACTTTAACTCAAAACGTTTCCCAGTTCATTTCTGTTACTGTTTTTCTCTTGTATTCCAAAAACACTTTGAGCTTCGTCTGTTGAATCTGTTGACTTCTGGGGCAATTTAACATATGGCGGCAGTTTTGTTTGCTTCACAATAATTATTAGGGTAAAAAGTAAATGGCAATTTGGCTGAAGGGAAGATCAAGGCCGTCACTCGTAGTTCAGACACAGTATTTGGAGGCGGAATCTATAAAGCAGAACTTCATCAGAAGGCTGGGTCAGTACTGCTCACCAAGGGAATGGCTTCTTTTCTAATCAGGCCATGACTGTGTAAGAATATCTGTGATTAAGTGAAACAAACCATGATAAAAACGCACCTCTGACTGACGGAGACCATTGCGCTTTCCTGTTTCCTTCCTCTTGGACTGTAGCACTAGTCTCAGAGAGCTATTATTTCATTATTGAAAACTTTTTAACCTCAAAGCAAATTTTACCATTCAGTTCACTGGATTTTGGGTCTGATGAAAACAGAAGCATCATCCTTTGAGATGCCGTGTATTTTTCCTCATAAAGGTTCCCAGAATTAATCTATAGACTTACACTTCTTGAGTTTCAGCACTTTGTATTTTCCAAGAAGTGGACACAGCCTAAATTTGAAAAATTTTAGTTACTGCATTTTCTCTCTCACCCTACACATTTCCATCAGTGCAATCTCAGGTGAACTAGTTTTATACCAAAGGAGGAACTGACTGTGTGAAAGTTTTACTTTTTCTAACAGACTCTTCATTGAATATAGCTGCAGGTATCCAGGGACAAAACACTGAAGAAATATATATTCAGCTTCTTGCCGATTTTGAGGAAATGGAGATATAATGAGGCCGGAAGGATTGACAAATACAGAAGAAGGTCGCCTGCAAGGGTTCTTTATAGCTGTAAATGGTTTATAGAGATGAGATTTAAAATTCATCAGATCCCTGTCAAGAATAATATTGTCAGCACGTTGGATAAGCAAACATTTATGCTAACGTGAGACTCAGTTTTCACCTCTCGATCAAAGATGTGATTCTTTTCAAACTGTTGCACAAAGACTGAGAAGTGAGTTCTGCTTTCTGTACACTTCTCAGTAGGGAAAAATATTTAAAAACATAAGTTAAAAATAAGAATTAATAGGGTCAGGATGTAGCTCAGCATTGTAGCACCTGCCTGGCAAGTGCAAGGTCCTGAGTTCTATCCCTGGTACCAGAAAGAAAGAAAGAAAGAAAGAGAGAGAGAGAGAGAGAGAGAGAGAGAGAGAGAGAGAGAGAGAGAGAGAGAGAGAGAGAAAGAGAGAGAGAAAGAGAGAGAGAGAGAGAGAAAGAGAGAGAGAGAAAGAAAGGGAGAAAGAAAGAGAGAAAGAAAGAGAGAAAGAAAGGAGTAACAACCTGTACTCCAACCTTGGTCTCTGTCTCTCACACCACATAACCATACATACACACATATACACACACACACACACACACACACTGCCTCTTCATCAGACCATTCATCATGGTCTAAGAAAAAAACTTAAATATAATATTTAAATAATAAACTAGCCTTCTGCTGGCATAATCTCATCAATAAAAAGACCGCAGAATTTGAGCAGGAAATTATGGCTGCTGTTTGAGGATTGCACGCATTTATCTATCTCAAAAATCTGTATGAATTTTGACTTATTTTCTATACATTTAAAAAGTAATATGGAAAAAAAGTAATAAGGAAAGAAAACACTGTTTCTTTTTAATGCTCCAGCATCTGTTCCAATAGACCTTATTTTTTAATCTCATTGTTTGTGAATTCACTGATTGTGGCTTTTACCATACAACAGTAGAAATTTTTCAATGACTTGTGTAGTTGAGCTCCTTGCTCCATGTTCACTCCAGGTCATGCAGATTGCTGCCAGACCTGCTGTTGGGAACTTTGAAGGAATAAGACCCTTGTGGTTTTTTTAAATTTTCTCATTAATTCTTCCCAGCATTTAATGACCTTTATGGAGAGGAGGAAGATTTAATTTATTTTGTGCCTGAATCCTCCCTTTGTGATGGAAGCTTAGTTTACTATTCTATTTCTTATAAGAAGGTTTTACATGTGTGATAATCAAGATACTGTCTCCTCCCCACCAAAGTTAGAGATAGTATCAATTTGTAAAAGATTTTTTTGTTTTTGGTGATTCTAAGAATAGCACTGCCTGGGTCTATAAGTCTCATATTCCAGCCCTAGCCACACAAAGGCAGTACTGTCCACTGGTGCTGGCCCTGTCAACTTCTCTCTTCTCACACTATCACCCAGCTACATTTCCTTTATTATGTTATGTATCAAAGCAGTCTCATCCTTTCATTTTTACTAGGTAATGTTAGCCGTAATATTTCCAAATGGCTCAAAATGTCCAAGCTAGCTAGCTAGTGAAAATAACATCTTCTGAAAGACATTTACTTCTGAAGCCTTCTCAGGTGTTGTTCGCCAAGATAAAACACCACTAACTCCTCTGTAAAATTTCCATGTGTAACTGTGAGAACAAAAGAAGAACACTCGTTTTTAAAATGTGCCTTGAAATAACAAACCAAACTTTGATGGTTATTTTGATTCATCTTTGAAGTTTGAGGACAACAGGTATGAGATTCTTTCAAGAAGTATGTGGTAAATAGTGAAATACCATGGAGGCAAGGGAGGATGGACACATAGGAAAGATTGCTGTGTCTGTCCCAAGAAGAGCCACATGGAAACAGAGTTCAAGGATGAAATTACCTTAGGTTCCAGATTTTCACAACTTTGATCAAGACTCAAATTTGTTTCTGATATTCATAAGGCCTCGGATGAAGTTAAAAGTATGATGTTGAGTTGAATCCAATTAGCAAAATGGTTAACGTGCCCAATCGTGCTTAGAGAGCCTTAAAATGAAGGTGAATGTAGAACTGCCCCACTAGAAGGACGTGAGATTTTATAAAGAAGGTGCAGTTTGAAAAATTACGTATTTATTATTTCCTCTTAGTCCTCCTTCTTCAGGGTTTGGAGGAATGGGCGGCCCTGTGGCTGCTGGAGCTGAATCGGGAGGGAGAGCTGTGTCTCCACCCCAGAGAAGGGCGAAATGTCTCCACCCGAAGGCGGACCGGGATGCAGGGGAGAGCGTGGAAATGCGGCCCGGTCAGGTCCTCGGAAGGCAGTATCCCCTGCTGCAGGGCAGCCGACTGCGCGGTGACAGCTCAGGGTCGCCTCAGGCCTCTGCAGCAGCTTCGGGCCTCCCTAGCCGCCTAGTGCGACCGGAAGAGACTTCTTGTGCCAGGAAGAGACTTTCCCGACCTCTGCATCTGCCCTTGGTCTCCCAGAAGTAAACGCCCATTTTCCGAGGGGTGCGTTTTCCTTCTCTTCACAGTATAATCTAGGTTGGCTTTTATATGAAAACGAGTAAGAAAAGGCTTGTGTGATACAATGTAAAGTCCCTTTCTGGGCAGAGTCCCAGTGCAGCTGTCCTTGGACGCACCGTCTTGGGGAAGTTCTCCTTTGATCAGACATTCAGGCTGCAAATGGCTCCAAGTGCAGATGCTACTTCAGGATCGTTGGTTTTCGGAAGCTTCAGCTAAATACGAGGCAAAGCGACTTTGAGACGTTTTAGGAAAGACCCGGAGGCATCTGATATTCTTTCTGTCACCTGGAAGGTGTAGAATCAAGGAGATAGGGATGTTTATTTATTTTGGGTACCCAGGAAGACATTCTTATCAATATAGCGAAATACGACTCAGCAATTAAAAATGCAAAATTATTGAATTATGCAGAAGCTTGAAAAGCTTCACAGGATTACGTTGAACAAAAGAAGCTGGACACCAAGGTTATGCACTGCACTATTACATCCCAAGATGCTGTCAAAAGCAACCCTTCAGGTCCGTAATAAATATCTGGCAGTAAATAAGGCTGAGTAGACATTTTGAATGCAAATGAATTTCAAGAAGAAATTTTGTATTCTACTTGTTGTTACAGTTCTATGAATCTCTAATTCAACTTATGTTAAATAAACATTTATAGAAATTTTTACATTTTAGTTGCATAGATAATTCAGCCACATGGTCGTCAATTTTTCTTCCTTCTTGATTAACAATTTGTGTGTCTTTTATTGTTTAGAAATTTCATTTCAATTTTTAGTGTAATCCATTATATTTTAAAATAATATGAACAGCAAACATCTAAACACCACATTCTTTTTGATATCAAGACATGTTTGCCTGTTTCAAACAACCACAACAACAACAACAACAACAATCAGAATAATGATAGTAAAATAATTGGTTTTTTTCCCAGTACAGGGTACTGAACCCAGGGAAACTAATGTGTCTTTTATTGTTTAGAAATTTCATTTCAATTTTTAGTGTAATCCATTATATTTTAAAATAATATGAACAGCAAACATCTAAACACCACATTCTTTTTGATATCAAGACATGTTTGCCTGTTTCAAACAACAACAACAACAACAACAACAACAACAACAACAACAATCAGAATAATGATAGTAAAATAATTGTTTTTTTTCCCAGTACAGGGCACTGAACCCAGGGAAACTAGCACTGCTACGTCTCCTGCTATCTCGTTCCTTATGTGAGCAGAGTCTTACCAAGTTGCCCAGACTGTCCTCCAGCCGCTTTTCGGTTTTTATCGTTGTGTTTTTATTAACCCATGTTTGCAGTATATGGCACATGGCAATTCTTTTCCAGTCCCTTTCTCTCCTGCCCCTCTGCTCCCTCCAAGTCTTCATCCCCTTCCCATTTGAAAAAGCTCCATTTCCATTTTTTCTTTGATTCTCTTTTTAAAATTCTTTTCCACTTTCTTTATATCTTTTAATACAAAAATTCTTTTCATTTGAAAGCATGCATGTGTTGCATGGTTTCACACACACGCACGCACACACACACATATATATATATGCATACACACATTATATATTATATATATTTAAAAGATAGATGATATAAAAAAGGAGAGAAAAATAGTTTTAATCCAGAGTGGAAAATGTATTTGAATGTGTGCCTTTGTGCAACTGTCTTTCAAGTTTTATATGTCCTCTCGCTTATTAGTCAGCTCCCTGCAGCGAGTGTAGTCAGCACTACCACAAATGTGGACTAACAAATGCAAAATAGGGCATACGCATGCGTACATTTTGTTACGTAAACCGGAGACCTCGCCTTAAAGTTAAGTCTGTGAAGAAGAGGTTCACAAACATCACATCTCACAAGGATTCCAAACTGACTAGCAATCTTTATAGCTGTTTCCTCAAATTTCTTTTTAAATGTTCAAATATATTTGCAGTCAAAATATTTCCACTAAATTTCTTCCTCAGAAAAAATTCCCTAAATTTCTAATATATTTCTTAATAACTTTCAAATATTTTTTTGCTAAACAAGTCTGATCTGTGATAAAACAACGCATGGAAACATCAACCTTTTCATGTGAGAGCAGCTTTTTGTTACTTCTGACATTAAAATCGTTTCTATTTCTGCGTCTTATAATCACTGTGCTATCATTGCTTATTTTGAATTTGTTGTTTAAATAAAGGAATATAAAGCACTGTGGTTGAAGACATAAGTTGTAGTTTGAACTGCTACACATTTTTAAATCCAACATATGTACCTGAGCACTAACAGACTAAGTGTTCTTCCAGATAGTTTCCCCGAAAAGTGAAATAGTCATTAAATAATACAGTGATACCTCAGTTCACAAACTCAGGCCTTCCCACCACTGAGGAAGAGGCCCCCTGCCCAGCTTGTCATGCAATGCGGAGTTTGAGAAAGGAAGCAAAACCGCACGAGCTGCTTGTAAACAGAAGTGCTCGTGAACCGAGGTGTCACGGTGGCCAATAAAAGACGGCCATGGGAGGCTGGCCTGGGTTATGCATCCGCAGCAAACATTTAAAATGCAGGGGAACACCTTACCATTCATGTTTAAGAACTGAAGGTGTGTGTGGAATAAGAAAATCCAGGTTGCTATTTAGCTGGTATTACTGATCTGTTTCATTCGCGATCGCCTGCTCAGGGGTAAGACTGCTGACTGTCTGGGCCCTTCCTGAAGTGTCCTTCGGATCCGCCCCCTTCTGCCTCCTCTATCCCACTCCTGCCGACCCTGAAATTCCACTTCATCCTTTATCTTCCGCCGGAGACCTTTTCTCATTCTCCTCTCCCTCTGGGCCACACTCATCGTACATACATTTTAATATTCTTCGGGTCCTCTTATTTTAGGATCCTCCAAGAGCAACTTCTGAGACAAAATTTACAGTGCAAGTAATTCCCTGGGAAGAATCCCAGGCTGGCATAGGGAGAGGGGTGGCAGACAGGCACGCTGCATGTGTCCGTAAATCTCTCCTTTCTGCAATACGGTTCTGACTTTTAGAGAGGGGCATTTGCCCCTCCCTGCAGAAACTGTCCCTTGCTATGTAGATTACTCTGTTTGTGCGGTTGGCAGGACCAAATACCAGGGAATAAATTCAGCCGAGAAGTCTTCAGCAAGGCACTCACAGGTTGATGTGCAATCGCGACGCTTTCTGGACTTGTTTATCCCAAGTCTGAAGACTGCATTTTCCTTTTCCCCAGGAGGAAGCAAACCCTGTGCTTGCAGATCAGCAACGCACACATGGGAGCTCGATTCTGTCTCTCTGTCACTTACCCAGCCCCCTTCCAATACTCCTTACATTTTTTCAAATAAAGGACTTGTGCGTGAATCGTTGTCTCAGCTTCTTTTCTGGAAGATGCTAAGCTAAGACAGGAAATGAGAAAGTGAAGAGTAAAGTGCCAGTCAAAAGGATTCCGTAAAGCAAAATTAATGCTACAAGTAATAAGATCCAATTCTCACTGGGGCGTTAGCAGAGAGTGGGGAGGAGGAACCTCCAGACCCAGCGGAGAAGAGCTGCTTCATGTCTTTTCCCAAACAAAATAATCGGTAGGATCATGCAATTATAAAGTGGAGAAATCAATTTATTTTCAGCACAAATTCTTCAACATGGTGGCGTGGGATGGGAATGAGCAGTAAATCTGAGCGTGGTGTTGAGCTTTCTCAGTGGAGCAGCAGTTCACAGAACATCTTTGTCAAGCTGTGAAAAGAGTGAGCAGGCGTAAGGGAGTGTGGGGCTTTGCAGACCCACCTCCCAGTGGAATGGAGATGAGAGACCAAGTGGGGAAGGGAAAACTGCAAACTGGGGAAATCTTAGCTTCTGAGAATCTTCCAGGGTGAATGCATTAGTTTAAGAAAGGCATTCGAAATCAGGATGAGTATCCAAAGACGTCAGAAATAGAGTATGTGAAGAGATCCGGAAATAAAGATATTATTTTATTTCTAAAGGAATAATTGTATGTCCCAACACATTTTAGAAGAATATTCAAAAAGATAACTGGTAAATGTTTCACCCAGAAGCTACAGCCTATCTCTGTTTATTCTTCTGCTGAGAAATCAGGTCATTTCACTGAAGAAACCTTCCACAGGAGGAGAGAGATGTCTGTACTTTCTCAACCAGTAGCTATACACTAAGAATAGAAAGAAGGGAGAAAAGACAAACCAACTATGATGTCTTTTTTTATTTTTTTTTTTTTTTTGTCTTTCGAAAGAGAAAATCAGAGGTAATGAATTCGGCGTCAAACTTCCCGTAGCCACTAACGGTAGCACTCCAAGCTCCCAGGTGGAGCAGGGAGTTAAGGGTTCCACAGGCCTTCCTGTGTGCCCGATCTCACCAGCAAATCCTCTTCCAACTTTAAGTCCTTCACAGTTCTCTGACACTGAAGCTCAGTAACAAAGTACATTCCACTGTGAATCAAACTGAAACAATTTTGTTTTCTTTTGATGGTTTAGTCTTCATCCGGGTATTGCCAGGCTGGCCTTCTGCTGTTTCACAGACACTGGCAGCTACAAGGTCAATGCCATCTCCGAGATCCACCAGGAATGAGACCCACAGAAGCACTGCCTTCTTCGGAAAGCCAGGTACGGGTGTCAGATCCATCCCCTGTGCCCGGAGGGCTCTGCTTCCAAGTGGAAAGGAACTTGGCAGATCAAAACGTTCAGAACACCAACAGTTCCTACCTTACATTCACAACAGTAATACAGTAGCTTCTCCTTTCAACAGAATGGAGCATTTGCATTAGAATATCACATTTCCTGAAATATCTCTTCATCAGACAGGCTTGTTTTCTCTCTCGTTTGCCCATCTCTGTAATTGCTGTCTGGATTTTTTTTTCTATTAACTTAGGAGATACATCATAGGAAAAAAAGAATTCATTTGACATTTACTCCCACAATACTTTTTTGAAGACTAATTACTAACGGAAAGGAAAGCACACTGTACTTTGGGGTGAATATTTCAAGGATAAATTCCAATATAATTTTTCATTAGTTTTAGCAGTGCAATTATGATGATTACAGTCATAGCTCTGAACAGGGCTGTTCCCGGCGCTGCTGTCTCCTGACAAGATCTTCCTAACGTGTGCTCCCCAGGTCTCTGCAGGCAGGGCTGGAGCTTGAAGGGTGACCTTTTCACTCTGTCAGCTGTTGTCCTGGTTCTCGCCAACTTCTCATGTTTTGTAGCTCTTGGTCTCCAAACCAAAATATCACTGAGAGGTTTTTTTTTTCTCACACCAAGTCCACTAACCTTCCAAAGTACAAATAGTATAAGAAAAAGAGTCAGTGTAATCTTACTGTCCCGCTTTATTGAACCAGCAAAACTAGATATACAGCCATACCACCTTGAATATGCCCTGTCTTGTCTGAACAAGCAAAACTAGGCATCTTTTCTTTCATGGGGAACGTTTTAACTTTTCTGTTGAAAGCAAATTAGAGTAACTCAAAATCTCTGTAAATAGAGATATAATAAAATGATTTGCTGGATGATTCTCTTTGATTCATGATATAAAATGTTTTGGCAGTGTTGTACACATGTAAACATGCATGAATTTTTATTGGACAGTGGGCTACATTAGACCCTCTGTGAACAAGGAAATTAGGATATCCTGACTGAGAAGCTGGACAGAGCCAGTAGCCTTCCCAACACAATGCACAAGTGAAAGAAATGTGTAAGTTTCAGTAGACTCTTGAAGTCCTGAACCAATGGAAGCAGATTTAAAAAAACTGATTCTCTTGACAGGGAAAATGCTTTTATCTAAGTCCTCTTCTCACAACTAGTGCTTCAGGGTATTTGCCTAAGCAACTGATAAAGCAACACAAATAACAATGCGAATTATTTTTGTTGAAGGTTACTATTTCTTGTGACTGACTAGAACCCCTTTGAAAATAAAAAATGTGCATCAGAAACCACATTTGCAAGGATAAGGCAGACGTCAGCTGGTGATCTCCTATACCACCACTTACTCCAAGTCCAATTTGCAAACTCACAGTTGGTTGTGAGCAATCTCAAATTTAAATTATTTTATAATCTGTAATTTATATATCTAACTAAAGGAGGCCACCTCATACTATGAAGAAAAAGGCATGTTTACATTCCATGTACTAAAAAAAAACCAAAACATGAAATGTATAAAGGTTTACTCCATCAGATTTGGAATTCCATTCATAACTGGTGATTATTAAGAGTTTTTGCCCCAAATTTAAGGGTGCTTTAGTTTTGTGGGGCTCCCTCACAAAATCCCATAAGCTAGGTGGCTTAAACCAAACAGACTTGTTTTCCCACAATTGTGGAAGATGGAACATGGACATCTGGTTTCAACAGGTCCAGATCCCCTCTAATGACTCAAGACCAGGTCATTCTTGCCTCTTCCTGACATCTGATGGCCCCAAAGGTCCTTGGCACTTCTTGGCTTGTTGCTGAACCATGTGGTTCCCAGCTCTGTGACCACACAGCCCCCTTTCCCAAGCCCCATCTCACCTTCCATATGTGGACTGCTGTGTGCCCACATTCCCTCCTTTTACAGATACATAAATCACTGGATTAGTGCCTACTCCAATAAGCCAGTGTGATGTTACCCGAAATTGATCACATGTACAACGACACTATTTCCAAATAATTTGTCATTCAGAGGTTCAGGTAGGCATGAATTTTGGAAGGATATTTTACAAAACCGTGCACAGGTGATACAGGAGGAAAAATGAAGCTATCAGAAGTTTATTTTGAGTTAAATGAATCATTATGATTCTGTCTTCTTTAAGGAATCAATGGCATGATATGATCCCAAGGAGGTATCAGGAAGATTTTCAGCTCGGAGAAAATGGAAAACTCTCAGATGGTTTCTAATCTGGGAAGCTACATTAAAGACAATAGAGGATTAGGAGCAGATATTTTTAATTAGCAAGAGAATGTGAACTCTTTATATTCTGCTGAGTAGATATGTATTAGAAAGACAAAAGTGGAAAATACCTGATAGAAAGCAATAGTCAATGTCCAACAAGAAACATCTTCAGTGATTCTGAAGACATAAAACGATTGACTTGGACTGTCAAAAAAACAGGAAAATGTAATTCTTGGGAATAAAGAAAATCATAGGGATTACAGAAGTTGTGAGTTTTCATGAGCAAGAGCTGGAAAACCTGAGAGAATTTTGTCTCTATGAAGCCTGAAGCAAGCCTGAATGCTTAGTAAGAACCAAGCTGGCCGAGGCACTAGGCAGACAGGAATGAAAACATAGGCACAGATCTCATCACTGAAGAGCTGTCAGCTTAGTGGGAAGTACAACGACAATACAGGTAATAAAGGAGAGAGGGGCACGTGGCAGAAATACATGAAAAGAAGAACAAATACACCTTTACACGGTCAATGAAGTGTGACCTGAACCGAGAACTACAGCAGGAATAGGAACAACTATCAACAAGGAATACACGGAAGGATATCCTAAGCCCAGCAAGCAGCAGGCTCCAATGCAGGAAGAAATTATGTCAGTTCAGGGATCAGAAGGAAACCTGGTATGGCTGAAGGCTGGTGCCAAGAGTTGCACTGAGGTGTGAAGCCAAAATGACAGAAGGCCTATTTTATGTCCATCCTTTCTGCTGAGCAGAGACAAGAAGTACTGAAAAATTTTAATAAGAGGGTAATGTGGGTGATAAGTGTAATGAAAGGTGTTTGCTGTTACTTTTGGAACAGAGGGTTCAGAAACAAGGAGAGAGAATAAAAGAAAACAATACCCCATGTAACTAGTATTATAGAAGTAAAATTAATAAATTGTGCATACATTTAGCAAATAAAAAGATTTGTTTAGAGTATATGTAGTAATATTTAAGAAGAAGTACTAGATTAGATAAGTGTGGGAAACAGAAGGATGGGTCAAGTATGATGTGCAAGAGCCTGATTGGCTTGGGTGGACCAGTGATGGAGCCTGACTAAGGGTGGGAGACTGAAGGTTCACCTGGGAAATGCAGCACTCTGGGGTGGATGAAGAAGACTGGGGCCTCTATCCTGAACTGCAGACGAGTGGTACAGGCTGGTGTTAGTATTTCAGCAGGCCGTTATATCAGGGTCAGACTTATCCTGTGGAGGGCCATGAGGTGAGTTGTTTATGAAATGGTCAGAAAAAGGCACTCGAAACGGAACCCCAATCAGTTCAATGTTTAAAAGAGCAGTTGAAGAAGGGAAAGCAAATACATAGAGAGTGACAAAGAAGGCAAAAATCTTGGAAAGGATGATATAATGGCAATAAAACATACAAAGTTCTTTGAAAAGCCTTGCGATTGGCTGAAAGATTTAATTAAATAGTCCATGAGAGAGGTACATTTGGATTTCAAAACCAAAAAATAATTAGATGTCAACAGGTGATACAGTAAAATTATGTCAAAGGTGAGAAAGTACATGTAGGTATTTGAGTGGATAATTATTTCAAAAATTTTGGTACTGTTTTCTCTTTCTCCTATAGATTTTATATATTATTTATTTATTTGATTTTGATTCTTTCTCTTTGTTATGTATGTTAGCTATATATGGCCGATATAAATTACCCTTGATTCTGATACATTTGTACAGGTTTCAAGTATTTTATTATACTGATTTATAAATTTTAATCCTTTCTCTTTTCTGGGTATCTATGAAGCCATCTAGTTTTAGTGGTTATACAATCTCTTTAACTTGCTCTTTGTGGTTTCCTTTTATAGAGCACCACCTTGATTATGAGTTCACAAACAATATGACATTCTGGGAGATAGTTTCTTCAGATGGCTGGCTCCCTGGCAGACTAATTATTTGCATTTCAAAAAGAAAAGTGCGAAACTTCTCCATTATGGCTGCACATTGTGAAGTCTTTGACATAATGCTGTTCTTCCCACTGGGGACCGTCTCAAGTCCAGGTGTCTTGATCACTTCCTTGTAGCTAAGACACAATGTCAGACACCTACACTTTGAAGGAGGACAGGTTTATTTTGGCTCCTACTTTAGTCCAGTTTGAGCAGATTTAAACACAGGCACAGCAGGCAGAAGGGACTGGGCAGGGGAAGGCTGCTCACAACATGGCAGCCAGGAAGGAAGAGAGAAGGGAGGGACAGGGAGGGAGATCACCCTCTGCGTCAGTCCCCGGAGGTCCGCCTTCCTCCAGGGCCACCTCCTCACACAGGTCAGTCACAGTTCATGGGCTTCACAGTCAGTCCTATTCCCAAAGCTGCACCTGTGAGTGTGTGGTACCCTGATGGGACATTCTGACCTGCAGTGAACATGGTCTGGCATGGAGAAGTCACTGGCACCAGGTTCTCTCAGGAAGCTGTAAAGCGTACATTTGGGTCTTATCTTGAGATAACTTCCTCCCTTACTTACTAAAAAACCCTTTAATAACTTTTCCTTTGTGTTCATCTGCTAAATAAATTTGATGTTTTTCTTTTAAATATTGATAGTATACTGAATAGCTGGTAATAGGTTGCTCTTCCTCTGTGATCTATTGCTCATAAGTCACCAAGATATTTAGTATTTTGTTATAAGTACCTGTCTAAGACAATAGCAGCACAACTTCCTTTTCCTTCAATAACACAATTTCTGTGCCTTTCCTGCTCTATCATTGAGCACACTGATTTGTCCCCTCTTCCCTACGCTTCCCCCCTTACTCTGCTGTCTCCTTGTAAGGGTGGTATTAACTCTCACACCTTCATGCTGGTGTCCTGACCAGCTCTTATTAACCAGTATTTGCCTTCGATCTACTGTCTAGGAGTTCTTCTCAATAACAACAACAAAAAAAAAATAGTACACATTAATAACGTCTTACCGCAAGCTAATTAATTCATTTTTAACAGTTATGTTTTCCTCATCTAACCTTCCTAAACGAAATGCTGCCGTAAAGTCTACTATCTTCATGTGAGCTCGGAAACTCATGCCGCTTGGCTTATTTCAGATAGAGACCTCAATATTTTTCTCAAATTAAAAATTATCTTTATATATTTTTGGTATTGATAAAGTTAGGCCTATTTTTCTGTTCTCCATTTTATTTATCTTTGTTCTAATCATTTTTATTTCCTTCTGGTGACGCCAAGTTTATAGTTTGATCTTCTGTTCTTGGTTTCTTCAAGTGTATGATTCATTTATTTGTTTAAGAAATTCTTTTCAATGTCAACATTTACAGCTATAAATTTCTCTTGAGAGCTGCTCTCATTGCATCCTATGATTTTCAGTACATTATGTTTCATTTTCATTCATTTTAAGGTATTTTTTAATTTACCACGTAATTTCTTCTTGACATACTGGTTGTTAAAACTGTTAAGTTTCTTCCTCCTGGAGAGTTTTCAAGTTTTTCCTTCATCACTGATTTCTAGCTCTATTCCATTGTGCCCAGAGAACATTCTTTCATGATTTCAATCATGCTGAATTTATTAAGTGCCGTTTTGGGTCTTAATGGACAGTTAATTCTGGGAAATCTTCCAGGCAGCCTTGAAAACAAAGCATGTTCTGTATTTATGAGCATGACTGTTAACTGGTCTACAGGGTTGCTCAAATTCTCTCCAGTGGACCCTCAAGTTACAACCAGCCTGACATGCGAACAACTTGGGCTATGATCAGAAATTGAGTTTTAAATTAAGACCAAAGTCTTGAGTTACAACCCCAATTCCAGCTGCTTGTGCTTCAAGATGGTCTCAGTTACAGATAAACCCCTTAGAGAGTTCTGGAAGGAACATGACAGCATCCTCTCCTGGGTGGGGTTCACTGAGAGATCCTGGGCTGGTCTCTCTCTAAGGACCCTGAAATCTGCCTGTGTACAGGGAGGGGCTTTGAAGGCTGTTTAGGAACCTGACCCTCCACGGACCAACTTGAGTTCCAACCAGCCCTCGGGAACGAATTGAGTTTGTAAGTTCAGGATCTTTAGGTTCAAGCAGCCTTTTTGATAAAATCAGACAAGATTATGGTACTTGCATATGCTTCCCTGAATTTTCTCATTGTTCAACCTATCAGAATTAAATTTGTTCAAATATTTCTTATTTCCAGCTCCAAAAAGGAAAGGAAATGTTTTCTTGATACACTAGAGAAATAACCTTTATTGTGTTCAACATATACTTTTTAAAAGTTATCATTATAAATAATTTATATTCAATCATGTATTTTATGTAACCTTTGAAGATACAATGTATTAATTTATGTGATACAGTTATAAATTATTTTCTTTATCTTAAACTATTTGGTTATGCTGTATTATGATATAAATATGTGGATTTGTGTAATTTTTATTATGAACTACTCTGAATATATCCGCATGTGCTTATTCTCTTGTTGGTTTCTAGAAATTCTTTCCTCCTACACACATGCATGTTTGTGCAAACTCTGTCCTCTCTCTGAACAGCTTGTAGAGATAAAATCGGTGTCTTCCTCTAGAGTTCCCCTTACTATTTACCTCCCTGGAGTTCGAAACTTCCGCTTCCTGTTACTGGTGGGGTAGATGGTCCACTAATGGGCCACACGAGCCACAGTTTGAGATGCCCCAGAGTAATTCCCAGCCCACAGTAACGGTGGAGTGGGCAGGACTCCGTTACCTAACACTCCCCACCTCTACCTCCTTTGTGTGCAAGGCCAGCAACTCCCCTGTGTGAGAAATGCATTGAACGGCATTTCCGGCCCAGTGAACAGGCACCCAGAGTGTGCTGGAGGCATCGTGATTCTTTTTTACACTACCATGCCGATGCTGTCTCCATCTGCACCGCCAATCAAACTGAATTCGCTCCTGTCTCTCAGGCAGGCCTTGGTGAACACGTCCAGTCAGGACCCCCAAGTGCCTGGCAAGGGCCCCCCCTTTGTTCTTTACAGGTGCAGACGTGCAGGAGGGGTACATCTCAGGTGAGCCTCTTGCGGGAGGGCCCCAAGGGCACACTGCCTACTCTACCAGCTTCGCCCTCAGCAGGAGGCCGGGCCGCGCCTGGCGGGGACAGCAGATGTCCTGGCTCCCTACAGTTTCACTTAATTCCAAAGGACAGAGATCAGCTGCTTCTCCTGCTCCCTGCTGGGCTGTTCCTTTTCTGGAGCCGCCCCCTGGACTGGAGAGTGAGCCCAACCTCTGCTCCTGTAAGCGGCAGGTTTCTGGTGCGGTGTCCCGGCAGCAGGAATGGGCAGTGAACTCACAAGTCTCGCTAAGCAGAACATCTGAAAACAAGACCCCCACGTGTAAGGCAGTGGGCCTGGCCAGGGCCCAGGTCCTGGTTCCTCCGACTCCTGGCCCAGCCAGCCCAACCCTGGCATTATCATTAGGTTGACAGCCAGGCTGCAGGGCTTCCCTAGACTCCAGCATCCAGAGATAGGGGGCAGGTTCGCGCCAAGAGTGTGTTTCTTCTCAAAATTTTTCCCTTCAGCACACGCATAGTAATGTTTTAAACTGCTACTCCAGAGTGGTACTTTGACTTTAGATAGGAGGACTAGAGAAGAAAAAGGGTAAAAACAATACAGCTTTTCTGCTTAAATTTACAAGTGCAGCTTCAGCAGGGGTGGTCAGCTTTCCAGACTGCAGAGGTTTGGCTGTGATTACGGAGTTTCCTTCCACATCTCCCTCAGCAGATCCCCCAGTACTGAGGCAGAGAATGGCTGGGCCCAACCCAGCATACAATCTCTCATGGCCTTAGAGTCTTACTGTTCTGTTGATTATTAAAGTATTCATGAAGGCTGGCCTTCCTATGCAGTTCTCACAGGATGCTCCCTTCTCTGTGATTTCCTCTGTGAAAGGTAGGGTAATATCTTCTCTGAAGTTGTTTTTAAGATAAAAAATGGTAGTGCCTAGATAAAAAAGATGGTAGTGCCCAGGGCTAGAATGTGACCCATAAAAGACTGTGCTAGGAGAATGTGTAATATGTGTCCAGCCAGGGCTCCCAACTTCCAGGGACAGCAGAAATACAGCACCTTCCGAGGCACTGCGAGTCTTAGCCACATTTCCCACCCCGCTAAGCTGGAGCTCTGGCCGAGGCCTTCACAGAGCTTCGCTGGTCACTGTGATGCGTGTCAGAGAGCTGAATACTGATGGAATGTCCTGTCCAGCTTATTCACAACCTTGATTTTTCCTGTAAAGATGGAACAGGATCAGTGGTGTGTCCTGTATGAGCATTATGTTAATCTTTGGTGGAGAGCGCCCAGACCGATGTGCACAAAATGTCAGTTCCATTCATTACTAAAGTTAGGATTTGAAATGGGTTTTTCTTTTAAACACTGGTTTCACTTTTTCAGGTTTTAGTGCTCTGCTAATGTCTTGATTTGAAGAGAATTTTTAAAAAGGGATTCCAATAAAAGATTTTTTTTTTAAAAAAAGACCATACTAATAACTCATCTTGACAAGTCTGATAGCAATACAAAAACTTTTAAGTTACTACAGATTTTTGCCAAAATTTTAGCTTATGTTTTGAAATAATGTCACAAAGCCTTTTCCTGGTTCCTAACACCCAGATTGTTTCAAATCCCCAAAAGAGAAGACAGCACATCCTGCTGTAGAATTACTATCTCTTACCTTCTACCATGTTTTTCTGCAAAGGAGACATCATAGCCTCAGCATCCCTGTCTTCAGTCTGAAGATACACAGATCAGGCTTTCTGGTACACTCTTGAGGAAGACATGTATTAAGCAGCCAACGCTGTGGTCCTCTGAAGATTCCTGTGAATCTCTGTGGGTGGGAGTCGCTGGTGATTCATTGCTTCACTGGGGAAACATTGGTCTGGGGTTTCCATAGCATAGTGGATTCCTAGATGAATTTCTGAGCACCATTCTTGACCTCAATAATGCACGAGCACTTGGTCTATTACGATGTTACTAATATCCTCACTCTTCTGTAAATTTGGCACATCAAAGAACTCTAAAAGAGCTGTCCCATCAAGAGCTTGCCATCAGACTGGAATGATATTTGACCAATCAAGCCCATGAAATTGCTGTAGTTCTTATTGAGCACTGTTAAATTCATTCCACTGGACTAAGTGCATACACATTTGATTATTCTGAACAAGTGTCAGATCTCCTATTCTGATTACCTTTCCCCAAACTAACTAGATACTCTCCTCTCTGTCATATCAGAAAATACCTCCTTTCCACCTCCAAGCTATCAGAAAAGTGAAAACTTCAGCATCACATTTTGAAATTGAAAGAGAATGTGAGCAAAAATAGCAATGTAATGAAGGAAAAATACTGAAACTTAAAGTAATTTATTGTTCGTTTATTTTTTAG
Organism: Fukomys damarensis; assembly: GCF_012274545.1. NCBI lineage: Eukaryota > Metazoa > Chordata > Mammalia > Rodentia > Bathyergidae > Fukomys > Fukomys damarensis. Next base: position 2,667,140 of record NW_022900926.1, read on the forward strand.
AGAGAAAGAATTATGTACCTCTTTGGAGCAGCTAGAAAAGCTTTGATCAGCTTTGATCATCCATACCCATACACATACATATATATGGATCAAGTTTCTTAATATGAAATACTATTACATAGACCATTGTAAGTTCATTAACAGGCATCCAAATATATTGTTATGTTTTAGATCTGAAAAGTCCTCCAAAAGCCTCATGTTTAGAAGATGATTGGGTCATGAGGGCACTGTACTTATAAATGGATTTGTTCATTGATTGGTTCAGTAGCTAAATGTGCTATATGGAGATGGGGCCTGGTTGAAGTTGGGTGACTGGGGGATTGGCCTACAAGGTAGCTCCTTTCCTGTTTCGCCCTTTGTGTCCACTTCTTGGTTGCCATGTGTTAAGCACATTTTCTGCCAATATGGACTTCTGGCATGAAGCCAGTTGACCATGGTCTAAAATCATGAGACAAAATAATCCTTCCTCCTTTAAACTGTACATGTCAGAAATTGTGTCTCAGATATGAGAAAATTTTGGTACCAGGAGTGGGGTTGTTGCAATGACTAGAACTAATCACACGGTTCAAAAGTCTTCAGAAATATAGCTTTGTGGGAAGAATTTACAAAGGCTTAAAAATGCTAGTTACAGAATACCTAAAATGGTATGAGTTGAGCTTTACAGGAGATTCTATTCAGGGTACAGAAGATCAGAATACTCATAAAAGTACAAGCAGTAAAAGCCAGACTCAGCGGGGAGTTCTCATTTAAAAATAAGGACTTCATTGGCAGCTGAATAAGAGGCTATATATGCTTTACTCTGGCAAAATGTTGTCTACATTTTTTCCATGTCTTGAGACTCTGCAGGAGGCTGAGATTAATGGTAGGGGACTACTTATTTGGTACAGGAAAATTCAAAGTAACCCATTATTCAGACTGTACCCATTATTCGTGGTTACTGCTGGCTGCCCTTAGACAGATCTACAATAAAAATCAGGAGCAAATATAGAAGTCAAAATATGTAAACAATTTGCAGTTTCAACAAAAAGCAAACTCCTACAAAGTAGAAGACATAGAATGCTTAGCTAAAAAGATTAGTGTTTTTAAAAAAAAAGCCAAGCACTTTGTATCACGACAACAAAAAAGATGACTTAAAGGCCTCTAAGGAATCAGCAAGGCCCTACCTTTTAGAAACTCAAAGGTGAAAATTTTTATAAGCCTTTCATTTGAGAAGAGAGCCCCTGGGTCCTCTGATTGAGAAAGGTCCAGGAAATTGGTTGTCTATGATTCATTTTATAGTGCTCTTTAATTCTGGCTCTCAGAGGCCTTTGTAGCCAATGTACAAAGCAGGGTGGCTGCAGGTTGAGCTGACCACAGACCTAGACATCATCCTCTTGCTGCTAGTTTTACAGGTGTGCACAATGCAAGAGTTGTGGGACCAGGGAGGTTTCTATCCAGATTTCACAGGAAGAAGCCTTAAGAAGCCAGATAGTGTACCCTTGAGAGGGCATTGCTTGAAGCAGTGAGAGCAAAGTCAAAAGGACAGTGGAGACCACAGGAATATGGGACTTCTCTGAGGAGAGCAATGAGCAGAGCCACTCAAGGAAGAGGATATGTGGATTACAGTCAGTAAGCCTACAGGTGGGAGGCTGCCCAGCCCTTGGAACTTACATTTTCCCACAACTTGCCTCAGGTGCTGGATATGGACTTAGGATTTATTGTTTGCCCCATTAGGTTTCCATCTTGTGCAGGTTGCATTCTATTTTATCATCCTATTTGGTTTGTTTGTTTGTTTGTTAATGGGAATGTTTACCCCTCACCATGGTGGGTTGACAATGTTTAACTTTCTTTTTTATTTTTACAGGAGATGACAACCAAGAGTTTGCTTTAAGTCTCAAAGGAGATTTGGGGCTTGGGCTTTCAGCAGTGCTGGAACTGCTAAGACTTTGGCAACTCTTATACACTGACTAAATTCATTTTAAATAATGAAATGGACATAACTCTTGGGGAACAGGGATGGAATGGTTCAAATAAAAAATGACTCATGTTTAAAAGGTGATTGGAGGGTGGACATACGGTGATCATCTGTGGATTCATCCACTGGGGACTTTAATAGCTAAGTGTGCTGGGAGTTAGGGCCTGGTTGAAAGGAAGTCACTGGGGACATGATTGGGAGGTTATCTGTTCCTCTCTAACTTCTCCTTCACTCTTCACTTTCTAGTTGCCATGAGTTGAGCACCATCTTCTCCATTACCATCTTGTTCCGCACTGGAGATATCCAGCCATGAACTATACCCATAGCCAAAGTAAACCTCTCATCCTTTGAGTTGCAGGTATCAGTTATCATGCGTCAATAATGAAAAAGTGACTGAGACAGTGAAATTTTAAATAGAATGATGACTTCCTTAAAAATATTTCTTTGCAGTGAATTATAATTCTATGTAAACATATCCAGTGAGTATTTGAAAAATATGTTCTATTCTATTATGATATATTATGTTCCATCTAAAAACATCACAGACTTTCTGTTAGATTCACATTTTTTTGAATTTTTTATTGCAATAAAATATATATAACGTAGCATTTTCCAGCTTAACCATAATTAAGTATATACTTCAGTAGTAATACATAATTTCATATTGTTGTGATTCATTATCACTACCCATCTCCTGAACTTTTTTATCATTTTTTTTCCTCATTGAGTTTATTGGTACATTTTAGGTATACAGTACATTTAGGTATACATATACATTCATTATAATGAATAGATTCACTTTAAAAGCACATTTAATATTGCCTGGTATGGGGTTTTTAAAACTCCTATAAATTTTTGCATAGGATATGTGTAAGGAATTTAGATAATTGTTAGTAGTTATATTCATTCTTTTTCCTGCATAGAATGTATCAAATTCTACAACAGCTTAACAACTGCATTAGAGAGTATATACTTTGTCATTCCCCTAAAAGGGTCCCCAAGTGTAGGTTATTTTGGAGAGAACCACAGAGACAGAAATGTGTTAATAACCAGATGAATCTTTGCTTTAACTAGTTTACAAATTGCTATTAAAACTTGTTTACACTGTATATAGTCAAAGGTATATATGTGTACTGCATTTTTAGAAATTTAAGGAAGTTAGATTCTAGACTGAAATACTCTGCTAGGAAGGCTTTAATTATTTCCAATATAATAGAATGATTTTAAAGTGAATTTTATCATAGCATTTTTTCTGTAGCATATATGTTAAATGAGACATACTGAGGTCTAATTAGTAAATGAAGCACAAAATGTGAAATAAGCAATTTAGAATTGAGAAAACTAATGCTACTTCTTCTAAAGAAAGATTAGGAAGCTCACATATTGTGTAGAAGAATAAGATTCTATTAAAATAAACAAAAGATTTTAGCAAGATCTCAGAATACAAAAGTAATATATAAAACTCAAATATAATGTTAGCAACAATTAGAAATCTTATTTGAAAACATTATTTTTTAAAATAAATCAATGAAAACAAGGAATGTATGGTATTACTTTTTTTAAAAAAAGATTTAAAGCCCTGTGTGTAGAAAGCTAAAGAATATTGCTAAACACATTTAAATGGCTAAATAGAGAGATATATTAATGATTAGGGTATTTCACATAACTAAAATGTAAATTTATTCCAAATTTTCCTAAAGATTAGATGCAATCCTAATGAAAATATCAGAAGGCTTTTGTAAGAATACTGATTCTAAAGTGATATAAAAGTCCAAAAGAGTTCTAGAATAGTCAAAACAAAAATATTTTTTTATTTGACAAAAAATTGGAGGCCAATTTATTATGCTACTTGAATTCCAGATATTAAGTTATAGTACTTTGTGGTATTGTGGTCTTGGCAGAGATCTGGGCACTTTTTTTAATGAACAAAATACAGGCCAGCAATTAACATAAACTTCTTTGATAATTAAAAAGTATAAATTGACAAGAGACATTGGCATACTTAAAACCTTTTACGCTGTAAATGATATGTTGAAAAACTGAAAAAATAAGCCTTAAGCTGGGAGAAAATAGTTGCAAATCATAAACTTGGTATAGGAAATATACAGAAACTATTTATCTGTGAAATGTTTCAGTTCCAGTAGTGAGTGCACTCTCAGTCCTAACTGCAATATCATTGCCTTGCTTACATGACAGTGTTGGGTGGAGGAAATATTTCAGAATGGCTTTAGAGTGATAATAAGGGTGTAAAGAATCCTGTTACATAGAAGGGAGGCAAATTCCAGGGAAAAGATTGTGATCAAAGAAGTGTGTACAAAGGAGGATTTTAGCATGTAGCAGTGATTTTCTCTTTTGCAGAGGAGAAAGGACATTGTTATTTCAACAACCTCTACATTCTAATACTCTAGCCTTTGATACTAATATTCTGAAGGAAATTTCTCACATAAAAATTACAGTTGTTAGAATCCTGCATATTTTGTGAAGAGAAACTCCTGTTTTAATTTTATATTCTCATTTTTCTCTTGATCTATAGTTAATAATAATAATATATTCTATAAGAAAGAAATTACAGTAGATTCCTGAATGCATAAAACCATTAAATAATTCTATAGAAAACAATTTGAAATAGCAGGGCTACTACATGATACTCAAGTAAACAAAACTAATTTCTAAATTTATAAGTACAAATCTATATTAGCCATATTATGTGGCACAGAATGTCCATGCTACAATTTCCTGGTGTAACAGATATTCTAAAACATTCCTCTGGTATCCAAACTGCAGTAAAAATTCACACATCTCTTCAATTTTCTCCCTGAAATCTCTTCAGTGTCTAATTTTATACTTAGTACTAATATTGTCATTAACCTACCACTTCAGTAACTTATTACCTATAAAGCACTCATTATGATATACTTAATGTTCGCATAATTAGGTTTCAAAATTTCGCGTGTCTGGCCTTTTCTGTCTACAGTTTGCTCTTAACTTGATTGCACAGTTATTTTGCATGCTCCTTGTTTGGGCCTAATTATTTTTCTTCCTGAAATTTCATCAATGACAGATTGTTGTCACTTAGATTAAATGCGGTCTTCTGTCAGTAAACGTCAAGGACGGTCTCCATGCTTGTGCTTTATATCCTGGGCCATATTTGGCTTTCAAATCTCCTTCTTTACAGGCAGCTCAGTGTGAAGCGCTCTGAGCTGTCTCCTCACCCGTCCGGCCCCTCCTCGCACAGCCATTCCTCATTAGCGCTAATTCCTCACAGCGTGGGCACCGGGCGCTGACAGGTGCTCCTCCGTGGGCTGCTGTGCTCCGGCTTCCCTCTGCAGCTCTGCTCCGTCAGGAATTCAAACTCTGAGCAGCCCAAGAGGAGAGCAAGTGATAGTTCTCAGTTCAGTTTGGAAGTAGATGGGAGATTGTTGGAAAAATGCCCTTCATTAAGAATTGCTCATATAAAACAGAAAGATTAGACCACATACTACAAACATCCAGTTCTCATCTTATTTTTGTGCACAGTTTTAAGTGAAATGATCTAGTTAATTGGGTGTATTTTTGTTTTTTACATTTGTTCCTTTTCTGTCATCTGTATTCGACACAAACAGGCTGAAATGTTTCCTAATCTCTATGTCAAGATACATTCTGCTTGGCTTTGTAAGGCATGGTGAACTGAGGTCATTTCGTAGTACTTCCTTTATCTTCCTGTCACACATGCCACCCTGCCCGTTGAAGACCAGATGTTTTAGTTCCTCTCAGATTCCTTTACTGAGAGCCTAACCTCCATGGATTCCACCAAGGAAATGCAAAGCTTGTAGTTAAGTGAGTTCATAATGTTGGCTCACTGGTCCAATACAGTTAGTATTCTTACAGAAGACATAGTAGGAAAACCCACCAGAGGACACAGCCAAAGGGGAGCTGCCATTTGCAAACCAGCAAGAGAACTGTCTGTTCTCACCCGGATCTTCTACATCCAGCCTCCAGAGCTGTGAGGAAATACACTTCTGTGTTGCTTTACAATGACAGCCCCAGAAGTCTAAAACAATGTTCAAGTTTCTCTTGGCTCCTTAATTTTGGCTAGGATCTCCCATCGCTGACCCTGCTCATTCATTCCGCAGCCCCTCCTCATCTAAGACCCATCTTTATGCATGTTGTCCACCACAAAAAGTAATAATTTTGTTTCCAAAGCGATGAAAGTGTTCTTATCACCAGTGCTTGGCCACAGAGCTCCAAGGGCCACAGCCATCCAGCCATTCAGCCTTGTCCACAGGGAGACACACGTGACCTGAAACATGTGAGTAGGCTGGGCACATCCTACCACACAGATGGGAAGGCCAGGAGGGAAACACCAAAAGGATATTGAGCAAAAAGAGTGGGGGGGAGCTCTGGATGTCATGTGGTGAGGGCCGCACTTGGGCCAGAGTCATGCTGACTGCAGTTGTGCCTTTCCCTGGGCTGCTTGTCAGTTTAATTCAGCCTACTTATTAGGAACAGTGTCCAATCAGGAGGGCCTGGGTATTTCTAAGTCCTCCTTACACATACACTCTTCCATTCCCTAATGATTTCTGGAGACTCTTCTCAGACAAGCGAGAATTAGAAAACAGAATGAACTGGAGGAGACTGTGAATCCTTGCTTAATCAAACTGCACAGTGCATTGCTCTGAGGTCTTTGCACTGGTGCTTCTTGATAACACAACTCATTGCTTACTCAGAGAGGGTAAAGGCAGACCACTTCTTGGTGTTAAAGACTCGAGATAGTTAATTCAGTTCATGTGAGTCTGCTGAGAATTCTTAGTGTAGGAAAACAGAGTACAATTAATACAGGATTATGTCCCAGGAGGATCGTAAATTAAAGGTGTGTGAACATGAGTCCCTTTTCATGTGTTTCCCATGTTTTCCTGTTTGTGAGACTCCAGTCCCTTTTCACTTTATTTCAATCAAGTTTTTGAGGGTCTTTGTGGATATGACCTTAGGGAATTTTTTCTATTATAAATATCTGTTTTTCCACATGACACAGTCTAGAAAAAGAAACTCAGTAGATAATCTCCTGGAAAAATACTTTGAAAACACATAAATATTTGGAGGAGGGACTTAGGTATCAGTGCATGTCTTTCAAAAAGACAAACTGAGATTCCAAGCTGTACACATTGTTCATGCATTCTCTTTTGTAACACAGGCAGATTTTGTTTGTTTGTTTATTTTCTGGTTTGTTGTTGTTTTTGAGATAGGATCTTGTGGCAATCCTTCTGCCTCTGCCTCCAGAGAACCGGGATTACAGGTGTGTGCTGCCATACCTTGTTACCAGGTAAATTCAAATTGTCAGTGTATGTGAATTAAATTTGATGAAACCATGAAATTGATTTATTTTATTGGTTGTTTGAAATTACCATGTACAAATGAACAATGCAGAATTTAGCTCGGCGATGGGGAATTGCAAGGGAAATGATACAACACAGACTCGGTCTTTACAGGACCCGGGACCACAGGTTGGTCATGATAATCCATTGGTGTTGCCATAATATAAAATTCACGGGATGAACTGACTCATCTGTAATATTATCATCTCAAACTTATTGCTCTCTCTGGTAAATATCTATGTAAATTTTATGTAAGCATACAGAGAAAACTAGAATTTCAACACACTTCAACAAAGAAACCCAAAGCAACGTAACAGTCTTAGTTTCAAAGAGAGTGAAAATCAATATGTTACTCAGTCATTCCTAGGGCACATCACTTCTGTGCTGGGGGTATGAAAGAAAATAAGGCAAAGAATACTAAAATGTTTAATTTTAGTTCATTGGCTTCAGTGCTCATTATTCAAGAAAAGGTGAGTTCCATCGTTTACGCTACCTTTTTGTTTTACCTTCCTAGGTTTTAAATAAATGTAACCTGGAGTAATACATGTGAAGTCTGCAGCCAGGGTTAACTCTGTGCTCAGCACGGTCACACAGAATTAGAAACCGATTTCATGTGTCATTTCTTTAGTAGATGAGATGGAAAATTAATTTAGAAATAGAATTGCATGAAAAGTTGGGTTCCCTACTATTTTATTATGTCAGTTAACATTTTTAAATAATTTAATTTATATAATAACTTTTAGAATATATTGATGTCAGATATTTTTATTTGAATTTTACCAGATAAAATCAAACCCATTTCAATAAGGAAGAAAGAAAACAACATAACAGTCTTAATTTTAGAAAGAGGTTATAATCGATGTAAGTCATTTCTAAAGCACATCACTTCTCTGTTGGGAGTATAAAAGGAAATAAGGTAAAGAATATTAAAATATTTAGTTATAGTTCACTGGGTTAAATGCTCATTTCCATTAAGAGTCCTTGTCAGTTCGCATAGAGCCATGTTAAATTTGTTAAATGCTTTCTCTCATCGCTGAGGTTACAAAAATTTACTTTAAGATTCTTTTATGTGCTGTCTCATGAACTTTCTTCTGTTAATTAGACTTTACCAAGAAAATTGCATTAAAACATTTGCACTAAGTGGTGAGTGTGGCATACAACAGTAAACATTTTTGGTCGAACGTGTTCCTTGAAAGTGGTAGCCAGATACGGTTACTTTTTCTGTGGTGCATCTCAGCTTGTGTGCGATCATGTTGACAACACATATTTTCTCTGAGTAGACAGAAGTGGAGGACCTCCAGTTCACAGTGATGGAGATGAGATGAACCCTGATTTGTTGGGACATGAAATACTATGCCGCCTCGGCCCTTGGGCCTTGCTGTTGGCCTCACGACTGTCTCTCTTCATCAGGCGGGGGTCACTCTGTCAGTCATGCTCAGCTGAAATCAAGGAGAAGTTCTGAGGTTGCAGTGCAGTTAATGGCACCCTACCGGCTATAACTCTTCTAAAACAACAAAACAAAATGTTGAGTGTCTAACCTCCTTTGAAACACATCAAGTGTCTTTTTTTGGTACTAGGGATTGAAGATTAAATCCAAGACCTTCATGCTGAAATATATCCCCTGATGGATCTTTCTTTCTTTCTTTTGAGGCAAGATTTTTTTAAGTCTTTAAAATGCCCAGGCTGGGCTGAAATCTGTGTTCCGGACTCCAGAGTGTTGGGATTACAGATAATCACCTCACCACACCAGGCTTCAAAGATTTCTCAGCCTCCTATAGGCTTGTTTTTAAATTTTGCTGTGTTTTCAATTTATTAACTAGATGATACTCCCTTTTCCATAATTAACAGTCAGAATGAACACTCATCCTAGGAAGCATTTCTTTTACCAACATTTTCTACAATCTCTCCCACCCACAACACAAATATGCAACTCCAAACCTAAGAGCGAAGTGGCCACGAGACACACTTCTCCAAAACTTCTAGTGAAAATTAAGAAAGGGAATTTTTCCTAAACAAAAAAGTTGTTTTCAGAGTTCCTATTCCTTATGCTGGCAATCAGAATGGAGACCTAGTCCTAACCAAAGATCCTCCATGCTGAGACACCCAGCATCCTGCTGACTGAGTAGGAAGAATTGTAACAAAAACTCACTGACACCAATTTGAAGGATGTGGGGCTGGAAAGAACTATGAATCACGAAGCTGGTGGCCAATGCTAACCCTGGAGCCCTTTTCCCACTGAGGAGCAGAAAAGAGGACACCAGCTTCACGGGGGACCATGGGGTCTGCTGCAACTGTGCAGCAGAATGTGTGAGCATCAGTGAGAACTATCCCTTCCTGGTGGGCTGACTTCCACTCTAGCGTTTTTATAAAACACAGAGAAAATAAAATACACATGTAAAGGGAAAGTTCCTGGCTTGATCTTCCTCCAGATTACACTGGAGAGTCTATAAAATTAGTGTAAAGGTAAGTATGTATCAATTATCAGAGAGAAGGATGTTAATAAAGAGCAACCAGGGAGGCAACAACTCTGTTCTATTTGCAGAAAAATATGAAGCCAGAATAAAACCCCCTCATGTGAACACTGTAGTGTTATGTAGTAGCTACAAGCATAACTGAGCTATACATTGTTCGCTATACTCACGCTCCCAACTCGGAAACACAAATGTGTCCAGAACATTACGACTTCCCAGCATATTCAGGGAGGGCACATTGGCCCAGCCACCACCTGCACTGCCAAGCTATTGACCAGTGTCCCCTCTTCAAGTGGACAGGAGAGCGACACCACGTTAACATCTACTCTCAACACAGGAGCCAGTGCATTCCTTAAGAAACAGGTCACTTCACTCTTTGGAAGAACTTCTGTAGTGGTTTTCAATTTCGTTCAGAATGATTTTCAGATTCGGAAGACCAAAGCCATGCCTTTTATCCAGCATTTAATATAACCATCACAAAAATCTCTGCTTCTGCTCTTCGATGGTAAAATTGTATTTGCTTGTTTCCTCTACATAACACTAAATAATATAGACCATTATTGTTCTGATGTCATACTCAAAGATGAAGATAATTTTAAAGAACGAGGCAAAAGACGTTGTGTCATAAGCACAGACAATGGGCCAGGATTTAAGAGAGAGTTGCCATGGCTGCTTTTGTGGATGCGGGCTTAGGGATCCAAACAGTGGGGCAGAAAGGTGACTGGATAGGAAATTTCAATAGAGATCCAAAACTTCAAAAATCAATTTGGAATAAAGCATCACAGCAATGATAGTTCAGACACGGCATTAAATTAAACCTCACAAGAACAGTGTTTAAAAGAGAAAAAGACTCAAAAGCATTCTTATTTGAGTGATAAGCTGATATAAGTGAAGCCTCCAAAGTAATTTGAGAAGTGGATGTCAGAATGTGCTGTCATAGAAACCGAGGAAATAGCATTTAAAGAAAGAGGGAGAATTAACAATGTGAAATGTCCCTGAAAGTTGCAGGAAGATGAACTTGTGAGTCATTCATTACCTCCAAGGACAGATGACCCTCGGTAGCCCTAATGGGGGCGATGTCCCAGAAACAGTTGAAGCTGAAGATGAAGACTACAGAAGATGAAGAATTATCAGTGGTTGAAGAAAGGAAGGAAATGATTGAAGGCAAATTTTTTATATTTTTTTTATGCAGGGGAGAAAAAAGTAAGAAAAAAAAGAAGGAAACGTAAGTTCAAAATTAACGCCATTCTTTTTCTTCATTCTTTCACGGAGGATGTGCTTGAGGATCCACTTTAAATGTGGAACATGGATGCAGAAAGTAAGGTTGAAACCTATTGTACAAGGGCCTTGGCGGGGGTATGTGGATCAGCGCACAGTCAAGATGAAGGGTGAGGAACCCGGTATTCCGAGAAGATGAGCACGAAGAAGAAGGGGGAAGAGAAGAAGAGGAGGAGGGGAAGGATGAGGCGAAAGGGTGGAGTGGGAGGCAGAGTAGAGGACTAGAGGAAGCAAAGGACAAGGAGGAGATGAAAGGAAAGGAAAGGAGGTGGGGGAAAAGAAGCTCGATGTACTGGAAGTCTTTGGTACGGTTCTGCAGGACAGAGGCATGGGCGGAGCGTGAGGCCTGGATGTAACAGTTACCTGGTGACTCCACTCTAAGATCTGGCCCCTGGCGAGGGTGAGGAAAGTGCTGCATGAAGAGCAGTTCTCTGCACTAAACTGGGGTTCGGGTGCCGGATCCACCACGGTGTATCCACCTTGGGCAGGCAGAGCTGAGGCTGGAGACCGGGAGACCTACCAGGAACAGGACAGAGGCTGAGGTCTGGAGCTGCAGGGTGGTGGGAGCCAAGCAGCCATCTCAGATGTGCTTGGAATTTTCTGGGAAGCGGAGGGCCCGCGGCCTGGGCCAAGTGAAGGGGGAGCATGCAGGGGGCGCCATGATATTTCCTGCTTCAGTGCTTCAGAGAGAGAGACCGCACAGTCAGGAGAGCCAGAGTACCCCGCCAGCTGGGAAGTCCACCTGCACAACTGCCTGTAACATCTCCTCTCAGCGTCTTCTCTGCTCTTCTCTTCAAGAGTGCAGCCTTCTCTGCCTTCTTCTTCCTTTTTATTTTTTGGTTTACTGATACAGGGTCTCACTACGTAGTTGAGACTGACCTGGTACTCACTCTGTATCCCAGGCTGGCCACAAACTCACAGCCACACTCCTGTCTCAGCCTCCTGAGTGCTGGAGTTACAGGTGTGTGCCACTTCACCCTGCCTACTCTGCCTTCTTATCCAGAAAGAGCTGGCAACTGCATGCTGCCTACAACCAAGTGATCAGGCACAAGCTACAGGAAGTGTAGGGTGCTGTCAAAATCCCCCCTTAAGAGAAATCAAGAAATATTTTTTAATCTATAGCCAAACTTAATATAATTGCTTGTAAAAAACCAAGTACCTAGATTAAGAGGGAGTTTAAGTAGAGGAAGTGATGGGCTATCACACTCTCCGGGTGTCCAGGAGACCTGTGACAGAGGCAAGTGGGACAGTTGCACTGATACCATACATGTATGTGTACAAACCCACCATAGCCAGCAGCTGTGTCTGGGGAGCTCAGATCTTGGCTTCAGATTAATAAGGAAAGAAATCATTTTTCTGAGAGCCCTTAGCTAATGCTCTACCTTCTTAGGTCTGAGGTTCAAATACAGTTTCCGTCTGTGGTCAAGATGGCTTTGGATTGTTACCGGTACGAGGAAAAAGTGAAAACTCATTCTCCTTTGAGAAGCATATTCCAGAGCTCAGACAATTTCTCTATATAAAATTATAATTAACATAAATTCACCATAAAGAAACAAAAAGAAAAGTAATGCACTGTAAGAAAATCTTCTAAGTAACATAGTCAAGCAACAGACTCAGATTTACAATGACTTTGTATGTTGAAAGATTTTGATAATGTAATTATAAAGAAATAAATGAGCAAATTGAAAACATGAATAGAAAAATATAAATGACTTACTTTCCAAAAGACTACCATGAATGAAAAAAGAACAAATAAGAGTTCAGAAATAGCAAATATAGTCAATGAGGTTAAGAAGTCAAAGAATGGGTTATCCAAAAATATACATTTAAGAGGGAGAATTTGTAAATCAAAAGCTAAATCTAAAGAAATTACTACTAAGCCAGTTCAGAGGGACAGTGAGATAGAGGATATAAAGGCAGGTCTGCAACAACATTCCACGGGAAGATCAAAGGACACATCAAACATGATTCCAAAATGTATAAAGATGCAATAATCAAGAGAGTGTGGTACTCACAAAGGGATGGATTAAAAATTCAAGGCAAAAGACTAAAAGAAAGAGAGTAACATATATGGCAAGTGCTCCTCTTCAGCAAAATGTAGACAATATTCAGTAAAGAGCCAAGAGTCTCTACAACAAGTGCAGCTGGCATATATTGCATAGAAAGAAGAAATTCATAAATGAGTCCAACATAGATTATAGAGTTAAATACTGAAACTGTAGAACGTGTGGCAAAATCAGATTATATAGAATAATATCTTTGTTACCTTGGAGTGGTGAAAAAAATCCATGAAGAGAATAATGATATGTTTCATTGATATTAAGATTTCTGTTCTTCAGGAGATAATAAACAGATTGGAAACGAAAGAGTAGGAGAAAATATTTGCAATTATATATCAGGTAAAGGACTCATACAGAAAATATATAAGAATAGGGAAATTCTACAGCAAGTAAGCATGAAACCCAACAAAAAAATGGGCACAAGATTTGAACGTGTACTTTGTTTTTTTTTCCTCATTTTTTTCTCATTGAGTTTATTGGTACATTTTAGGTATACAGTACAATTACATTTATTATTGGGATCTTGTTCCTTTACATGACAGATCTTGGTTCTCATTTTTTCCCCTTATCCCTGCCCTTGCTTCACCTTTACAAACACTTCATTTCCATTTTTTTTATTTCCTCATATTGTTTTTCTTTTCCCTTATTAGCTTTCCCGTACCCTTCCCACTTTCCCTACACTTTTAGCCCCTTTCTTCCTATTTCACATTGTCCATTATATCATTAGGATCTTATGTACTATTATAGTTTATTCACACCAGAGAAACTATTTAGTATTTACGCATGTGTGACTTTATTTCACTTAGGAGTATATCCTCAATATGTATCCATTTTCCTATGAATGAATCTAATTTCTCATTCTTTATGGCTGAGTAATATTCCATTTTATAGAACATGTACTTTGGCAAATCGAAACCCAGTTTTTCCAGCACCATTTATTAAAGAGGCTATCTTTCCTCTCAGTGAGGGTGGTTGGCTCCTTTGTTAAAAATGAGGTAGCTGAGGGTGTCTGGAGTTATTTCTGGATCTTCTAATCTGTTGCACTGGTCCTCAGGTCTATTTCCTTGACAATGCCATGCTGTTTTTATCACAGTAGTTTCACAGTGTACTTTCAAGTCGGGGATTGTGATACCCCTTATCTTGTCTTTATTGCCTAGAATGGCTTTTGCTATTCTAGGTCTCTTCTTGTTCCAAAAGGATTTTTGGTTGTTTTCTCAAGGTCCCTGAAGTATGCTGCTGGAATTTCAATTGGGATTTCACTGATTCTATATAGCCGTTTTGGAAGTATGACAATTTTCACTATGTTGATCTTCCTACCCAGGAGCAAGGGATGTCTTTCCATTTTCTGGTATCCTCTTCAATCTCTTTTTTCAGTGTGTTGCAGTTTTCAGAGTAGAGGTCTTTGATTTCTTTCATTAGGTGGATTCCTAGGTATCTCAATTTTTTGGATGCTATTGTGAATGGAATCATTTGTCCCCCTTCTCTCTCAGTGAGTCTGTTTTTCATGTACAGGAAAGCTATTGATTTTTGTGTGTTGACCTTGTATCCAACTACTTTGCTGAATTTGGTTATTAAGTCTAGAAGACTTTTGGTGGAGTTCTTGGCATCTTCTAAACAGAGTATCATGTCATCTACAAGTAATGACAATTTGACTTCTTCATTTCCTATCTTCATCCTTTTATTTATTTGTCTTGTCTAATTACTATGGCTGTTTCCAAAACTATATTGAATAGGAGTGGTGACAGTGGACATCCTTGTCTTGTTCCTGATTTTAGCATGAAGGATTTTAGTTTTTTGAGCATTTAGTATAATATTGGCTGTTGGTTTTTCATAAATGGCTTTTATTAGATTGAGGTAGAGACTGTCTATTCCAACTTTTTGAGGGTTTTTTATCATACATGTGTGTTGGATTTTGTCAAATGTTTTCTGTGCATCTATTGAGATGGTCATATGGTTTTTGTCCTTGGCTCTATTAATAATTTCCATATGTTGCACCATTCCTGCATCCCCGGAAGAATATTTCTCATCAAGCACTAAGCTGAAATTGAAATGGATTAAAGATATAAATATTAATGAAGAAACACTAAACAGTCCAGAAGAGAGGTTAGGGAGAACTCTTAAAGACCTGGTGTAGGAAAATATTTTATGAACAAAACCTCAGTTGCCCATGAACTAGCACAAACAGTCAACAAGTGTGATGTCTTCTTATTAAAAAGCTCTTCATAGCAAGAGAAACAACCAGTAGTGAGAAGAGACAACCCACAATGTGGGAAAAACTTTTCACCAGCTCTTCCTCAGACAAAGGTCTACTGTCTAGAATATACAAAGAACTTAAAAAAATCAGGACTCCCAAATTTAAAGACCCAACCCAAAAATGGGCATCTGAAATGAGCAGACATTTCTTGAAGAAGTAGAAATAGCAAATAAACATATGAAAAAATGTTCAACATCACTGGTCATTCGAGAGATGCAAATGAAAACAACGCTGAGATTACACTTCGCCACAGAAACAATGGCTGCTATCATGAGATCAACCAATGACAAATGCCAGTGGGCCGGGAGGAAAGAGAAACCCTGCTCCACTGTTGGTGGGAGTGCAGACTGGTGCAACCACTGTGGAAATCAGTATGGAGACATCTCAAAGAACTAGGATTGGAGGTCCCATTTGACCCTACTATCTCCTTGCTGGGTTTCTTCTCCAAAGAATTAAAAGAATCATACCACAATGATATATGTCCATATTCACAGAAGCACAATTTGTGATAGCTAAAACTTGGAAGCAGCCCTATTGTCCATCAACAGGAGACTGGATAAAGAAAATATTTTGTTTTGTTTTTATAAAATGGAGTACTACTGAGCCATAAATAACGAGAAACTAGAGACATATATAGCTAAATGGATGCACAATGAAGCCATACTCTTAAGTGAAAAAAATAGGAAACATATGTGTAAATACCAAATAGTTTTTCTAGTGTGAGAAACTGAAAGTGTAAATAAGGACTAAAAGGTATAATAGATAATGTGAAATAGGAAGAAAAGGGGCAAAGGGGAAGGAGAAAAGGGAGGGAGAGGGGAAAAGAAAGAAAGGAATGGAATTAATATGAGAAGATGAAAAAACGGAAACAAAGTCTTTGTAGATAGGAATGGGTGGAGGGGTTGAAGGGAGGGCAGGGGAAGGGGGAAAAATAGGAACCAAGATGGATTATGTAAAGGTACAAATTTCCAATGATGAATGTCATGACATTGGATACCTTAAATGTACCAATAGAATTAATTAATTAAAAAATTTTGAACATTTACACCAAAAATAAGACATAACAGATATAAATGAGCATAGGAAAAGGTATGAATTAATACCACAATGTATCTGTTAAAAGGATGGAAAAAACAACAAAAAAAGAAAAATGTTAATATTGGAAAAGATTTGTAGCACAGAAATTTCCATATATCACTGATTCAATTACACAATTGTATGGCTACGTTACAAAATAGTTTTAGTGAAAAATGAAGCATTAATTTAACATATGACTCAGAAATACAGATTGTAAGCATTATTCAAGTTAAAAGAATTAAATTTATAGAAATCTTGATGTGAATGTTTCTCATAACCACTAAAAACTGCAAAATGTGTAAATATTCCTTGCTGGTGAGTAGATACACTGTAATACAGGTACAGAGTGAGATTCTACCTGGTAATAATATACAGTGGTGAAGCTTGCTCTGTGATCCCAAGGAGAGGAACCCAGACTCAAAGGCTGCAGGCAGCTGCACTGAGATTCAATGACAACTTCTATGAGCAAAAGAGCAGAGCAGCAGCATGGGAATAAGGCGTGGGATTTGGGAGGCAGAATAGAACTATGTTACATTCTAATGAAGTAGAGGGTTACACAACTATGTGGCCTTGATAAGCTCAGATCTGTGACTAGGAAGGGTAAACCTGATTGTATTTAAGTAGTGTCTTGATAAACACATGAAAAATAATTGGTAATGTCCATAATATTTCAGATGAAATGTAATGCACCTTCATTACTCAACCACTTTGACCTACAAAAATGGCAATTTATTTGACTAAATCTGAAACACTTCAAAACTTTTAATATATCTAAGTCATATTGTGCGAACTAGGTATAGCCTGTAATGTGTATTTTAACAAAGTATAGCTAAAATGTAAACAATTAAGGCTCCTACTTAATGCATTATTTTGAGGTATAAATAAATCATTGAGTGTTAGCACCAGTAAATCTGACATCTTAAAATGGTTACTCAATTAAAAGCCTTTGAAATATGGGAAATTTGTAGGCAAAAACATATTTGTTACATAAAATTTATAATACTTTGTGTTATTTTTCCATTTATTTATATAAATGAATTCTATAAATGTTAAGAAGCATTCAGATAACCTAGAGGTTAAATGCAATCTGTTTTTTGAACCAGCAATTTATAGAGATAGAAATACGTAAGGAAAGTAAAATATGAAATGATTTTTTTCAGGATATAAAGTCAAATAAGTATTCATGAAAATTACTAGCATGTCCCTTCTGGATGTGACAGTGTGTTGTGTAGAAGACCAAGACTGCTTCTACAAACAGACAAAGGACTGTTATCTAAAATATATAAAGAACTCAAACAACCAGCCCCCCCACATATAAAGACCCAATTCTAAAATGGCCATCTGAAATGAACAGACATTTTCTCAGACAAAGAAATAAAAGCAGCAAGTAAATATATGAAAAAAATGCTCCACATCACTGGTCATTCGAGAGATGCAGATGAAAACAACACTGAGATTCCACCTCATCCCACAAAGAATGGCTGCTATCAAGAAATCACACAATAACAAATGTTGGCACGGTTGTGAGGAGAAAAGGAACCCTTCTCCATTGTTGGTGGGAGTGCAGACTGGTGAAACCACTATGGAAGTCAATATGGAGATACCTCAAAGAACTAGGATTAGAGGTTCCATTTGACCCAGTCATCCCTCTGTTGGGTATCTTTCCAGAAGAATTAAAAGAATCATACCACAGTGATATAAGTTTATAGCAGCACAGTTTATAATAGCTAAAACTTGGAAACAGCCCATCTGCCCATCAGTTGGAAACTGGATAAAGAATATGTGGTTTTTCTATAAAATGGAATACTACTCAGCCATAAAGAATGAGAAAGTAGATTCATTCACAGGTAAATAGGTACATTTTGAGGATATACTCCTAAATGAAATAAATAAGTCACACATATGCAAATACCGAATGGTTTCTCTGGTGTGAAAAGTTAAAATAGTACTCAAGATCCTAACGGGACAATTAGCAACATGAAATAGGAAGAGAAGGACCAAAGGTGTAGGGACAGTGAGAAGGGTAGGGAAAGCGGAATAAGGGAAAAGGAAAAAAATATGAGAAAATGTAAACATGGAATTAAAGTGTTTGAAGGTGGGGAGGGAGGAGGTGGTGAAGGGAGGGCAGGGACAAGGGGAAAAATGAGAACCAAGACCTGGCATGGAAAGGTACAAGATCCCAGAAATGAGTGTAACTGTACTGTCTACCTAGAATGTACCCATAAATTCAATTTAAAATTTTAAAAAGTGAAAGAAGATGGACTTCGGAAATCTTCTTGAGGGCACAGAAGAGTTGCTTTGGCAGGCAGGGCTTCTGAGAAGAGAGGATTTCAGAGACGATGGAAGTTGTGTGTGAGCGAGCGTGCGGGTGTGTGGGACATGACGCCATTGCGTTTGCTCCAGGACTGTGATGGTTTTGGGTGCAGCGGAGCATCGAGCACAAAGACTGGCGGGATTCGGGGTGTGGGAGGCGGAGGAGACAGAAGAGAACTTGGCAGACGTGTAGATAGAAACACAAAAGTTGGGGTTAGGTCTATGAAAGCCTCTAAGATCTGATGGTTGAAGGTCTCAGGGAGGGAGGAAGTGTGCAGACACTGATATTACAGTCTACGGTGTTTTTCTTCTTTAAACACTTGTCCGACAGAGCAACCACGTACGGACGCAGGACAGGCAGGGAGCGAGCTGACTTTGCACGCTTCCGTGTGGGACTGGATCTCGGGATCTCCACGCTTCAGGCCCGGGAGGAAGCTGCAGTTCTCTCGGTCCGGATGCTCCTCCGGGGCTCGGATGTGAACCCGAGGGAGGCTGAGCGTTACAGTCACGGAAAACCTCTTTCTGGGCCGCCCGGACTCCGGATGGTGGCATGTAAGACTGTGTACTCCACACACTAAGAAACGGAGAAAAAGAATTCTCTCCGGATAACAGTAATGTGAAGCCCCACACATACTTTATTTAAACACGGTCGCAGAAATGTTAAAAAATGTATTGAGCATAGCGAAAGATATGATTATGGGAAACCAAATAGAAAACAACAGAAATCGATCCATAGGTAACAAACGCATTGGTGTCGTTAGATGCTGACATAAAGAGGACTGAGGTGCTTTAGAAAAATGGATGTCAAGAGGAGATTGTCAGTGTAACACTGGAATCATTGAAATGGATAAAAAGGAATTCTACAGTTGAATACAGAGTTCATTAATAGATGACTAATAATAAAATTGAATTCAGCAGATGAGAGTCTAGTGAACTGGAAGTGGGTAGAATGTATTTAGGATGAAACAGGTACAAAGTAACAGTACAGGATAAAGCAAAGGAGCACAGATAATACAGGTAGGTACAATGTGTTGAAATGCTACGAGAAGGCAAGGGAGAAGCAACTTTCAGAGAGCTCCTGACAAAAAGTCCTAAATCTGGTGAGAAATGCCAACCTACAGGTTCAAGAAATACTGTGGACTCTGCTGGAATAAATGACACAAATTCCACTCTGCCAAAAAAAAAAGTCAAAGGAAAGCCAACCAAGAGCCAAAATGGTGTGAACATCACTGGACCAGCTGGCTTCCAGAGGACAGGAAGCAGCAGGAAGAGGCACATGACACTCAGGTGCCCAAATGCAAAGAAGAGCCGCCAGTACAGAACTGTCAGTTACGGCAAAGCACCCTTTGAACTTGAAGGGAATTAAAGCTATTTGCAACAAAATTTCAGAGACTTTTGTCACTTGCCAATTAACATTAGAACAAGTGAAAAGGGTACTTGTTTGTTTTGTTTTGGAAAAAAAAAAAGGCCCAGAAGGAAATGTAAGTGAAAAAAATAAAAAGTATCTGGCTAGCAGTGGGATTAGTAAATGCAGTGTGTGACAATGTTTTGTTAACTATGTTAGCTCTCTGTCGCCGTGATAAAAAACCCGAGAATCAAATGAAGGAGGGCAGGCTTATTGAGGCTCCTGTCTGTGGGGTCCAGTGGCCCGAGTCACTTGTAGGGCTGTGAAGAGGCAGAATATCGCTGCGGAAGGTGACTGGGGAAAGCTGCTCACTGCATGGCTGCCAGGAGGTCAAGCACAGAGAGGAGCCGAGGACAAGTCACACCCTCAAAGCCTTGGCCTCAGTGACCCCTTCACCCGAGTGGCCAGCAGCTCCTGCAAGCCAGTCTGGCTAATGAACTCATGGACTAATGCACTTGAAGTCAGAGGCTGCGCCATCCAGTCACTGCCCAAAGCCCGCTGGTCAGCCGCAGGGCTGGGACACAGGAACGCTGTAAGGGATGCATTTTGGATCCCAGCCACAACAAATAAGAGTTGTATAAAACCAGTCTAAATAATCAAACTGGTCGGGAATACACGTATGCATACTTGTACAATGTATTTTCAGTGCACACCATAAGTCACAAAAACCAGGAGGGTATAAAAAGCTTAAAAGTGCTGTGGTCCTGATGTTGTTCCTAATAATATCAAAGATGCTTGAAGTTTATCATGGAGGTGGTGGATAAAAGAATGTTTTATTTATAAGACTCTAGCAGACAAAAAAGGCCATAAAAGTTTAATATCAGAAATGAAAGAAACTGATAATGCGGGGAGCAAATTGAAGAGAAATGGTAAATATAAATCAAATCCAGTGTACTCAGGCTGTCGTCTGCCTTCTCATGGACGCCGTCAGCCCTGAACAGTAAATGAACAACTTCAAAATGATAACAAGAACGATCAGGACACGGGTGTCGAATCCATCGCGCACCCATGAACTGTGCTTGTGGAAGAGTTTTAAAGTCGGCTAGGGCAGGAGCAAATTTTGATGTTGTTGTTTTTGTTTTGTTTTTGGTACCAAGGACTGAACTCAGGACCTTGAGCTTGTGCGGCAGGTGGTGGAATCACCGCTCAACATCCCTGGCCCCAAGTTTTGAATTCTGTGAGGTAACAGCCTTCTAAATGAACAGCCCTATCTCTCCTACAATAAAATAGCAACAGTGGGAGCAGGAATGTAGACTGCAAAGTTAATGGAGCAGTGGGCCTTCGATGCTCGCTGACCCCAGAGGGCTTTACGGTGGTGCAGAAAAAGGCACCTGGGAAGTGTAGTCATGGGGCCCATTCTAGGGTTAGCAATCTGTTTTTTGCTCCCTTGGTTAAGAAGGTCAAATAAATCATCCATGATCACAACGATAAATGATAGAATAGAATTTTTAGGAATTGATGTTATGACAATGTATTAGGGGTCACTGCTAAAATTTAATCAAATTTTATTTCCAGTAAAATTCTATGACTGTTCTTATTTGAATGAATTTGTACCGCAATTTTTACTACATTTAAAGACGTATTTCCAAAGAAAATGAATACTTTTGAAACATTTTTATTATGATCCAAAGAGAAATAGACATTGGATACGTTAAAAAAAAAGGCATCACTAAATAAACTTCAAGTAAGAATTCTTACCCTTGTTATAGATGCACAACTTACCCTGTGACTTCCTAGGCTACTGTGCTGTTTTATTACATAAAGTGCTGTCCCTCCCACTGAGTTCATTTCGGGGTGGGCTGAAGGCCTGGAGAGCAGTGTTTCAGTCCTCGTGATTGTGACTGCACTGACGGTTTACAGACTCACTGGTGCAGGGCGCTCTTTTACAGCTTAGTCTTTAGGCAAACATAAATTACCAACCACTGAAAATAAATCAAAGATCTGAAAAGTTTTCACAACAAAATAGTGAAAATTATGAACGCAAGTCCACCAACTGTAAAGTTATTATCTCTGTAGCCACATTACAGTGGGGTTGGGAGCTGATAATATATTTAAAGTGTCTATAAGATAAAAATTTATTTAGAGCCCTTTGTTAACTAAACTATAAAGAAAGGATTGGTTAAATTGTAACACATTACAACTGAATATTCCAGGAAGTACAAGTTAGCACTAATTGCAGTCATTAAACAAAGGATTTCTCGTGGATTTTGATTTACCCTAATACAGGAGAAACAGTAAAAAATTCCTTTTGGCTGGGAGTTGTAATTGGCACTAATTGTCCATGAGACACTGACTGACAAACATTAAGGTTATCGTTACTTTAGTCACTGGATGCAGGGTACAGCTTAAGCTGTCAGGTTCTCCCTGCTGTGGCTTGTTCACTTGTAGAGTGTCCCCTGGGGTCCTGTGGGAGACAGGTCGCCCCTGGGGTGGGCTGATGGGCTGGAACTGTCGGGTGTGGGGTCCAATGACACCGAATAGCTCATGGGAGCAAGGCCTCCACTGGACTCCCCCCATGGAGTGAACTCGTTGTTGTGTAGGGAGGGTGCTCAAGTGTCCGTGTCCTTCTCCAGGCTTCCGGTTTCCTGTCTGCTTCTGCAGCAGGTTGGGATATAATCAGTACTTTTGGACCTCGAGAAATGTGAGCTGCATAGGCTCATTTTCTCTATGGTGCACGCAGGTTCAGGGATTTGGTGGCAGCACCCCAAAATGGACTCATACAGTCAGAAAGTTTATTTCTATACCTTTTGAGTACAAAGCAAAACATGGTGTGCTGGGTGAATGGCTCTCCCTAAGCAGATGCTGTGTTCTCCTTCATCTTTTTGTTTCAGAGCAGTGGAGACCCATGATTCTTTCCTTGTCCATCTTCGCTCTTTTACCTTTCTCAGTTGATCCTAGGAAAACCTTCAAACCACCTCTTTAAAACTCAGTGGAATCTGGGCATGGAAAGAAAATGCAGACAGAATCCCCCAGCCTGATCCCCCTTCGTGTCTCGCACAATACATGTTTCTGTAAGGGAGAGACAGACTTTTCCTTCTAAACCAAAGTCCCAGAATCTTTTGTCTTTATCGAGCAACTAAGATTATTTACCCTAAATTACAGAAGTCAATTAAAGTTCTGAAAAGTTAGATCACCAGAAATATGAGTAATCTTGATAATGATTTACTGGATTATATATTTTGTGATTAGTTAAATCATGTTTCTCAGAAAAGCAGATGACTTTTTTTGAGGGTTTCTTATTGAACAACTCTCACAGAAAAGAATCTTTAGCAATCTTTCTTCTTTTAAGAGAAGTTTTATTAATCAGTGCTTCATTTCATGTGTAAGTTTCACTAACAACAAGGAAAGGGGCAATTATTCAACTGTAAGAAATTATTAGATGCCTATTCAGAGTATTTCCAAAATGTCACTTAGATAAATCCTGCACATAGTGAATAAAGCACAAATATTGTTCTTGATCTAAATGCCACTGACCTTTACAACAGCAAAAAAAAAAAAAAAAAGAATTCCGAGACAAGTGTCATAAGGATAATTTTTTAAGTGAGTATAAGATTATGTGACATTTGCATGAAATGATATTTTTATATGAGATTCGGATATCTGACCTTATTATTTTTGCAGTTTAGGTTGCTGATACATTTACTTTGCATGATTTTCTTTAAAAATATTATTTAAATTTAAGGTGATGAATCTTTGCTAAACTAAAACTGAGAAAATAAGGGAATTAATTTAGTTTTTCCTGCTAGATTATACCTTTAAAATTGTCCACTGTAAGCAAGAAAGTTTAGGAGGTCTTTTGATACCATTCAATGGAAAATCAAAACTGTTGGTTTGAAAATTATAATGGCTGCTCTCATATGAAAAATATTTCTTTTATTTGAGAATGGCTTCTCTTATATGATAAATAGAGAACAAAGTAAAAGATAGATAATAGGATTACAAAGATAGATCTTTTTCAAATGGGAAAAGAATCAAAAGATGGAAGGAGGAGGAAAGAAAACGAAAACAGAAATTAAGATGTACTAAAAAGTTGCAGTGGGTTACATATGCTCGTCCAGAATTTTTAAAAATCACTTTTTAAAAAGTCATAGATTTGCAGTGTTTTCTTATTTCTGTATAGTACCGATTAGAATATCAGTTTTTCTAGAAATATTTCTCTTCCCTGTCTAACCAAATTAAATCCCCAGAGCAATTTTTTTACTATGTTTTCTGGATTTAAAAAGATTAAGACTCTTTGAAAGAATACATAGAGTCCTTCAAGAAATATAAACCCGGCGTTTTTAAGTGCCTAGAAATGAGCACGGTTACTTTAAGAGGAGAAAGGAAATACTGCAAATCTGAAGAGTTGCAGACCGGAAGCTGAGCCTCCATGTTCTAAGGGTAAAAGCTGCTGTTAGATTTGATCTTTCCACGATGGTTAAAATAGAAATCCCAGTATCATTAGCCTGATAATAACTCCTAGCAGTTCCATGTCAGCGAAGGCCAGTGGGCTGACGTGACCAGTTTACACCAAGGAGGCTCATCCTCGCGGACTCAGGACGGGCTGCTGTCACGCAGGATCAGGGTTTCTAACGTAAAAGCAGTGGTTTTTCCACCTGGAGGAAGGGAAGGAAGGACTGTGCCTCATGCAGCCAGCCTGGCTTTCCACTGCAGAAGTCCTATCGTCAGCGCAGAGAAGCTGAACCTCAGAGGATGTTAAAATACTGTGAATTACCCTCTTACTAAATGAGGTTTTCTTTTCCCCTAAAAACTAAATATTCAAAATTAAGTACCCAAAAGGTCCCTTTGAAGTGAGGTATACAATTGATCCTATTTGAATAAAACATTTGATCTCTCATTGATTTGAGAAGTAGTAGCCTAAATCAGAATAATTAGAGGACTCTGTTTATAGAAGTAGCTTCAATCAGAATAATTAGAGGACTCTATTTTTGTTTTTCCCCAGGATCAAATAGAATAATCTTTTAAAATGAGGGCCAGTAATGTTACAGAGAATGCATATGATGACTACGGATAGATGGAACCCGGTAATAGGAGGCGAAGCCCTGGAGGCAGGGCCTTTCAATGCAGAGATGCTCTGTGTGCGTGTAACATAAAACAGTATTTTATACTATAAAGCAATATATATGCACTGACGATATGTCTATATGGCGGGTTGGCGCCAGGGATCAAACTCGGGACCTTGCGGGTGGCACCACTGAGCTAAATCCCCAGCTCTTGTTTAGATATATAACGAGCAACTGTCCTCTTATTCCATGTCTCTCGTCATAATAAGTAAACATAAAGCATTTGTTTTAACATTTTTCTATCTGTGTGTGTCTACAATGACAGTAAACGCATCCTCCGCAGAGCAGTGGCATACACAGGCACACATCTTTCTCCTCTCTACTCTCTGCTTCCTGCCCTTCCTCCCTCTACCCTGCCCCACATCCTGTGCTTCCTGGAATGCACTGTGGAAGATGCGATCACATCGGTATTAGCAACAACAGCAAGGCCAAGCACCTGTGTGAGTCACTCAGCCTAGACACACAGTTAACGGTCTTGCATTGCACATGTTCACGGGTGGGAATGGAAACCATATAGGCTACTTACAACTGGCATTTTGAGAGACTTCGGAATTGGACATTGATGATATTAATTTGTCTTAAACTGTGAGAAAGAATTTAAAAACTGATATGTAAATTAATTTTTCTCCCATTCCTCTTATAGTTAAATTTCTCCACAAATGACTTAATGTTATTTATTTTAGCATTTAATATTTTCATAACATTTTATTACTTTCATTATATACCAAATAATTCTGTTTGTATGTTTTAATGATCCTCACAATATTTAGCAGAATGCTATGAATATCTTTTGAACACCTAAGAAATATTTGGCTAATTTTAATAACTGTATATATTCTGATTGAAATTTAATTTTAAAAACAGTTTACACTGATGATAGAGGTGTAAGCTGTTTGTCTATCACAGAATGTTTGTATGTGATTGAGAGTTTTGTTCTCAGACATCACGATAGCCAGGGTAACTTTCTTTATAGAGATTTGCTTACTGCTCCAATTTATATCTTTAGCATATAATTCTAAAAGGATAATTACATCAAAATGCCTGAATCATTTAATAATGCCCCATGTGTGCCATGCAGTTGTTTTCTTGAAATATTCCTTCCTTTGTAAACAGCTGCACTTACCCTAAATGCCACGCATACCCTTTAAAAAATAATGGATAACAGTGCATGAGTGTCAGTCTGGACAGGGTGGTACACACCTGGAGGATGCTGATCAAAAACCTCCCTCCTGGGGCTGGGGATTTAGCTCAGTGGTTCCACAGCTGTTTCACAAGTGTGAGGACCTGAGTTTTATCCCCACTACCCCCCCAAAAAAAATTAAATACAAAAAATCTTCCTTCCTAACACCAGTCTGCTTAATTCTCTGAAAAATTTTTTTAAAAAATTCTGTAGGATTCAAACAAGATCCTAAAGTCTAATACCACATAGTTTAAAATTTTTAGGATGTGATCCAAAATTACTCAGCATACATAAAAATAGAAAAAGCTCAGTTTGTCTGGGTGATTCACAGAAACCTACACCAAAACGCTGTGGATGTAAGAACTTTGTCTCCAGAGCCTCTGTATCAGCTGTTCCAAACTAATAGAACAAGCAACTACCCACAAGTACTGTAGAACATACAAAGAAATGAGAGACCTACCAAAGAACTGAAGACGTAAAGAAGACTAAAACATTAAACCAAGTGTGAGGGCCCACCCATAATTCCAGCTCTCTGGGAGGCTGAGGCAGGAGGACTGCAAGTTTGAGCCAGGCTGGGCAACTTAGTAACTTGGGAGACCCTGTCTCAAAACAAGTATATTAAGAAAAAAAGAACAGATTAATAATTTAAAAATATAATGTGAACATAATGTGATGATCATACAATAAGAATAATACAATAACGAAAAGGAAAATTCCAAATGAATAGCAGAGTAAACAAATGGTAGAATTGAGATGAAAAAGAAGACAGTGTGTATTTGTAGACAGTTATGAAATCTGAAAATATGAGAGAGAAAAAAATGAGTCAGAGCTGCACAAAGCCCCAGGACCTTAGCAGTATTGGACAAAATGTGGAAGAAAAAAGTTTTGAAGAGATAATACTTGTAGACTTACAGTTTGTGAAAAGGCATGAATTAGAAGAAGTTTCAGTAGCCCCACTGAGCCTCAAAGTGGTTAAATTCAAGATTCAAGCCTTAGGTACATCCCACCCAAAGTGGTGTCAAATTTGCAATAAACAGCCTGAACAGCAGTCAGGGAGAAAAGCGGATTACCAAGGGGAGCAGTGGTTGGAATGACAGATTTCTCCTCAGAAATCATGGAGGACAGAAGTAAGTGGCAAAGTACTTTTATAGTGTTTAAAGCCCCAATTTGTGCATCCAGAAACATTCAACAAACATGCTCAAAGTAGAAAACATTTCTCAAAATCAAACAACAGTCATGGCTGTGCACAGGAACTCACGTTGAGTGACAGGTTACACAGAGTAAGTCACCTGTAGGAAAATGGCTGCACCTTGAGACCTTAGGGTAAAATGAGGTCTTACACAAGCTTAGCATCACAGGCTTTCTCTTATCCAAGAAACCCAAAGCATGAAGAATGAAAGAGCAAAACCAAAGATAGGTAACAGCAAGTAGGGAGAGAGGGCTTTTGGGAAAAGGAAAACAGACCCAGAGACGGAGAGCGGGGAGGAGAGGGAAGCCAGTGAGCTGAGATGCGGCGGGGACACAGGGTGCAGTCACTGCGCACTGCAACACAGGCTAATAAAAGTAAGAATCGTAAGAATTACAGAAAGAGTCACCAAGTCACTCATACAAGCCTTCCACGGATGTCCACTCAAACATATTTGGAAAGAAAACTAAAGATCAATCTCCCTCTTCAACACAAGTGCAAAACTTTTAAAAACATATTAACAATGAAGTCCAGCGATGTATTAAAAAGATAGTGTATTAAGACCAGCTGGAGTTACCGAGGAGTGCATTTTTGGTTCCTTAAGTGAAAATCAGTATATTTCATTTATCCATTAACAGTTACAATCTTTTAACATCACACAATAATTTCAATAGATAAAAACCTTGATAATATTCGCTAAGAAGGGAAAATCTGAATAAATTAAGACACGCAGAGAATTTCCTTAATAAAATGGAAATAATTATGTCCTGAACGGTAATGATGGTTACCTTTGCTTTTCAAAACTCTAAAACCATACTGTTAAATCAAGGACTTCTGTGAATGTAAGTGTATCTTCGTTATAGTGACAAAGCAATGAAAATAAAGCTATAGATCTATCTTTCTAATCAAGTACAGCTAAAATATTAATTTATGTTTTAACCTAAAGTTTTAAACAAAATTCTCACAACTTACCTTGAATGTTTCAAATGCCTGTTTGAACTTTAACAGAAAATCACTTTTAATCCGAATTTAGCCTACCAAGAGAACCTGCTCTGTTGTTGTTTTTGACCTTTGGTGATACAGATTCCCTTCTTATGATTGAAGATGACCCATTATTATTCTTTTCGTTGCTAACTCTAGCCTTTCTGCTCACAATATTTTCTGTTATTTATAAAATTTTGGAGTGACAGAGGTTTTGATCAGAGAAACAATTAAGAAATACTCTGTGAAAAGACAAAATAATTGTCTGACCATAAAATATGTAAAGGAAATGGTGAAGGATTCATTTTGAAGCCACAACATTTTAGGGTAGACCAAGGAGATGTCCCATCTGCACCATCCCTCCAAGAACAGCACTACTCTAAGGTGCTGATGTTCCAGAGTCCAGAGTGGAGCTCGTTGGGAGTCAGTGCCTCTCCTGATTTGACCTCTGTCCTTTCGGCTGTTGAGAGAGAAGCAATTTACTCTGATAGAGACGGGCGAACCGTGGAAGCAGATTCTCCCCCTGCACATGATGCAGTCTGCTAGTCACAATCAGAACAGTCCCTCTAAATGGCATTATTGCATGTTCGACTTAAATTTTGTGTGTAATATTGTAGTTCATGTTAAAAAAAAAAGGGATTTTTAAGTCAATTTTCAAGCTCCATTGTTAGTTTTTTCGGCTCTTCGTTATTTAATTCTCTCTGCATTCCTACCTTTCACTTTTTCCCTGTGATTTTCTTCCAACTGCTTTGGTCATCCAAAATGCATTTTTTTTCCTTGGCTCACTTAAAAAGAACAACATATGGGGCAGAGGACTTAGATCAGTGGTGCCTCTGCCTTTCTGGAAAATGCAAGGTTCTGAGTTCAACCACAAATAAAACAACACCAGCATATGAGTCAGAAACCTGTGGAGAAGTAAGAGAGACATTCAAAAGAGTGTTTCAAGAGAGGCTGACAAAGAGAATAAAGGGTGAGCGAAAAAAAACAAAAAGAGGGGACCCAGCAGCCCTTGTATTCAAACTCCAAGTAATGTTTTGATCTCAGGGTTGTGAGAAAAATATCCCTCAGTGCACTTTCCAGTTGCACTTGTAATTGTGAAGGGGCAACTCTAGTGCTCACCCTTGCCCCTGCCCCTGAGTCATCTCTGAGGAGCCTGTATCCCCGGGTGTGAGGCACACAGCGCATGGTGTCCCACAGCATAGCAGTGCAAACTCGTGTGTCTTCTCTCCAGTGTCATCTGTGACTGAGACTTCACAGTTAAGTGTCATCACCCCATCAAGACAGGAGCTCAGAGGAGAGGGGACCTGGTAAGACAGCTGAACATCCTCAGTATCAGGCAGTAGTAACCTTCCTGCTGTTTCAATGTGTCTTTAGTCACGGACAGTAGGGTGTGGGGAAGGATTGGGTGCTCTGCTAGTCTAGAAATGGTGAAGATAAAGCAAAGGAGGCAAGCTCACCGTCCAATTATCTGTTTCTTTGAGGACACACTCGCCCCATCCAAGATGGAAGCCACTCAGCAGTCAGCCGTCAGGGTTAGCCTTCCACCTGCTGGAGAGCTGCTCCCCACGACTCTGGTCCACAAGGCTCAGTGCTGACCACTTCCACGGACCTAGAGGAGCCCTGCACTCTCTGCCAGTTCCAAAACGTTCAACCTCACCCCTCTTTCCTAAACGGCCTTGCTTTGTTTTATTCGATACTCTGGCAAGTGTTGAAGATTCTCAACTCTTTCCTAGTCACAGAACCCAGCAGATGCGTCCTGTGAGTCAGATGAGAAGAAGACACATGCTCTGTCTTCACCCCTCTATCTTCTGTCCCCCCTTTCCTCAGGCCTAGAAATGAGTCTTCCCTTAGGTTGCCAATGCAATCTGGCTTGACAAAATGTGTATCTGTCATACCTGAAGGTGCTGTCATATGAATAGCAAAATCATCTCCTCGTTCCGTTTACCACGCAGGGACATGGGTGAAGCATCGAAAGAAACTGTGAGACACATTTTCCTAAGATGCTTTACCCAGAATCTGCCTGACATTAATTGTAACACTTCATTGTCTCGCAGGGACACCTGCTGTATCCTGATCTCATCATCGCAGTGGACGCAGTATGGCAAGATTTGTCTGTTTAGCTGATTAAAATTTGCTATAAAGATTCAGGCAGTGCAAGCTGCACACATTGATTTATGAATTTATCTGCACATGGAAAATGTGACATTTACTTATAACCCCTGAGGGGCGGGAGCCAGAATTTCTCTGGGCGAACATGAATGCCTAGCTACTGCCTGTGCAAGGCTGCTAATCACAAAGTTTGCTAAATTATATTCACAGAGATGATCAAACCACTGCTTTCTCTTTCAGCTAGTTATCATTTTTCAGTGTGAAATTAAAACCTCTCTGAAATGAACTGTGCTTATTACACCACACAATCAATGTAGTGGAGGATTAGAAACACGCATACAGGTCAGCTCCTTACCCTTGCTTATCTTAACGCAAGTATATGACCATGCTACTAGTAAACATTTCTGAAGGAGTTAATGGGCTGTTAGTTTTTCTTTGCTACTGAAAACAATTAGCTTGATGGGAAAGAGAAATTTCAATAGAGCTTTGGAACCTGGCATTTGCTTTGTCACCGGGGATAGAGGAGAACTTCCTCCTTTTCATCTATAGGCATAGATTAGATGTTTTGAAATTCAAACAGCTTGGAAGTTCTGGCACAGTTATTTAATTATTTTATGAGGCATTGCCTCTGGTTAGTGGCGGTAAAATGTTAATGTAGTCTTTGATAGGACATATTTGCATTATAACTCAGAGCAGTGTTGGTGCATCAATTTGAAACGAAAATGGTTGTGACTGGTGAATGAGTCAATACAAAAACTAATACATGACAGCAAGAGCAGAGCTGATCAGAGATGTCAACATGTGGGCTCAGTTTCCTTAGCAGGACTCTGGGCAGTACTGACCACCAATGTCAGGTGCACATGTAACGTAGCTAATGATCTTGAATTCACCAGTTGTACAGTTTTACACAACTTCCTTGGGTTCTGTAAAGACAGGAAGTAGGGTACACATATTATGCAACCCTGTACGAAGTGAGTTCCATCTAAGGCCCAGGGTCGTGCTGTCCAAGGGAGCAGAAACAATACCCAGGGCATCATCTCCACACCTGCAGAGACATTCTAAGGTAGGTTGCCATCTTGGTGCTTTAAATCTCAAGTAATCATCAAGAATGTTAATATAGGGGCCGGGGATTTAGCTCAGCTGTTCGGTGGCCTGTCTTGCAAGTGCAAGCACCCGAGTTCGATCCCCAGTACAAAAAAAAAAAGAATGTTAATATATTCTCCCAGCCTATTAGGATGTGACAGCTACAATGGAATAGAAATTTAAACCAGACTAAAATTTGGATTTAAGTGGCAGCCTGAAATTAGGAACCCAGTGGCCTGCCTCCCGTGAGTCACACTGCATGAGCAGCGCAGCTGCGGGTTTCAGCCTCAGCTCCCAGGCCGACGTTCTCGTGTCCGTTCATCTTTGCCGTCGGATGTATCCCGCCCTCTCGGCCAAGCTGTCTGGTGAGGCCTCTGTCTTCTCCCGTGGCACAGCCAGAACTGAGGGCTAGAGGAGCCCAGAGGAGCAAGGGCTCTGGGAATCCACACACAGGCCGGGCCCTGCGCAGGGGAAGCCCAGGAAGTGTGCCCGGAGTTGGGTGCTGGCCCTTGGCAGCTGGCACTGGAAAACCTGTGCACGGTGAGGTGGGAAGTGGAGAAGCCTGGAGCCAGCTCAGCCCTGCAAGGAGAGGCGCGAGCAGACACTAAGCTGAAAGACATGCGCCAGCAAAGCTTTATTCCCCACAGAAATTCGGAGGGCAGATCTCACATGGGCAGGGAAGAGCGGGGAGGAAGACCCAGCACAGGACCTTTGCACCTTTCTTTCCAGGGGGATTTGTCAAGAAAGACATCGTGCGTGGGAAAACGAAGCCGAGCAGGACTCTGCAGTCAGGGGTGGGCTCACACTGACCGGACACTAAGGCAGCGATGAGCTCCTCTGCTGGAGCGGTGAGAAGTTCTGCATCCTCATCACGTCCAGTTTTCCCTGAAAAGGAGACGGAGGTGTGTGAGGGGAAGGTGGGGAGTGGGGAGAACTTGACCGCGGTACCAAGGGCTCTGCTGCAGAATCTGTAGATCGTTCTGCTGTAACTTTCCTTAATGGCAGTGAAACTTCAGAATATTACCATGCTCTGTTCACGCGATCCTTATTTTTTCTTGTGGTTACAACTGCTGATGTTCGTCAACACCTACTGTCCCCTTCCTCTGGGCTTCTCAGTAAATGGAATTGTCCTACTCTGCACTGGTGCATTTGACATGAAGCCAGCGAAGAAGCTGTACAGGGCAGTTTGGGGCCAAGGGTTAACGAGACCGAGGTGGAGCAGGGAAAAGTTGGAAGGGAATGAAACAAGGATTAAGATGTGTCATGCCCGTGTCCTGATGCCCTATGACCAATGCAGTCATTGTGTTCTGCAGACATAGGCAGATAAGAATAAAAATTAACACAGGCAGCAAACACACACCCAGGGAGACAGGAGCTCTCTCTCTCCTGGTGTCTGCCCACGTCTGTCAGTGCATAGACTCGTCTGTGTGACAGCACTGACAGGAGCTGCATCCCTGCTCACCGGCCTCCCTGCACGTCCTTGGCATGCATGCACACACACACACACACACACACACACACACACACACGCCAGAGTGTGCATGCACTTGTGCACGTGGGGAGGAGAGAAATCCCCCTTCTCTGATGCACGGTTATCTTTATGAAGACTTCTGGACCATTACCTAGAACAGGATCTGTGTGTCTCACCCACAGCTTCAGCAAACTTTTCTGTCTCTGCTTTTTCCGTGTGTTGTTCCAAAGTGTGGCTTTCATCGTCACAACCCCTTGCCCCTCCACCTGGGGCTCATCCCCAGAGCTTTTCACTTGACCTGCACACTGGGCTAGGCACATGGCCCTGAGCAGTACTGTGCTCTGTACATTACGACTTTGTAGCATTTCCCTCATAATTTGTTGTCTTTTTTGTTGTTGTTAAGCTTTCTAAAAGTAAAACTGATAAACTTTAGCTAGGCATGGTGGCACACACCTGTAATCCCTGCACTTGGGAGGCTGAGACAGGAGGATCGCTGTGAGTTTAAGATCAGCGTGGGCTACACAGTGAGTTCCAGAGCAGTCTGAACTATATAGTGAGACCCTGTCTCAAAAAAAATTTTTTTTAAATGATAAACTTTACCTTCTGAATTCATATTCACTTGCTATTGGGGTTTTATTCATAGGAACTGTGTAGACACAGGAATGCTGATCTGCTTATCTGTATAACTGTATCACAAGGAAGATAAATATTACATTAATAAGGGTTTTGTGGTACTTTTTCAATTGTAACTGGGATTCATTGTGTGGCTCTTCTCTTCTCCCTTTTGATAATTTAGTGCAATTTTAAGTAATGTGCTTCTCCTCTTGTCCATATAAATAAAAAGATATTCAAATGAAAATACTCAGTTTTAATCAGTTATTCCTCAGACTTCTGACTGATATTTATTCAAATTACTATTTTATTTAATTTTGTATGAGGTCATTTGAATTCACCTTTGCTAGGTAAAAAGCTTAAAATCTCTTCAAAAGATGGTGTTTTGGAAGAATCATTCCAAGATACTATGCAGATTTTGGAAACAATGCTAATTGCTGCCCGTAATTATTCTGCATCATGGAAATTTTCAGCTTCTTTCTGTGTGAGGCTGAAAAATCTTCCCCTTAGAAAATCGTTCAATGTTGTTACAGCCTTGAATAAGATATGCAATAGAAAGCAGACTTTTTCCACACCCAAACGCAGTGTAAGTCAGAGTATTGGGTGAAGACTTCACTGAGGAGTTCGTGCTCCATCTCCAGCGACCGAGAGGTTTAGGCCATGAGGTCCGATGCTGGTGTCTAAAGGACACCGGTGACCCGTGATGCTAGGTCTCTAACTTCCGTCTTTTTCGTATGTATCATGAGACCTAAGAAATCTCCTATATATATCCTTTACCTTCAGAGAGGGATGGTTGCACAGAAATGTAATGTAGTTTTGTGTCCATAAATGTTATCGGCAATGGACACAAGAAATGACCACATAAACCGATTTTCATTCTTTATGTAATTGCTGCAAGGATCCTGCAGATGTTCTTTAGAGAGAAATCAATGCCATCAATTTTCCTAGCATTTAGAGGAAAAAGCATTTCCCTCCCGAAGGTAGTGGGGCTGGATACCTTGTACTTCTAGTTCTCCTCTTCGTGAGTCCGTCATTGCTAAGATACAAGCACAGCCTGTAGGTCTAGAACTCTACCTCACTGGGTTTTGTGTATTATTATTATTAATATAGTTTTAATTTCCAGTTGGAGTTTTGTCATGACATTTTTGCTGTTTATTTTGTGCATATGTTCCATTTTATAGTGTAGATTTTCAAGGTATACATAAGATAACTAATTTTTGAGGATTTTAGAAAATGTTAGCCAAAGGATTGCACTGTGTATTACAACATACACACACACACACACACACACACACACACACACACACACGTAAATGAAAACCATGCTGATTCATGATAGTTTTTGCCAAAGTAGGTTATACAGTTTTATTTTTGGCTTTATTCTTGTAACAATAACATAAGAACTTTTTAATCTTTTAAAGTCATTTCCATTGACTCCATTACACCTAATTCCAGAATGAATCATGTTTGGTGTAATAATTTCTAAATTGTTGAATACTTGGCTTCAATTTTATACCACATGAAAAATAATAATGAGTATTTCAATTTTTTGTGCTTGAGTAATATTTTAGACACGATAGAGGTTAACCTTTGGGAACAAAACCTTGAAACCTTTCTGAACTTCTTGAAACACAGGGACAAATTATTTTATACAAAAAGTATAAGTTTGCATTCTAGGGATTATTGTTGGAAAGTGACCATCAACAACTTTATTACCATTTTACAAATTTCTAACATAATAATTGGAAAATGCTTCACTGCTGCCCTGTCAACCACCAGTGGCAGTGCCAGCCCCGCTGGGTTCCTCTGCAAGCTCCTGCCTCCTGTAATCTCCAAGCATTTGTTTTTCATTTTCATAGGATTTTTGCCCTTATACTATTAGATCTGGGAACATGCATATATTATGAAACTAATCCTTTTTCACCTTTACTATAAAACTTCCCAAGCCCATGATATTTATCAAAATTTTTACTTATTTTTGGTGCAACAATGTTTGTATCTATCTGTCTATAGAGAGGAGAGAAATTTTATTTTATTTAGTGCTATACTAAACATTGTTTTTTTAGCATTTAATGTTCTTTTTATGGCACTATGGATTGAAACCAGGGCTTTCCTGATGAGTTACATATCCATTCTTTTAATTAAAAAATTTTTCAGTGAGGTCTTTATAAGACACTAAGTTTCTCAGCTGAGCTAAATTGTTAGCCTCCTGCCTCAGCCTCCCAGAGTGTTGGCATTACAGGCCAGTGCCACCACACCCAGCTTCATATATATATTTTTTCTTATTTTAATGCATCAATATATGTATACTTTTATTTTAGAACTAAATACATAATTTTTCTTAGTTATGTAGATTATTCATTATTAATTTGTTTTATACTGTATCCATCACAGTGACGAGCACATGACTTTGCCCAAGGTCATTTAGTAAGAGATTTTTAACATGAATATCTCCTTACCTTTCTATAGATATTATATGAAAATAGATATTTTATACATAAAGTTTTCTTCTAAAAACTGTCTTTATTCTGATGTAACTCATGTAATTCTTTCTAGGCTGTTACCTTCCTTTCTAGGCAAACATATCTCTAATTCTCTATTTTTAACCAACTAAGGGTTATATATTTTAAATGTGATTTAATATTATCTTTCAACATGTGTTGTCTTGTGTGGGTCACCACGTGAGCAGCAAAACCATAGTGGACTTAGTCCACATAAAATATTGACTGTAACCTGTATCCCAAATAAAATGAAATGATGAATAAAAAGAAAATTAGAGCTTTGAATTTAAATCCTTTAGGGCATTTGTGAATCTATGTGATTAATTCTGCTTAGGAAACTTTGTTGCTTTATATGGAAAACAAAATTTGAAACTCTCAAGGTTCAGTAAGTAGCCCTGGGGGGCAGCAGCATGTGCAGTCTACGCTCAGTGAGCAATAATATGACTTCAAAATAAAGATCTCCGTTTCCCTCCAGGGTGGTTTTTGATTGAGATATTCCCCTTCTGTGGGGAGAAACAGTATTTCCCCACTCAAGATAACCTAGCCCTTCACAAAGGGCTCTCTGTGAAAAGCAAATAAAGAAAAATGTCTTTATTATTGAAGTCAAATAATATATTTGAAAAAATCTGTAGACCGTCACTAGTAGATTACTTCTGCAGAAACCTCTGGTCCTAGAGAAATGAGGCAAAGCCCTAATGACTCCAACTGGTGCTTCTGATTACATTTGGAGCAAGGCTCCGGAAGGCTTAGGGTTTCAACTCTCTGCTTGTTTCCTTTGTTCCTGTGAGAAGCAAGAGGGGTAGAGGTAAATGTCTGAGATTTTACACAGACGAAAATAAAAACTATCTGGTAAAATTATTGTTCTATTTTTGTCTATTCATAATAGACAAAGTTTAAGAATATTGATTACTACTGCCAGATATAAACTGCTCTTCTCTGATACCTTGAAGACAGTCTTCTAAATGTCTGTTTTTGTGTTCTTTTAGGGCTAAGGTGGAAAATGTACAAAGCCCGACAGTTATCTGTCAAGGTACCTGCAGTGTCCCAAACACCAAGATAAAAAAGAAAGCTGAATGAATAGCCTGGAAAATAGGTCCTACCTAAAATTCTGGAATTCAATCTACAATGTACAAACTGGCCACACTTGGCTTCCTTCCTACCCTAAAATGCACAAAGGATGTTGCAAAGCCAACGCCCAGACAATAGAAAGTGTGGCTCCCTGGGATCTGATAGGAAAATGGGCCCCTCAGGGGTCTCAGCTGAAGCCAGTCATAATCAATCTTCTTACTGCATTTCCTGTGCAGACAGCACACCACAGAATGGACAAGCTATGAATAGAAGGGGTTGATTTTGTTTCCCATCTTTCTCAAGGTCAAAGCCCACCTCTGGGATGGCCCTCTTGCTGCCAGAGTCCTGTCTTGGTACAAGACGTTAAATGCACCATACAGGGAGCATTATGTGTTGGTCTCTCTGTCTCCCTAAAAAGACACTGGTCTCAGTCTTGGGGGCTCCATCCTGATGACTGCGTCCCCCAGGCACACCTCTGCATCTCACAGCTTGAGGATACCATCATCCTCTAATCCTCTCAGTGGGGACAGCATTCTACAGGAGTTTGGGAGGGGACAAATGATATTTCAAAAACATCACCCTTTTGGTAGTGATTGCTTTAAAAAATTAGACAGAAGCAAAGCAGCAACTGACCACTTGGTCCAGGCACAAATGTTCAGCTGTGCTGACAGAGCTGCAGGAAGTCCCTTCCATCTACCACTCATGGCTTTAGTTCTTGCTGGCAGGGGGTCGTGCTTGCTGCTGGAGACACAGCAAGAATAAAACCAGCCTTAAGGGATGAGTGGAACCCGGCAGTGGCCGCAAACCCAGGCAGTGGCCACAGCAGACTGTCTGTCGTCACTGAAAGTTCTAGAAGGTTCTCCATCCTGACCTACAGGAACACAGGGAAAAGAGCCAAGGCTTTATTCTCAGTGCTTTCTCTGGATTCTTGTGTCTTGTATGATGGTTGTTTGAGTCAGGGATCTCCAGGGAAACAGAACCAACAGGAGACAGAATATGTGTGAATGAACCCGAGTCTCTCCTGGGAGATGGACAGCAGAGGGAGGGAGCATCGCCATATTCCCTGCACTCTGCGAGGCCTTCAGTCTCTTCTCAGGTTTTCTCCTCATTAAAGGAGGCCGTCTCACAGTAGGAAGAGTGGGCTTCTTTTCTCTGAGGCTACTGATGTAAATGTTAATCACACCTAAAAAAAAAAAAAAAAAAAAAAAAAAAAAAAAAAAAAAAAAAAAAACTCATAGCAACATCTAGACATCAGTTTGAGCTGACAGCTGACAGTTAAGCCTGGTCAGCTGACATATAAAATTAACCCTCACACAACTCTCTCTATTTCTAAAGCCAATTTGAATGGGGTTTCTGATACTTCCAAAGTGTCCTATTCCTATTTCTGTGGATAACTGAGTAAGAACCTGGGGAAGAAAGGGTAAGAACAGATTAAAAATGAGACAAAAAAGGAACTATATAGACTAGTGTTCTGTGGTCTGTCATGAAGCCTTTTGTATTGTTTCTGCGAATTCTGTAAGACTAGATATCTCAAGTGTAGAAGTTCCTTGTCACCCATGAATTACAGAAACAAATTTTTGCTGTTTCATACCCAGATGTACAGTTCCGTCAGTGTAGGAGAGGAGCTTGTTCAATGTGCCTTGGTCTTTTCATATTAACCATTCTCATGCATCTCAGACCTGACTTAGGGCAAAGAGAGACACAGAAAAGTATGATCCTGCTGGGATTTAATATTATATCCTTGTGCTATACACTTCTTTTATTCAGATTTGATTTTAAAAATATACAAATCCTATGGAAAAAATAATAATCAAGTCTCAGTTTCTAGAAAAATTTATCTAGTAGCCCTTGATGCTATAAAATAAAATGCTATAAAATAACAATGCAGTGTTTCCCTGTGAAGCTGTGATCTCAAAATCAGGACAAGAGAATAACAGGGTTCTACCTCTCAGGTATAAACCTGGCCTATGCATGGCTTCATTATTGCCCACTGAACCTTCTTTCTATATAGTCCTTGCCTGGCTATAGAAGCTCAGTTTTTAAATATGATCTATTTAATTCCAAAAATAGTTTCCAATATAACAACATGTACATTTAGCCCCAACTTTCAATTATTAAGCCAATTCGTTTTTATTCCTACTACAGGTTTCTCCATTTTCTACTGAGAGACACTATAGCACACATGTTAGGGTTATTCTTCACATACCCTGGACTTTTGCTTCAAAATTCAATAGACCAAAACCAAACAAACAAACAAACAACAAAAAAAAAGCTTTTAAGCACCTAACTTAGAATGTCATTATAAAGAAAACTGTAAAGTCCAACATCAATATTTTGTATGTGTTCTTGGTCTGAAATATGTCTATTCTGGACAAAGGAAAAGGGGTGTTTCTTTAAGCAACAAAAGTTGAAATTGGATTCCAATCCCCATGGGGGATTTCTGAGGCTCTTATGAAAACTGATCAGTCATA
The DNA here is from genome assembly GCF_012274545.1 of Fukomys damarensis. Lineage (NCBI taxonomy): Eukaryota > Metazoa > Chordata > Mammalia > Rodentia > Bathyergidae > Fukomys > Fukomys damarensis. Next base: position 2,707,028 of record NW_022900926.1, read on the forward strand.
CTTTCATTATAATTCTTAAAGAATAGTCTTAGAAACTCTTGTGCCCTACCTGTCTTCAAAAAAGTAGAATCACAAATTAATAATTAATTTCTATCTGAATTGGACCATCACCAATCCAGGTTTTCTAACTGCAGGAAGAAATGTTTACCTACCAAAGGTTGCACACATCAAAGAACTTACTCAGGTTTGACAGAACAGGTCAAAGTGAATCCAAGGTGAGTCTCCCTGTAGTTAAATTTTATTTTAAAGAAACTTTATTCTTTATAAAAATATTTTGATTGAGAAACCTACGTAAACTTCTTAACTCCTTTTATAATATGATATAATGTAGCTAAGACAATCACAAGCCATTTTGACATTCCTTAGGCTTTCTCAAGCTAAATATTTCACAAGCAAGGGAAGCTTTTGTGTGTAAGTGAGGTCCTTGCCTAATATACAAATTGTGTGCTAGAAATCTCCCACAAGTGAGACTACTCAGTCTTCTAATATTTAGTAATTCCTTAGGTAGCACAAGTATCCTTGTTACATAATAAGAATGATCTTGCCTTGCATTGAAGTAAAAAGAAATTAAGCAAACTTGGATGAAACATCAGCTTGTCAAAGATCTAAAATTAAATTTTAGTATTCATTTTAAAAGGTACTTTTAGTTTCCAACATTTTTCTGTTTACTAAAGTGCTGCATATTTTATAGAATTTTAGAATTTTAATGCTGCCTAGTGAGAAATTCTTCACCCTCTCTCTGGGGGTCCATCGTTGGCTTCGTTACATAAAACAAAAACAACTGCCATCCACCCGTGCAGTAGGACTTCGGGAGCCAGGTCAATCTGAAATAGGCAAAACGAAAAGTGTCTTGGTGAGCAGTAGTGGGTAACTCATCACAAGGCCCAAAGGCTCCTCTGTGAAAACATTAACAACTGCCATCAAATACAGCCAGATCGATTCTCAGCATGGAGAACAGGCTAGGCAGTCACTCAGCTCTCTTCGGTCTTCTAGCTGACACATGTGAGGAATCTAAGGAATCAATTGGGCTTAGACCTGGCTGGAGTCGGTTTGGGAATCCCCAGGCTGGGAGCCCCTGCAGGTGGGTAGCTCACACGGGCTTCCTGTGTGACCAGGGACCTGGGTCCAACAGCAGCCGCGGTGCAAGGAAGAACAAACCAGAGAGGGAAATGCATCCTAGGGGACCCCACATTCTCCTCAGTCTAGTTAGAATTACTGCTTGGGGTAGAAGGCACAGAGACAAACACTAGGTGTTCATTCTAACATTCTCTGGCCTCTACAGCAGTCTCCACACTGGCATGAAAATGTCTTTAAAATTGATATGACAACAACCACCATTTATTCGTGTCATTCATTATTTTATGCTTATCGGGCAGCTGATAATCAGGCAGAGTACGTAGTCCACATAACTATGATTTCAATGGAAATGATTTGATAAACATTATTGATTAACCCACACAAAAGCAGAGTAGATAGATGTCCAGCTATAGTATTTTTTTTTATCTCCACTCCTTGTGTAAAATTTAGAAAGAAAATTAAAATCAACTCTAGGCAGTAGATTGTGGATCAGGAGAGAAGACACTTACAGTTAAACCAATATGCACAGGAAAACATCGAAAATGTTTGCCTAGGACTCACTGGTCTTGGATTGGAAGATAATACAGAAGACAATAGAAAAATAATAAACCACATATGCTAAAAAATGAGGCAGATATGGAGCTTAATTACCCATGGAATTAATTGAGACCCACAGTTCTATGTACAATGACATAATTTTGAGAGTAAACTTCTACAGAAATTATTCTATAAGTATTAATTTCCTAAAAGTAAGTTGCAACAAATAGCTTTTAGATTTTCCATTCAGATAATAAATATTAAAAGAAAATGATGCAACGTTGATCCAGAAAATGTGTCTGAAAATTAATAACCAGACAAGTTCTGGCTTATAAAAAGCACAGGAGATTTTTTTCAAATGTTTCAGTGCCCAGAATAGGGTAACCCTTATTGTTTATCAAAATATTAATGACAGATTTCCTACAGATAAAAATAAGATAAATTGGATTTAGTGTTGGAATTAGTGACACAAAGAGAAAATTTTATTATCCAGGGATTACCAGGGAGGGCTAATATTATTTTCTCAATCTAAGTTTTTTTGTTTTTGGTACTGGGGAATGAACTCCGGACCTTAAGCTTGCTAGGCAGGTGGCAGAACCACTGAGCTGAATCCCTGACCCCGGAGAGGTAATATAATTTAAATAGAAAATTGCTTAAATGATTATAAAATTAGAAATGTTTTTATTGAAAAATTAGATACTTAATAACTTGATTGAAATTATTTAGTGAACTTTGTATACTATTAATTTCAAGCATGAATTAATAAATACATAAATCTGTTGAACCTCATTGAAAGCATAAATAGAACATTCTATCACGACACAAATTTTTCTGGATCATTTTCCAGGAAATGCTCACTGCATGACAATCAAAAGTCTAATTTCTATTGTTCTAGAACTACATATAGTGCAATCATATATTATGCAATCTCTGCCGTCCTGTGATTCTTGTCATTACACGTTCATTACCGAGTGGTGATTAATTGCATTATCATAAAATGTGTTTATAACGACGTGGCTTGCACAGGCTGGTGCTGAGGGACCCTTGTCAGCCCCGTCTTGTCAGGAAGAGAGAAAACCTCAGTTGGAAAAGCTCCGGGCACCGTCTTCCTCCACCCGGCACCGTGCGGAGGGCCGTGTCCTTGCCTGAGTCAGCGGGTGGGGGCCGCGGCCAGCGAGGTCCTCTGGACTGCAGCAGGGAGCAGAAAGACGGGGGACGGTGGCGGAGGCAAAGCGGGGCTTCTCACGCTGGAACAACGGCTTGCCCTGCAGCTCACGGTCCCGGAGAGTAGGAGCTGGCCCTGCGGGGAAGGCGCCCACCCCTGCTCAGCACCCCGGTCCCCGAGGGACCCAGAGCCGTCCACAGCCTGACGACGGAGCCACGTTCCCACCTGGGCCCGGCATGGACAGACCACGACCGGGTGCAGTGTGATTTCCCCCACACGAAATGCAAGGAATGCCGTGACTGAACCACGGTGAACGCGTTTCTTTTTTCTTTTTTTCTTTAGGGTCAGACTGCTGCGCTGGTACCTTTTTTCACTTGAGCATTATTAGAGAATTCTACTTACTTCACATCCTCACCAAATTTTTGCAATGCAGTTTTTCTTTATTTTAAATTTCAGCCATTCTGGAGAGTGTGACTTGATGTTCATCTGGGCCTTAGTTTCCCTCTGCCCATTCAGGATTGATGTACAGCATCTGAAACGGACTCACATAAACTCAGCACTTGTTCCCTTTCTAAAACGAAGCACGGAGTCACCACTATAGTCATTTTGGAAATACTGTGCAGGGCCGAGGCAGGGACTCCTGATCGCATCTGTGACCCCGGCTCTCCTGAGAGGCCCACACCGCGTTTTACTATCTAGGTTTCTGTAATCATGGTGAGCTACAATAAAGACAGATGCAAGCTTTTCTAAAATCTGGCTCCATGAGTATGGGACAATTAGGGAACAGTTTCATTTTAATTTTGCTTCTAAGTTTCCCTGACAGCATAGTGCTCTGAAGCCACAAGAGAGATTAGGTGACATCTGAGAGACCACCAAAGCAAAGGACATCCCTTTTTCTCAGCCCGCAAAGGTTTTGAGGGTGTTTCTTTAGAAAATTTAAGTGAATGGGCTTTTTCAGTAACTGCATGTGTAAGAAGCAAATGTTTTATTTTGATACTCTGAATTGTGCGGTACAAGTGTCCCAGCCACTTGCCAGTGGCAAAGGCGGGTGCCTTTGAGCTGATCCTCAAGTCCTGTTCTTCAGTACAAGTGACCGGTGAGCTCTTCCTCATCTGCAGTAGGACAGACAGGGAGGCAACTCTCCAAGCTCCCCTTTCCTTGTAGCAGTCCTTCAAACAAAGTCGTCCTTCCATTACTACTTCCACTGATAGAATTGTTTTTGATGGGTGTTTACCATAATAATAGGTCAACAAGGGTTAAAAAAAGTAGATTGCTGAATCACTTCTATATACTTTGTAATTTATAGAGCTACAGTAGCCTAAGTGATACAATAGCTCATTGTTTCACACTGTAATAATTTGAAAGCAGAGGTAAACACAATTTCAATTGTATGTGTCTTTTTATTGGAAAAGAATAATCTGCCAGACCGTTCCCAGTATATGTCTTCTCCCGTCTGATTGGCTGTGGCTTTATTTCATGGTTATTGCTGACTGTGACAGATGGAGAACAATTACCACAAAAGGACAATGGGTTAACGTGAACGAGTGGACATATGATCATGTCCTATGGGCTGTCATTTCCCTCTCTTAGATCTGGATGCTAAATGTCCTTCTTTTTGACTCCTAGCCATCATTTCTGTGATGGCCTATTGAGACCCATTCATTTTTTGGATAATAATTTGCTGATTGCTGTAAATACTCTCTTCATGTATGAAACTTAGGTTTCTATATCTGCATACTTAGTCTTTAGGAATTATTTTGAAACTCTAGTTGCATTAAAATGTCTGTGTTTTCTCAAGTTAAACAAGTGTCATCACCGCCTCTGTTCCTGTCTTTCTTTCTGAAAGTCATTGGTTATTTGTCTGCCCTGTCAAGTTCTCTAACAATTTGAAGGAAACGCATGAACTAGCAGTTTGTATCAATTTTTGATTAAGATTCGAAGCAATGTTTCTATAGCTGTCAACACCCAGAGCAGAAATTGAAAGTCTCTATCTCACACTTTTTATTTTACGTCAGAGATTGGGATCATATTTTATAGAGATGCTGAATTCTATTATTTTCCTCTAAATAGATCTTTCCCTGAAACTGTTTTTTGGTTGGAGGAAGGGACAGGTACCCTAGTTACCGGGTGGCAGACTGAGGAAGATGAGGCTGATTTTCAGTTCATACCAGCAGGTCTGTGAAAAGCCCAAGGCTCCTTGCCAGGCTTTTCTAGGTTTCTGAGCAACTCAACTTCCAAATTCTACCTCTCCTGTGTGACTTGTTGGAGTTTGGCCTTGGCATCTCAAGGCATGTTCAAACACCTTCTTGAGTACATCCGAGGGCTGTCCCTGATCACACAAACCAATGGTAGCCCTTCTAGTATCAAGTAGGTTTCCTTGCTGATTTATCGATCTTAGTTCTCCACATGCGACGAGACTCCAGTAGGTTTGCACTGTGAGTGTGTGATTGTGCATCTTCAAGGGCTCTCACAAGGCCACGAACTGCACTTCTTCAGCTGACTTTCTGCATGAGTTCCTCTTCATCCCACAGCCAAATGGAACCCCGCTCCTTCAGCTGAGTATTCTCAGATCAGAGCACCATTGTGTTCTGCTTGGAGAGCACCGCACTGCACAAAATCAAAACACCGTCTCCAGGCAATCAGCCAACGTCATCATGTGCTCCAAATCGCCCTCTCCCTCAGCTCTGTGGCCACACTCCTTGCTGCCCTCACTTAATGCCTGACTGCTGCTGTTCACAGTGGGCTGTGCAGAGCCATGGGTGGAAGTCTGCACCTTCATCTCCACTGCAAGTTCTTCTCCTGTGGCCGTGTACTCAAATGAAGTGGGTTGAGCTCATGTTGGTTGTGGTGATGTTCTATACCAAGGCAGAGGATGACATCTTAGGAAGTAAATTCAGTATAAGTCTCTTGGTTTTATAGCATTCAAGCCTCCTCTCTCCTTTTTCATCTTCTCCTTAGCTCTTTTTTCACCTTTAGAAAGGAGTATTGACATCTCCATGTGTCAGTGTAGAACTGTTTTGCCTTCCAATTCTGTCTCTTGTTGGCTTATTGCATTTTGAGTCTTTCTTGCTAGTTACATATATGATAATAATAATTATGTTTTCCTGATGAAGTAAAACGTTTATTATGGCCCATGATCTCTGCACCCAGTCAAAATTATTTCCTTAGCATCTTTTTCTCAATAGCTGTATTTATCGGTGGTTAATGTTTGCCTAATAGATCCCTTAACCCTGTACATTTTTACTTTCAATCCACTTGTGTCTTTGACTCTTAAACTATGTCACAATGAAGAGATGTTTGGGTTACTTTTTTTCTTTTTGTTTTTTTGTTTTTGGTACCAGGGATTGAACTTGGGTCCTTGTGTTTGCAAGGCAGGCCACCGAACCGCTGACCTAAATCCCCAGGGGGTTACTTTTTTTTTTCAATGTGCAATGAGAATCTGTTTTTCAATTATAATGTTTAATCCTGTACAATTTAATAGAGTAACTGAAGGTGCAAATTTAGTTGTGTTTATTATCTTTATTCCTGTGTCATGACTTTTCCTTTCTTTCTCCTCCATCACTGTTGTGGCAGTTAATCCTGATATGTTAACTTCACTGGATTAAGAAACCCCCAGCTTAGTGATGCTGTTATTGTTTTACTACATTTTATACTTATTTTTCCCTTAGTGACCAAACTTAGTTCATAATCAGCATCTTCACTTTATAATTTTGCTTGTGATGGAATCAACTTATTTTCAGTTGTATGGGGTTCTCCTTTGTGTTATTATTGTCAAACAAACTACCTTAATATACTTCACAAGCACGGCACCTCAGCTTTATAATAATGTCTGCTTTTGCAGTCTTCTTTATAATCAGATGTAGAAGAAAAGAAGCAGCAGTTCCTTTGCGATGTCGCCTGTGTGCATCCACATTGGCACTGTCACGGTGACTCTTCATTTCTCCCTGCGGATCCCAGCCACTGATAGTACATCAGTTATTCGTGGAGGGCAGGGAGGTTAAGGAGACATCTCTGTATCCGTCTTGGAATGTCTCCATTTCTCATGCGCTCTTGAAGGACAGTCATGCTGTATGTGGTCGTGCTCAGTGTGTCCCGTGCTCTGTCCTCGGCCACGTTGTCCCAGGGTGCTGTGAGCTGTGGAATGATCTCTTCACCGAGGGGCTGACTGCCTCTGTGTCTCTCCTTCCTCCCTCAGCAGCGTATGTAATCACCTGAAGAGTCAGGTTAACTTTCCTGTCAGTGGAGTCTTTCTGCTGCCTGCTCAGCTCTGCAGCTGAGGCCCTCCAGTAAATCAGTCACTTCAATTACTGTAATTTACATCTCCAGGTGCCATCTGTTGCTCTTTAAAATATCTATCTTTTTATTGATATCTCTATTTGATGAAAGATTGTTGTCATACATTCCTTTAATTTATAGAAATGTTTCTGTAAATTCTTTGAAGATATGTGCAGTGTATACCACAGAAAAATAAACTGATGCCTCTTCTGGAGTACCCAGCTATGCTGAAGTGCAGTTTGTTTGTTTGTTTGTTTTATTTTTTGGTACCAGGGATCGAACTCGGGACCTTGCACTTGTGAGGCAGGCAGTGGCACCACTAAGTTAAATCCCCAGCCCTGGTTTATTCATTTTTTATTGCTTTCTTTCCAGTGTAGCCCACTCTTTCCTGTACATTTAAATTTGAGAAATTTTTACTTGAAAACTGCCCATTTACAGTGATGTTCAAGGGAAGTATGGAAGTCAAACTCCCCGTTCCCTGGGCTGTTTTCTTTCTTTTTTTCCATTAAATTTATTGGTACACTTTAGGTATACAGTAGGAGCACATTCATCATTGGGATCTTGTACCTTTACATGACTTATCGGGTTTTTATTTTTCCCCATTCCCCAACCCTCTTTTCACCCCTTCCACCCTTCCCTATTTACAAAGACTTTGCTTCCATTGTTTTTCTTTTCTAATATCTTTTCTTTTCCCTTCTTACCTTTCCCCTACCCCTCCCACTTCCCCTACAACTTTGGTCCTTTTCTTCCCATTACACAGTATTAATTATACATTTTTGATCCTTATTTACACTTACACTTTTTCCCACCGGAGAAACTATTTGGTATTTACACATGTATGTCCTATTAATTTCACTTAAAAGTATGACCTCAATGTGCATCCACTTAGCTATAAATATCTCTAGTTTCTCATTCTTTATGGCTGAGTAATACTCCATTTTATATATTAAAAAAAAGAAACACACACATCTTCTTTCTCCAGTCTCCAGCTGATGGGCAATTGAGCTGTTTCCAAGCTTTAGCTATTACAAACTGCACCGCTATAAACATGGGTGAGCATATATCTCTGTGGTCGGGTTCTCTTAATTATTTTGGGAAGACATCCAGCAGGGGAATAGCTAGGTCAAAGGGAGTTCTAGTCTAATCCTAGTTCTCTGAGGCATCTCCACACTGATTTCCACAGTGGTCGCACCAGTCTGCACTTCCACCAATCAAGGAGAAGGCTTCTTTTCCCCACAGCCCTGCCAACACTTCTTACGCGTTGTCTGGATCTCCACAGTGTGTGCATTCTCTGCCAGGGACACCTCTGCTCCATTTGTTTGCTTACCCCCACCTATGACTGTACAGGTGCTTCCTTCCCTACACACTTCGAATGACGAAGCGTCCACACTTGGCGGGACTATTCGCGTGTTTCAGTGCATTTGCACCATCGGATGGTCTAGATCCTAGCTTCCTCTTGCAAAGGAAGTAAGCTCAGCCAGCGGGGGCTGTGTCCTCCACAGCTTTTCCCCAGGTGTCGGCTGTCTGGAGAGCATGAGTGGCTCACTGCCCTGCAGAGAACGTGCAGCTGGGTTTGCGGCCCTTCCTGCCAGCTGAGGGGCAGTCTTCTCGTTTCCCAACCTCAATCTGCTCCTCCAGGCTCACATGTGGCAGAGTGGGTTGGGACCCAAGCAGGATAAGTGCCACAGACTTCACTGTTCTGAGACGAATGTGCCCTGAGTTAAGGCTCCTTGAATGGTCTCAGGCCATGGAGTCATTCCTACAGTATGAGAAAGACAATCTTCTCAGTTTTGTCTTATTACTTTCATGGACAAATGAATTATCAAAGGTTCTCATTCTGCCATTCTGTAAGAACCTTAAACTTAACATTGAGTTTTAAATGAAAATGAACAAATTAAGGAAAGGCGGGCAAAACTGCCTGGAGAAACTGCCTGAGAAACTTCTTTAATCCTGTTTTTGTTTAGAGATCTGACTCAGGAACAGAGAAAATATGCACCCAAATTGCTTCGCTGATGAATTATTTGAAAATTCTGTTGTAACAAATAAAAACAACAAAAATAAATAAAAACCAAAATAATAACACCAAAGAACAAAAATAAACTAATGCAGAACAGCTACCAAATATCACTGCAGAGTTCCAGGGTTACCCAAACTGTTTCAGGACAGAACAGAAGGGTTATTTACAAACATATTTACAAAGTCGCCATAATCAAGCTTGGCAGAAACATCACAGAGGGAGAATGATATAAATTCTGATCTCACCATTAAACAAGTAATAACATCCTGAAATGACAGAGGAACAAGAATTTGATGTCAAATGAGAAATTCAATAAGGGAAATATGTCTCAGTCAAGGTTGAAAAGAAAAAAATCACAGAATTGTTTACACATAGACATATAAAAGGCACTTAATGTCTATATTCATTCAAGATTAAGAAATAACCCACAGAAACTAAGAATATAAGGAGATATCTTTATTTTGATTAAGTTTGTGCATAATCAAACCTACAGCCAATGTTATTCTTAATAATGAAGCTTTGAAAATATTCTCTTTCACATATGGAACAGAAGAAAGTTTTTCTTGATCGTTACTGATGTTTTATTAAATGTCACAGCCAATACAGAAGGCCAGAAAAATCAACACAGTGTACATAGAGTAGAAATGAAAGAAGGCAAACTGGCACTATTTGAAGATTGCATGCTTGCAAATAGAAAGCAGGTATTAATCCTTACATTAAATTAGATTAAGCCTTAAATTAATAAGCCTTAGAAATGAAGACGGAACTTACTAGTAATTCTATATATTCCAGAGGCAAAACCTTCAAAATTTTACTAGCACAGAACTGTCATACACCTAAAAATCAATATCTTATCATATTTGCAAGGTCTCTTTGCGGAAAAAATAGAAACTCTGAAAGTGTTTTAAAATACCAGTCCACAAATTGATTTATCTGTGTTTTGTGGAGTTTATATACATATAGCACATCTACCACATTAGATTTTACAACTTAATCAAGTTCTAGCATTTTTGTGAAGCTTATCAAGCTGGTTTTACTTTGGGATGGCCATTCAGATGCCAAGAATTTCCAGGCATTCCTAAGAAGAGTGAGAAAAATGAGACTTGCTCTTGCAGAAAATAAGAAGTTCTATTTTTCATAGTAAATTAGACATTAAAGCATGGCTTACGAACTGCCAACGAGATCGATGGAACCAGGCAGATATCTCAGGCCGAAATCCACACACGTTGGTTGCTCGCTGTGTGACAGAGGCTGTGCTGTGGGCCGAGGGCAGAGGGCATTGGTTTAATGTGTGGTGCTGAGACACTTCGATCTCATACAGAAAACAGCGGTGGAAAGAAAATAGACTCACAGTCAACAAGAAAAATACAAATGTTACACAAGAAGTATTTACAAGAAAGGAGCCCGACACACTTTGTGAAGACAGAAACGCTCAATGTCATTAGTGAAACCTAGCTGAAAACCTCAAGAATTTCAAATGACACAATATGAATGGTAGGCTTAAGAATTCTGAAAAAAACAACTGTTGGAAAATAAGTATTCTTTCATACAACTGTTCAGAGCTGAATTGCACCAACACAATGCAAGGGGGCCTGGTAGTATCTAGTAAATGGAGCAACCATGCACTCCAGAAATTCTACGCCGAAGGGCATTAGTGATTTCCTTGGGTTACATGGGAAAAAACATTCACAAACACATTACTTGTAAGAGCTCCGAGTTCGCAAATTCTCACAGCTCCATTTCACTCAATAGACACATCGTGGATAATGAGACAACCGGAGGGTATAAAGTGAAAAATGAGTGCACTGCAGTGCCACTTGTCTACACGGTTCCATCAGACAAAAACAATGCCAGGTGAAAGAAATATGTCAGCCCAGAAATGTGGGAAATGATTCTCTTCATCTAGAGCTTAAGAGTGGCAAAGCCAATCTACACTTCTTACAAGTGCACCTATCATGGGGACACCATCCAGAATTTTAGCCAAAATTATCCTACAACACAGTGGGTGGAGGTGGTTGGTATGAACACGAAAGGTTATCGTGTTGAGGGAGGCTCCTAATGTCCTACTTTTCACCACTTTGCTGATTGGATGAAATATTGTTTCATAACTATTTGATACTTTGTACATAAATATTTCCTGCATGCCTGTTTTCTGTGTGTGTTGCAAGAAGCTCTTAAGAAAAAAGCAACATCAACTGGTTAAAAATAAAGAAGTTTGTAAAGTTCTTACAGTCGTGCTATAATGTGTCTCATTATTCTACAATGAGTGTACACTTACACAGTTATTTCAGATACAAAGAATAGTAGAGGATTTTTTCTATGGGAAATATCTCACCCCTTTCTGAATTGGTGTCCGCTCCCTGGTCCACACTGTGTCCTGCGCTGTCCTCTGTGTTTTGACCTACAAAGCCCCATCCCCTTCGTCTCCCCTGGCCTTCCGTTCCCCTTCACGTGTGGGCTATTTCAAACTTCTTCACTTTTCCCTTCTAATCGACCTGTCGTTTTCTTTCTGCTTTCAACCATTTCCAGTGATCCTTGAAATGCTTTTGTTTGACCCGTGCACCCTCTCCACTTACTTTTCTCAGGTTGCTTTCTTCCCAATTCTAAACACGTGGCGCACGCATTCTTCCGCTCGATCTCTTTAGTGTTTCTTGGGCTCTGTCTCGGGCGACACCCGACACTGTCCCGCCGCTGGTTCTAAACCCTCTCCGGGTCTTCTTCTCTCCGACAGGCTCCGGAGTCTGGACGGCAGAAGCACGCGGAGTCTCTTCCTGACTTCGGGCCCTCCTCCTACTTTCAGGGTGGATTCGCTGTTCTTCCTGACCTGTTTCTGTATTTCCTTTAATATATCTTCCCTGTGCTTTTTAATTAACTGAGGAGCTCTCCGGTGCTCGCTCTTCACATCTCACCTGTCTTCATTATGTCCCCTATTTATTGAGTTCTTCCGCCTTCGGATTTGTGGTTGTACAGGACTGATCTACTTATTTCCTTTTCTCAATAAATCTGCAGAAAACATAACTTTTATACATCAAAAATAAATAAATAAACAAACAAACAGAAGCAGGCATTTTCTGCTTCCTTTAGACCTGTACACAAGCAGTAGCGGAATTTTCCACTTTCTGTTTTACTGCAGTGGGGGATTTCGTCCGTCAGGATCAGGCTCACATTTTTAGTTCTGCCGAGACAGGCGTGGTGACCGAGCTCCCGATCTCACGTCTACACCCAGAGCAGGTGCCCTGCGGCCCTAAGAAGCAAAGCAAGGAACAGCACACACGACTCGGACGGAGGAGGACGTTCCCACACAGCGCCTGGTAACCCACGGCTGACGGGTCCTGGGGTCCCACGGCCTGGCCTGACCCGGCCGGGTCGCTCGTCCGAGAGCAGTCCTGGCCCCGGTTCGCTTCGTGACTGCGCCGTCCCCTCCCGTGAAATAGCCGCAAACTCTTCAGCCGGAGTCCTGAGCCCTCGCTGGGCCTCCGCACCTAGACCTGGAAGGGAGATGGAGCGGTCACCTTTGCCAGCCCTCCCGGCTCCCACTCCGCATCTGGGAAACAGTCCGCGCCTTCGGGGAAGGCCGCAGAATTTGGAAGCAGGAGAGAGGGGCTTTCCGCGCCCCGTGATCCCACCACGTTCCCGACTTATGTTGCATTTCAGTGCTAAGCTTCAAGGTGAATGAGAGCTCTACAATACATAAGGCAGCAAGGCAGCCCACCAACTTGGCGTTTGAATTTGCACCTCCGGATGCTCTTTTTAAATGCAATACTTCTTTTGGCACCTAGACCTTCACTGATTCCTTTAAAAGCTACAGAATTATTTTTAATTGTGGTAAAGATAAACATTAAAAACAGACACTTAATTACATTTACTTTTTTCCATGTTTTACTGTACTATATTTGGATAATAAAATTTACAATAAAATGATGAATGTCATGAAACCGAATACAAAATGTGATTCTTATGTTATTATTTTTCCTTTTTTTTTCAAGAATAATTTCAAACTTCTAGGCATTTGTAAAGACCTCAAATGTCATCTTTCTGTTTAATATCTTGCTGTTTGCTTCCTTATTTGCACTTTTATATGTGTAAGGGAATTTTCTGTTTTGGATGTTACATCATAACTTCCTATAAACTGGAAGGAGCTGGATGAGGCGGTCCCAGTGTGCAGCCTCGGCACCCTGAGAGGCTGAGGCAGGAGGACCAGAAGATGGAGCCAGGCCTGAGCATCTTAGCCACTTAGGGATACCTTATCTCAAAATTTAAAAAAAGAGAAAGGCCTGGGATGTTGCTCAGTGGTAAAACACCCCTGGCTTCAATCACCAGGACCGCAAAACAAAACAAAGCCAGCAGCAACACCAAAAATCCTGGGAGTAATAGGTCCTCCCATCGCCCCAGGGCACCCTTCCTGCCCTGTAGTCAACACAGCCTTACACGTTGTTTTATTAATTTTTAAGATATTCCAATACTAGATATTAAAACTTATTTTTTCTTTTGTCCCTTAGGCCTTTCAGTAAAAAGACTGAGATATTTGACTGCATTTATCAAGCCAGGGACCCTTGCAAATCTGAGAATCATGGATTTTGTTTTTAAATTGCTGCCTGAATGAACAGTAGAATAATTTTAAAACTGAAATGTCATTAAAAAGTTTAGTGAATTATTAATAAAATGAAACCGTGCGTTCTTCTACCATACAATTATGTATATTATGATGAATGTTCATCCGAGTCAATATCTGGATGAACCCATTATCATCTCTATAGCTTGTTTCTAAAGAAGGCAATATAGCCCGTGTAATAAAATTGTGAGCTGGAGCATACCTCAGCATAAACACAGCAGGACTTCATCATAAAGTCCTCAGCAACACATTCGTTTCAAAAGCCACTCTTCTAATTGTAGCTCTGTGAAGGATGAAAATGGAAGAAAATCCCCAAAGAGTTCTTGATTCTGCCATACTCACACACTCATTAAAAAAAAAGGAAAAAAAAAAAAAAGCAAAGTGGTGACATTAAGTTAGCTTTTCTAGATTTGACAGAAAATAAAAGGTCCATTGAAACAAATAAATGTCTGTGGTTTTCTAATTTCCATCAATATGTGAATTATTTTGAAAGTGAAAACAATGTAATAAAGCTCAGAGGGAGCGAAGAAAGTTGTCAAGAGATGGTGGAACTCCATTCGTGATGGGTGTTCTGGGGTCTCCTGCCATCCTGAAAGCCAACATCCACACACTGGCAGCTGCGCGGAAGCCAGGAAATGCCGGAGAGTTCAGCTTCCCACAGAAATGCCCAATTTCAGAAGTAATTAAATGTCCTTGAGAAACAATGGAACACAGACAATAAAGAGAAATACATCTGTTTCTTGATGTGGATATTTTAAGATATGAATTGGTTCTTGCCGATTCAGAAAGGATCTACTAATATAGTATGCTTCAAGTTTTATTCCACATGAATTAGAAAGATTTGTCATATTTTAAATAGTGACAATTTAGAAAAAAAAACATTCCTGAAGAATGAGTTTCATTGTTGGTGTTAAAGATACTAAAAATCAGGTGCAGCTTCCACAACACTCCCGTTTGAAGGCCATCCTGAGAGCTTCACCTTGTGATGGGCAACTTAGCTGACCCCAAGCACTTTGGAAGAAAACTATGCACGAACAATATGAACAGAATGTGCACATCTGTCGCAGCTCACGCTTGTTTCCAGTGAGATTCTTCAGCCCCCAGCCTGCCTCCCTGGGCGGGGCTCCCTTTGTCCCTCTGAGAGCAACAGGTGTCCAGCATCAAGGTCCTGCCCTCCACACCCAGGCAGCCCTGGCTGTCTGGAGCATGAATAGGGGCCTCTGCCTCTTACCTGGCTCAGGTAACCCGGACACTCACACCTCCCACAGTTCCCTGCAGGACCAGACTTGCCTACATGGAATTATTTCATTATCTCATGTGGGGGAAGGCTGACATTCTTAAGAGTTCCCCAGAGGCTAAGCCATTGTGAGCACTGCTAGTAACATCAGGGCTTAGTGCCACACTAGCCTCATTACTTTTTAGGTCTAATTTCTAGCAGAAAAAAAGCAAAAGTGTGAGACAGCTTTTGTCTGATTCCTTCAAGAGCCTCAGTTTTGGCACTGTTGATACTTTTTATTTTATCTTTGATTCCATTATCATCTGTTTAATTGAAATATATTCTCCCTTTTTCAGCCTCTTGTTATTCCTCTAGGTTTACAGCTTTCTAAAATATTCAAATAGTTGTTTATTAATGTCTTTTTTATTCCAACACAATCATTTAACCTATACTCTTAGGCTGCATCCAAAAACCACTTATGGTGTTTTGTTAGTTTCCAGTTTTAAATATTTTCAAATTTTCATTTGTTCTCTCAAGTAGGGCATAAATACAAATGAGAGTTCTTCTAATTTTCAAATATATATTTTTAATCATTTTATTTATAAAATTATTATGACAAAATAATATAGTATGATTTAAATTTATACACTTCATAGAAGCCTTCTATATAATATTGTATTTTTATTCCATTCAATATTCTGAATTTACTGGGAAATATTTGAGTTATTAAGTTGTCAAATATATTTTGGTATATATGTTTATTAGATTGTTGTGTTATTAAATACTTATATATCCTAGTTTTTTGCATTAACTTTAAGTAGTAAATATAAATCTACTCCTAATAATAATGAAATCCTTTTTATTATACCTTAGTTATCATATACATATATTGTGCATGCATGGACCACTGTTATGCATATTTTATATTATTATGCTATACTAAATTAAAATTACAGTACATTGCCAGATGAATGCATTCTCAAACTCCAGCATTTTAATAAAATGTTTATTTTATTTGTTGTTTACATAGCTAGGCTTAT
The DNA here is from genome assembly GCF_012274545.1 of Fukomys damarensis. NCBI lineage: Eukaryota > Metazoa > Chordata > Mammalia > Rodentia > Bathyergidae > Fukomys > Fukomys damarensis. Next base: position 2,722,967 of record NW_022900926.1, read on the forward strand.
TTTATTTTCTGATTAATCTATTATGTGTGTGTATTTGTACATTTACATACATGTATATTTATATACATGGCTTATTTATATTATATACATATGATGTATATATTTTCAGCTATTCTATATATAATTCTAGATGTATATTTTTACAAACCCTTGACATTTTTTAAAAAGTCCAATCTGATTCTGATTAAGTTCATGTGTACTAGTCTCATTACATTTATTTAAATAATTATATTGTAATTTCCTTCCTATTCATTTGGGGCTTTTTGTAATTTGTCTGTTTCTCTTGGATTTCATGAGTGTATTTTCTTACTGATTTTTAAATTTGTTTTATTTTGAAATTTATACTCTTTCTTGACTTCCTCAGTAATTGCCCAAAACCTTACAACATTTAATCTCATTTTATCTCTCTCCAGCTTCTCTGTTCCTGCTGCAACAGGTTTTAAACCCATGTTTTCCTATGTAAATGCTACCTGTCATTACTTTTGTTCTTTTATTATATAGAGCATCTGGAACTTCCATTTGTTTCTACTGGGAAGAGTTAGGGAGCTTTTTCTTGGTACTGTAACCTGGTAAATTGTTAGAAATGAAAGCTCTTGTTTCTTTTTACTATAGCCTTTTAAATGAAATTTAAACATGCACAGTATAAAAATTGAAATGGTCCTATAAAATGTCTGACAGTTACAACAAAACAAATAAAATCTGAATGATCCTATACCCAATTTCCCTCTGCTCTTAATCTCGCCTTCAGAGGTCTTCAAATATTGTAGCTGTTTTTCTAGTAATTACCTGCAAATTTTGGACAATACTCTTCTTTTTTCAATTCTGAAGAATTATAGTAATTAGGTCCATTAAGGAAAGAAAATACAATCGCTTTGTTTTATTGGTAAATGATCATTTGACAGCAAACTTTCTCCAAGTTCTTTGAAACCAACTTACAGCCTGGCAGGCTGGGGGAATACTTCTGAATGCTTTAAGTCTTTAGAAAACTATGCATTTTTAAGTTTCCCTAAACTTACAGGAAATTGAGATCTGCTCCAGACGTCTCTCTCCCCCAGTGAGCCCCTCTGCACTGTGGCTGTGCAAGCCAGACGCACTGCTGGAACTCAGCACCCTGGGCAAATCCAACTGCAGAGCCCTGCTCCAGCCAGGATTGAGGTCAGGGAGGTCAATCAAGGGTCCAGGAAGAAAGAAAATACTCATTTGAGTGCTTAGAATCCCCACAGAATAATTTGAAAAACTGAATATATAAAATATTTTTCAGAAGGCAAAGTGTGCTTCCTATAGTCTTTCGAGTGCTACTAAAACACCTGAGAGAAAAAGAAATACTGGATTGCAGGTTCTACACAGCCCATCTCCATCCCAGTAAGTTCTCCTAAATGCTTAATTTTTAAAGTTTTCTTCCGTCCTAGAAGTGCAGTATGGGAGGGGCACATTTTCTTGACAGCCAATAAAGTCAGCTACCGCCTTTTGTCCTCCGTGCCTTCAGCTCGCAGAAGACGGGGTGTAAGGCTGGGAACCCGAAGTCGCGGCCTGTCTCCTGCCGGATTTTGTTCTTTCGTCAGCTCATCAGCCGGGATATAGGGTGGGTCCTGCCACAGGTAGTGTGACTGCCCCACAAGGTAAGGTCAACTGTGCTGGCGGCACAGTGGTAGGCGCCAGCCACTCGAGTGCCTCTACTTCTTAACGTGAAATTCCCCGAACCACTCCGTATCCATGAAAAATAGTTTTGTCCAAGCTCTCTTGACTTTGACAGGATTTTTTCTTTCAAATATGTCTTGACAAATTGCTTTGCAGTTTAAAGTATTCTGGAACTGAGTGTGTGTGTGTGTGTGTGTGTGTGTGTGTGTGTGTGAGCGTGCACGCTTGGGTAGGCGTACACTTGCAATAGTGTGTTTTTGTGTGGAGTTTTATAGTGTCAGATTATAAAGCACAATTTCAATTTTGTAACCAGTATTTCTGTGAATTACAAATATCTCTCCCGTATCTTTCAGTTTGACCAAAGTCATTCTTTTATATGAAACACAATGTAAGCGCATTATTTCCAGACCTCCACTATAAATTTTGTCAAAAAATTTTCCCCTATGGATATACTTGGTTAAAAAGTCCACTAAGGGCCACAGGACCGAGGGGTGCTAGCTGCAGAAACATGATAAAAACGGCCGTAACAGGAAATGAAGTAGTTGGGTCCCCAGGCCTCCGCGCAGCCGGCCCTGAGTCCTTGCCCCACCGCTACTCTTTTTCATTTCTGTTTTGTAAACTTCTCCAGTCGTTTACTACTGGGAAAGACATTTTAGTTCTCATCTAAGAAAGAAACGGAGATGCCATGTAGCGCTGGAAGCAATGTGCAATTGGAACAAACACGGAAAATCCACATTGTAATGTTATGAAGAATCCGGCGCTCCTAATACTGTGATTGATAACTGGCGCCCTGGAAATCGCATAGAGGGTAATGGCCTCTTATTTCTTAACATACGAACCAAATTTAAATAAGTCAAGTTTAACAAATCTTGAGCTGCTGGTAGAAAAAGAAAAGCTAAAAAATCTGTATGAAATATTTTCACAATACTTTAGACTTTAATGATTGCAAACCGGGTGTTGGGAAGCATTTATATTTACCTAAGAAAAATGATTTTAATGACTTCATTTATTCTTTTTTATAAAGCTGTGAAGTTATCATATAAAAGTTCTCAAAGAGACGGTCCTGTTGTGATGGCGGGGGCAACCCCAGCACCTACCATGGAACTTGCCAGGGCAGCAGGGCCTTTTCAGAACTTGTTTATCCTGCCTGGCAGAAGGTCTGCCATAACCTTATAATGGCAGCATGCTCTTTTATTATGATTTTTTATGATATAAGAAAACATATTAAAGCATGAAGTAAATATCTTGAGAGTAGTCATAGTAGAATCACCAAGCAGAACAAGAGGGTGATGAAGAAAAACTATACCTGGGGAGAATTACTTCTTTGTAAGGCATACCTAGTACAGAATATGCATATTTCAACTTCTTCTGAAGCTGTGTTATAGAAACATTACCACTCAAGCAAGTCCAGGAGACTACTCACTGTCACACAATTGTCTACTTTGAGGGAGAATAATGAATAGATGACAGTGTTTAGTGTCTCATAAATAATCAGCAATTATTTATCACATCCTGTTAGAGAGGCTGTAAAATATGACAGTGCATTTACAGTAAATTGCCCATTTTCAGATATTGTGTATACTTTGCATACTATAAAATAAAGTAATAAACACATTTCTAAAATGTTTTACAAGAAATGAAAGCTTGTGATATAGCAATATAAAATGTTTCATGTTTAATTCATAGAAATAACGTGAGTTTGTAGAAGTCTATACATCAAAATGTCTTGAATTAGTTGTGAAACATTTGTGTTTTACTTGTAAAAACACATTAGCTATGGAAATCACAGTCCCAAAGAAATTTATCTCATTACATTTTCAAAACCTCACTAATTTAGGAAATTGCCTTTTGTAAATCTCTGTAGAACGGTCTGCACTTGAGAAGTGGAGAGGTTTTGTTTTGCTGTTTTGAAGTCCTCAAAATGCTCGCATCTCTCCAGGAGGCCTTACCGGGAGAATGACACAGAAATTGTGGAAATCCATAATCTCGTCCCATATAAAGCAAAAGGTATAAAAGCCAGAACTTTACAGTCATTGGAAATGTCTGGCTAAGTCATCATACTTAGAGCCAGGACAAGAACGGAAAATCCTTAGAGCTGACTTCTGCTTGTAAGTAACACTGCTTAGTTAAATCCCCACCTTTCAGTTCTTTGCTTCTTTGCCTCTTCACTTGAAGTATGAAAAAGTTAATGCTTCCGACTTCAAACAGTGCAGTTCTTTCTAAAGAACATCAACATTTTAACTGAAGTGTTTCCGGTGCCTGCAGAACAGCTATCATTCCCGTTTCCCTGAGTGAGCAGGCTGGGCTTCGGCTCCTCTTCGGTGCCCTCGTGACCTTGATTCCTGACCTGCCCTCCCCGACCAACACTCTGATGTGCCTTCCATTACAGTGAGCACTTAGCACTGTGAAAATCATCGGGCTCAGGGCTCAGCGTGTCGCGTCCTATCTCACACCTTACCGAGCATGCTGCGCACACTTCCCTGCCCTTCTCCTCCTGTCCCAGACGGCCTCCTTCCACATTCGGTCATCTTTTCAGCTGTTACAGTGACTACAGATGACAGGGAACATGAAGCACTTGCCTTTTTGTGTCTGTCTTATTCCACCTATTGCTATGCTTTCCAGTTCCACCCATTTTGCCATGAGCGACAGGGCTCTGCTGTCCTTGCTGGCTGAATGACAGGCCACTGGCTGCACACCACCTGTACTCTATCCATCCCTGTGGCTGCCAGGCTCCCTGGCCGGGGCCACGGCTTAGCTATTGGGAAAGTGTGGCAATAAACACGGGTGTCCCCATGGCACACGGACTGGTGGCTCTGGGCACAGAGCAGAAAGGGTAAAAGCTCAATTGTAGGGTAGCTGTTTTACTTTTTTGAGGGCCCTCCATACTGTTTTCTGTGGTGGCCAGACAAATCTGCATTCACATCAACCATGTGTAGGGGTTTCTTTTTTGCACATCTTCACCAGCATTTAAAAATAATAATAAGGATTCTCTGAAGGACAGAATGGTACCTCACTGCAATTTGAATTTGTAGTTGTCTGTGGCTAATGGTACTGAGCCTTTGAATACACAAGTTTGAGAAGGGTCCTTCTGTGGTGCACTTTCTAGAATTGTCCTAATTGAATGCTTGCACTGTAGTCATAGCATTGTACTTTAAAAAACATTTTTTTCCACCTTTTAATCACATCCTACCACTGTCCATTCATACTGAAATCGATACTGATCTTTTCCGATGTCTTTGGGATGTTATTGTTAAAATATATTCCTAGAGGATTTGGGTATTTTTACTTTATATTTGAAGCTATAAAAATTGTGATGTATTTACTTGTTTTCCCTTTGTCTCATTTTGTTTGACACTTTATAGTTTCCAAATGAAAAATCTCATTAGATCAGAAAAAAATGTTTCAAACAACACTTTTTGGTAACTCAACCACTCTGCCAGTGTTCTCTTGAAGGTAATTTAAGCCTGTATTGGAATTTCTGGATTTATTATATATACCAAGTAATTTTTATCCTTTCCTCCTTTTTTATTAAGGACAATTAGTTTGTTCACTGCTTAGGTATCCTACTATTAAAGTTTTGTTATGCATGTAATTTAGTGATACAATAGTTGATAAAAATGCATGATGAATATTTAAGTTTTAAAAACTATTTCAGTAAAAGACACATTTTCATAGCAGAAATTAATGAAATTAAAACTAAAATTATTACAAAAGATCAATGAAGCAGAGTTGGTTCTTTGAAAAAATTAACAAGATTGATAAACATTTGGTAAAACTTGCCAAGAGAAAGATTTATACCAAGGGAAGTGAATGACAAAGACACCCCTGAAATCCAGGGTTTACAAAATCCGTTTCAAAAGTTTGTATTTCAATAAACTAAGGAATCCAGAAAAAAGACTAAACTTCTAGATATATGAATGATCAAAATTGAACACGAATTTATAGGAACCACAAATATTATCAATAACAGACGATGAAACTGAGACAGTAACAAAAACTCTACCAACTAAGGAAAGCTCAATATCTGACGGATTCAAATTTAACGCAATTCCGAATAAAATGGCAACATAATTCTTCAGGGAACTCAGAAAAATAAGCCTGAGACCTCTATGGAACCAGAGGAGCTTGAGAGGAGCAAGTAATGCTGAGCAAAAAGAGTTAAGGCATGAGGGATATTGGCTTTCAAGTTATGCTGAAGCATCTCAGTGTTCAAAACACCAAGTCACTGACACTAAAGCATGAATACTGCTCAATGAAGTAGAAGTGAGGAACAGAAAAAACCCATGTACCTTCATTCCTCCAATTTGTGACAAAGAGGCGAAAAGCATATGTTGTACAATAGCATACTTTGTAATCAAATCAAGTCAAACTGGATGAAAGGCCAAGCTATCAAAACAGAAACTCTAAGTCTTCTCAAAGATACAAAAGGTAAAATTCTGGAAAACCTAGGAATAGGTAAGGATTTCTGAAAAGAATCCCAACTACCAAAGAAAAAATGACAATAATTGATAAATTGGATTATATAACATTAAAGTTTCTACACAGCAAAGGGCAGAATGGAGAGACAACCTGCAGAAAAACAAAAAGAATTTTCTAGCTACTGCTTTGACAGAAGACTATACCCAAAGTACTAAAAATGTAGTTCCCTCTCCAAATACAAGATTCTATCAAAAACAGGAAATTAAAATAGACACTTCTCAAAAAAATACAAATGCCAATAAATGGACATGAAAATATATTCAGTATCTTTGGGAATTAGAAAATCACAAATCAAAGCAACACCAAGATTACATTTTATGCTGGTTAGTGGCCATCCTCAAAGACTCAAAAGATGACAAATTCTGGCAAGGCTGTGGGAAAAAGGGAGCCTTCCACACTGACGATGGGAGTGCAAGCTAGTGCCCACCTGTGAATCAGTATGCAGATTTCTCAAAAACTAGAAATTCCATTGACTGTTCTGTTCATCTTCTTCATACAGTATCTTTGCAAAACAGTGAATGAAAGTCATTGCTTTACAGTAACACATGCAAAGGCATGTTTGTAACCGCACATTTCACAATAGCTAGATTGTAGAAAATAGTCTGGATGTCCATCAACAGTAAAAAGGACAAAGAATATGCTGGGATAGAGAAAGACAGACAGAAAGGCAGATAAACAGATAGGTAGCTACTGTAGATAAGAGATAGATACCATAGATAGATAGACAGATAGATAGATACATAGATAGATAGATAGATAGATAGA
>NW_022900926.1:2732015-2753017 GCF_012274545.1 Fukomys damarensis
CCCCATGGCACACGGACTGGTGGCTCTGGGCACAGAGCAGAAAGGGTAAAAGCTCAATTGTAGGGTAGCTGTTTTACTTTTTTGAGGGCCCTCCATACTGTTTTCTGTGGTGGCCAGACAAATCTGCATTCACATCAACCATGTGTAGGGGTTTCTTTTTTGCACATCTTCACCAGCATTTAAAAATAATAATAAGGATTCTGAGAAGGACAGAATGGTACCTCACTGCAATTTGAATTTGTAGTTGTCTGTGGCTAATGGTACTGAGCCTTTGAATACACAAGTTTGAGAAGGGTCCTTCTGTGGTGCACTTTCTAGAATTGTCCTAATTGAATGCTTGCACTGTAGTCATAGCATTGTACTTTAAAAAACATTTTTTTCCACCTTTTAATCACATCCTACCACTGTCCATTCATACTGAAATCGATACTGATCTTTTCCGATGTCTTTGGGATGTTATTGTTAAAATATATTCCTAGAGGATTTGGGTATTTTTACTTTATATTTGAAGCTATAAAAATTGTGATGTATTTACTTGTTTTCCCTTTGTCTCATTTTGTTTGACACTTTATAGTTTCCAAATGAAAAATCTCATTAGATCAGAAAAAAATGTTTCAAACAACACTTTTTGGTAACTCAACCACTCTGCCAGTGTTCTCTTGAAGGTAATTTAAGCCTGTATTGGAATTTCTGGATTTATTATATATACCAAGTAATTTTTATCCTTTCCTCCTTTTTTATTAAGGACAATTAGTTTGTTCACTGCTTAGGTATCCTACTATTAAAGTTTTGTTATGCATGTAATTTAGTGATACAATAGTTGATAAAAATGCATGATGAATATTTAAGTTTTAAAAACTATTTCAGTAAAAGACACATTTTCATAGCAGAAATTAATGAAATTAAAACTAAAATTATTACAAAAGATCAATGAAGCAGAGTTGGTTCTTTGAAAAAATTAACAAGATTGATAAACATTTGGTAAAACTTGCCAAGAGAAAGACTTATACCAAGGGAAGTGAATGACAAAGACACCCCTGAAATCCAGGGTTTACAAAATCCGTTTCAAAAGTTTGTATTTCAATAAACTAAGGAATCCAGAAAAAAGACTAAATTTCTAGATATATGAATGATCAAAATTGAACACGAATTTATAGGAACCACAAATATTATCAATAACAGACGATGAAACTGAGACAGTAACAAAAACTCTACCAACTAAGGAAAGCTCAATATCTGACGGATTCAAATTTAACGCAATTCCAAATAAAATGGCAACATAATTCTTCAGGGAACTCAGAAAAATAAGCCTGAGACCTCTATGGAACCAGAGGAGCTTGAGAGGAGCAACTAATGCTGAGCAAAAAGAGTTAAGGCATGAGGGATATTGGCTTTCAAGTTATGCTGAAGCATCTCAGTGTTCAAAACACCAAGTCACTGACACTAAAGCATGAATACTGCTCAATGAAGTAGAAGTGAGGAACAGAAAAAACCCATGTACATTCATTCCTCCAATTTGTGACAAAGAGGCGAAAAGCATATGTTGTACAATAGCATACTTTGTAATCAAATCAAGTCAAACTGGATGAAAGGCCAAGCTATCAAAACAGAAACTCTAAGTCTTCTCAAAGATACAAAAGGTAAAATTCTGGAAAACCTAGGAATAGGTAAGGATTTCTGAAAAGAATCCCAACTACCAAAGAAAAAATGACAATAATTGATAAATTGGATTATATAACATTAAAGTTTCTACACAGCAAAGGGCAGAATGAAGAGACAACCTGCAGAAAAACAAAAAGAATTTTCTAGCTACTCCTTTGACAGAAGACTATACCCAAAGTACTAAAAATGTAGTTCCCTCTCCAAATACAAGATTCTATCAAAAACAGGAAATTAAAATAGACACTTCTCAAAAAAATACAAATGCCAATAAATGGACATGAAAATATATTCAGTATCTTTGGGAATTAGAAAATCACAAATCAAAGCAACACCAAGATTACATTTTATGCTGGTTAGTAGCCATCCTCAAAGACTCAAAAGATGACAAATTCTGGCAAGGCTGTGGGAAAAAGGGAGCCTTCCACACTGACAATGGGAGTGCAAGCTAGTGCCCACCTGTGAATCAGTATGCAGATTTCTCAAAAACTAGAAATTCCATTGACTGTTCTGTTCATCTTCTTCATACAGTATCTTTGCAAAACAGTGAATGAAAGTCATTGCTTTACAGTAACACATGCAAAGGCATGTTTGTAACCGCACATTTCACAATAGCTAGATTGTAGAAAATAGTCTGGATGTCCATCAACAGTAAAAAGGACAAAGAATATGCTGGGATAGAGAAAGACAGACAGAAAGGCAGATAAACAGATAGGTAGCTACTGTAGATAAGAGATAGATACCATAGATAGATAGACAGATAGATAGATACATAGATAGATAGATAGATAGATAGATAGATAGATAGATGATAGATAGATAGACAGATAGACAGACAGACAAGCAGACAAATAGATGATTTATCTCCATAATTTATCAGCTCAGCATTAAGGAAGGATGAATTTGAATTATTTGTAGGAAAATCAATGTATCTTGAGATCATACTGCTAAGTGAAATAAATCAGAGGTTAGAAGGTTAAATACCATGTGGTTTCTTTAATATGAGAAATCCAAAATATAAACTTTTTTCAAAAATATAAATAATTTAAAAAGCAAAATAAAAGGGAGATGTTAGGAAATAAGGAGATGGACACTGCGTAGAAAGGAATGAGATGTGGGGGAGGAGAGAGAGTGAAGGGCAAGGGGGCATGGGTGGAAACGTCATCAGGGTGTAGCATGTATACTGAATGGAATTATTTTATGCCACACACCAGTACTAAAGCATAGAGACAATACATACTGTATTTGGATTTGTGTGTTATATTACACAATGGTTTATATAAATTTTCCAGAAATTCTAATTCTAGATTTAAAAGCAAACCTCATATTTGTCTTTATTAATTCCCAGTATAACTTCCCTCTTTCTGCATGTTTTCTGCTTTGTAAATCACTGGATATTGGTTTGTTCATTGCTCATTCTTTCTTTCTTTTTTTTCCATGCCTTTTACCTCTTTCAGTTTTTTATTTGGGTCTTATGGGGACTGATTCTCATGTGCCAATTTCCGTGGATCAAGAATTGCCTAGTATATTAGTAAAATGTGTTCTTGGGTGTGTCTGTTAGGTCACAGAGGTGCATCCCTGGGTGCTGTGTCTGCCCTGGCTCCTACCTCTCCAGCACTGTTCCTCTTCTCTGCTTCCTGGTTGCCATGAAATAAGCAGCTTTTCTCCATCACACCCTTCCACCATGATGTTTCTGCTTGGAGCCTGCCGACCATGGACTGAACCTCTAGAAACTGTGAGCTAAAATTAAACCTTTTCTCCTTGGAGCTGTCTATGTTGGATATTGTGTATTAATGAGAGGAAATGTAACTAATACAGTTGTTTCAATTTAAAAACATTAAATGATATAAACAGAGCAATAGAACCTATTCTCTGGTAATTGCTATAGCTCTAATCTATTCATTCATTAAATGTTTTCAGCAAAATAATTTTCCAAATTTTCTTCAGTTTATATGTTTTTCCCTTTCAGTCCAAAAAGAGATGAATGGCATTTTTTATTATTTTTATTATTTCTGGTAAAAAAATCATTTAAAACTGATGCTAATTTCTACTTATATTGCACTGTGTTCAGCAGTACAGGCTAAATTCACTCTATTATTTTAATTTGTTGAGACTTTTTCTTGTGTGCTCAGATTTCCTTGCTCTACATGCTTTATTTCAGAGATGAGAATTTAATGTATGACTATATTTCTTTCATATATATAGATAGATAGATACACATTTAGTTTTTAGTTTCCTATGTTGAGGTTTAATTGAGATTATTAGTACTCATTTAAATGACTGATTTTTTGGTGGCTCATTTTTTACTTCTATGCATTAATAAATACCTATACACACTGAGAAATGATATATTCATATGTACATAATATATATAACCCCATCTTGCTATGTTTTAATTATTGAGTATTGTTTCCTTACCATCTAGGATTAGTTTTTCTTCCTAACCTATTCATTATTCCAAGTTCAAGTATGCACTTTCACTTTAAAGATAGGATGGCCCTTTTTAAGGTTTTCCATGAACACTGCCTGGCAGCCTGATACCACACCACCTCAAATGTTATTTTCTTAATGGAAACTCCTGACCACAAAGACTGAATTATTAGTCAAGTTTCTTCTTTTCTTCCCTAATAAATGTGACCTTAAACTGCTTAATATTTTTAAAATACAGCTTACAATTTGCATTTTAAAAATATTTCCTAAGTATATATAATTTCTTTAACAATATTTTCAGCCCATTAACTTTTAAATCATATTATCCAATGTGTAAATTTACACATGGAATAACTTTATACAAAACCATTTATTGAGATTTTCTAAGAAATGTTTTCAGTGGTTCAACTGCTAAGTTAAGATAAAAGAGTCTCTAAGCATTCTAATTTAAGGTCAATTTGCAAAAATACAAAGAATATAAGCATCAAAAAGAAGACAATTTCTGCTTCTGGTCAAGGGAAATTATCAGGAATTCAATACATTTTTCTCACTTGAAACAACAAGAACAAAAAAGTACATGAAATAATCTTTTGTATGTTGTGAGCTACTCGCTGGGAGAAAAGTTGCAAAAATTGTGTTCAGGGTTGGCTCAGATTATTTCCTTAGGTGATTTTCCAGGTGACAAAGAATGCAGAGAAAATCCAGTTGGAATCTGCACAGTGCTGGTTGAACAAAGAAAGCACAAGGGCAAAAAGACAGAGACAATGGTATGGGTTGCCCCACTGCAGGCACACAGATGCCCATAGTGTATTGCACAGAGCAAGAATCGTCCTCTCAATTGGAAAAGATAAAATAACCAAGTACTAAGTACTAAGAGCTGCTTTTAACAAATTAATCTTGTTTAACAAACCATATAACCAAGATAGGAAAGGGTTAAACGATTTGCAAATAACTCAACAGCAGAGCAGAAAAAAAAAAAAACACCTCAGTAATATTTATAGACTATGAAAGCATTTAACACCCAACAAAGTACAATTCAAAATGCCAAGCAACTATCATAATTTTTCAGAAGCACAAGATGTAGAAGAATTCATCCCATCATGAGGATTAAAATCAATCACAGCAGATGTTGAACTGACAAAGATACTAGAATCATCCGCAGGCGCTTTTCTGTGTTTTTTATAACTTTTTATAAGTTGAACAAGTTAGAAGACAAATTGAGGAAGTAAAACAGAAACATTAATGCTAAGTCAAATGAGCTCGACTGGGAGGGTGACTCCTTTGACAGCATGCAGAACTAACACATCTGAGGCCCACAATTTAGACTCCAAGAGCACAAAATGCCAAGAACAAAACTCAAAGGATCTCAGAGCCCATGTAACACAAAGTGACACAGACCTGACACGACTCACAAAAATTAACTCAACGTGGACCAGGCATAGACAGCAGTGATGACTTCTCAGAGAGCTTCTCAGCTCTGGGCACCCCGCTCCTCCAGAGTGGCTTTTTACCACTTCTTGCAATACCTGCAATAAAACTTTTGCTTCACAGTGGTCTTCTCTGATTCCTCTTCCTCTTTATATTTCTGAGAGGGAGACAAGCCTGGCTAGGGTGATTCTGCAGATCCTAGACCCACTGTACTTAACAGAATGCAGTATTATTCACCCCTCAGAATGAAGCACGGATACAGCTACCACATAAATAAATCCTGAGAATGCCACACTAAGTGAAAGAAACCAGACACAAAATATGCATGATGTATCACTCTATTTATGTGAAATACTGAGAATAGTCAAATCCATAGAGATAGAAAGCTCAGCAGTAGTTGTCAGTGCAGAGGAACATAGAGTAACTGCTAATGGACATAGGGTCCTCACTGTACTTCTCTGTATAAAAATGAGCCAGATTTAAGATTATTAAATACCACTTACAGTAACATCAAATATGAAATAATCATAATGAGCCCTAAAAAAACATGCAAAAACTTTAATTTGAAAACTGAAAAAGATTACTAGGAAATTAAAGTAGATCTAAGAAAATGGAGAGCTAAACCTTGTTAATGGATTGGAAGACACAATGTTTAAGAAGTCAGTTTATTTCTAATTGATTCATAGAGACAGTGCAATCCACATTAAATTCTGCATTTTTATATACAAATAGTGAATGGGGTTCTAAGATATATTTGAAAATATGTAGGATTTATAAGAACTATTGCTACTGGGAAAATAATAACAATCTTTGAAGACATTACCTGATTTAAAATTTTCTTATAAAGTTACAGTAATCAGTAGAGCATGATATTGCTGTAAATAATTGTTAGAAGCTAATGTTGCAGATTGTCAGAGCTAGGAGAAACCACGGTGGAAACAGGAGGATTTTTATTCCAGGATTTTAGGTATACACCAGCCCAGCAGACTCCCCTCCAAGGGCTGAGCCCTGAACAAAGGAAAAGCTACAGTTTTCATATATTTGGTTGAAGGGGGTTGGTCTACCTAGTGGTGTGTAACTTGGGGTCAGATGTCAGAACAAGGGCAGTTTGACAAGCTGTGACAGCTTTTTAAATTAACATATGCCAGTGGCCTTGGTCATGTAAAAACAGGATGTTATACTAACAGGAGGGTACAAGAGAAAACTTGTTTGTCCTCTTTCTTAAGTCCTGATTTACTAAAAACTAAATTTTTAACCAGAAGTATAGGAGAATACAAAGTAATACAGATCCCTGGAGGGCACTGTGCTCATAACACTTAAGAATATAATGTGTAGCACTTTAAAGTGAGTATGAAACAGTATCAGCAGAAGTGGAAACTTCACTAAAACTTCAACATCTAGAAATAGATGCATTAGTAAGACATGCTACAGTTTAATTTGGAATTAACTACAAGTATTTGTCAAAAGAAGTTCTTAAATTATTTTGTGATTAAATTTTACAAACACAGGTCAGATTGGCCAGTTGTGCTTAAGAATTCATATCCTTCGGCAAATCCACAATGGCTTCTGCTTTTTCTTATTATTTTAAAAATTCAAACATTGACTATATTTTTATGCATCTTTATAATTTTCTTACTGATTAGTTAAAAATCATAAAAGTAGAGGAAAAACTGACATTCATTTCACTATCTGTAGACTTGGGAGAAAGTGAATCGATTTAAAACAAAGTGTGAGTTGTCAAAGTTTGATAGATTTAGTTTTAGGTCAGTGACTTTTTAGCCAATTAAGCTTTCTTCACAAAATGTAGATGAATCACTGTGTAACAAATACCTCACAGATTGGTGCAGTGCGGTGCCTTCATTAATCTGCTGTTGTGACTGACACTTGTTAACTGTGATCATAAGAGTATATGTTCGTGTAGAAAAACTGGTGGCTCTTATGCTTTAGTTATTTTTGATGAATAGAATAGTTTCTACTGAAAAAAGTATTTAAGTATATGATTTTATAATAATGTTCATAAATATATTTGCAAATATCATTTTAATACATAAGAGGTATTTTGCTAGAAATCAGTTGCAAATGTTGATCACAAAAATACTTTCTAAGAATTTGTCCAAGTAGCATCAAGTGCTAGTGTGTTTAATTCTCTTTAAAACCATTAATTAGCAATTGTCATCTCTCTCACAGATGGAGAAGCTAAAGAATGGAGTGAATAAGAAACACTCCCAAACTTGTTTGGCTACTATGCAAAGTTCAAGGAAACAAAGCATTTCACTCTCAGGTAGGTGATTTTGCTAGTAATTTACTGCTTTGAATGTGACTGGAAAGGACAGGTGTAATGACCATCTCAAAGCCACAGGCCTGCAGCAACTACTATATCATCTTATTTTCTGCAGCTTGAGGTGTAAACAAAATTGCTTTTTCTGTTGGTCCTGGAACAAACCACCACCAACATAAAGGGTAGCCCATATTTACCCAGCTGCCTTGTAATCTGCTTCCTCATGCACACAAGTTTCTCCAGGAATATTTATTTACTGAAACCTTAGGAGTTTTCTCACTTATTTTTGCTCTGTGCAAGACCTCAGAGAAACTAACAATTTCTCACCTTGAACTAGTTGTTCCTGAGCTTCTACTGTTTGGTAGAGATTCATACACCTGCAACTGATGCACCCATGTTATAATTTCAATTTGAAACACAATGAAAGGAGAAAGGATGTTTCTGGTTACTAGTATTATGCACAGTTAGGCAGGGAGGGAAAAGAAGGACAAGCTCCCAAGAAAAGTAAAACTGTAACCATGAACCTGCTTTGACAGATTTGAGTAGGCAGGGGAAATGTCTCGGGAGTTTTGCCTCTGTGGGGCTTCAACAACCGATCTGGGCCTCACCCCAAACACTGACTGACAACAGAGCTGCAGGAGAAGTGGCGGAACAGTGACTCCACAGACACCAGCACTCCACGGACCCACCACCACTCTGCTCCAGATTATCTGGTCACCAAGTCTCCACCCCTGCTGCGTCCTACACAATCTGGGTAGTCATTAATGATGGATAAAGGGGCAAAGCCAACAGCAAAACTGGCTTAGGCTCATTTTCTTTTCAATTTTTAAACTTTGAAATAATTATAGATATATAAATGTCCACAACTCCTATAAAGAAAAATTATGAGAAAAGGCTAAAATGGAAACAAAGTCTTTGTAAGTAGAGGAAGGGGAGGAGATGAAGGGAGGGCAGGGGAATGAAAAAAGATAAGAACCAAAATCTGTCACGTAAAGATACAAGATCCCAATGATAAATGTAACTGTATGACTCAGAAGTTGACACCGCAACAGGACCATCAAGTGGACGATGGAGCTTATCCACTTTTTACATTTTCAAACCTCCATTCATTAAGGCTGTGTGGAGGGGGTACATTCTGTTCAGTTTTACTCCACCTATGAATCACTTGTACCATATGTAGATTAATATTCCAGCTATGGATGCAGTTTCCACCAGTGACTTCATGGGACCAGAATCAACACTGTCTGCTTCTCTGTCCATAGTGCACGGCCACCCTGCTGGCCCCCTTACCTTCCATATATATGGGAAAATAGCTTGCAAGAGTCTTCTTGTTCCCCCTGTTGGACTCATCATTCCTGGTTTACTGTCTTCTCTGCAGCCAAGTGTGACAGCTATCAGAAGATCTCTGGAGGTGAAAAAACTGAATGGCACTCGGACAGATAGAGGGAACCAAGAGTTGTTACTCCTCTGGCAGACCCAGAGGAGTTTGCATAAGTGGAACAACCTTATATAGAGATCTATGGGTAGGGGGTTAGTGTCACATATGGGCAAGCATGTTTACAGAAGCAGAAGGGTGAAGTTAACACAGCATCCTGAGATACCAGGTGGGAACATCTTGTAGCATGAACAGCTACATGTGCAGTGCAGGTGGCTTCACAAGACATCTTATGATTCCAGACAAAAACATGCCCTGAATGTTGTGCACTATTCCTTATCATCTCATGTCAGAAAGAGTTGAGTCACCAGTTCCTTTTTATCAAGAAGAACTTGATAAAACTCTATTTAAATCACAGATAGAGATCCAAAGCTCTGCCTAAGAACACATTTGCCCAGCTGAAGTCACTTCTGACCAGAATACTTCAGAGAAACTTACTATCTCTTCACCTGAGTCTGAGGGAGTCAGAGTTCCCTGCACAACCGCGCTGTACGTGAATATTTCTGGTGGGTCTCGCGTGCCACCTACAGCTCAGCATTTATAAAATGATACTTGTTAACCTTACTCTTACACCTTCATCTTTCAGTAGCTACCGTTTCATCGACATAAACCATCACAGCCAGTCAGAGATCCTAGCTCATTCTGGATTACTTTTCATCAGCCGCTCCTCCTCCAGCTGTAACCTGCCTCCGATGACAGCAACTCTGGGTCTTCCTCACCTCCTGCGCACCACTCCTCATGTCCACCTCATCACCACCTTATTTCAGGCCCTTCAGATTTTCATCCAAAAGAGATCATTTGATTTTTAATTGATCCTTCAGTTTCCACAGAGACCTAATATATCTCTCATATTCCACTCTTCTACCAGATGAATGTGAATTATGCACAGCAATCAACTGCCAGTCCTTATGTTGGCCTTAGCGGTAGGATGCAGTAAGGATTATAGTCATGGCTCTGTGTAGCTTTACCATAGCTGTCTGTCTAAACTCATTTCCTATAGGTTCCCTTCTGGAAGCTGATGCTCCTACGACTGTCAAGCTGTCAGACTGCAACCCTGCTACTCCCTCATAGCCCCATGATTTGAAAGCACTCACTCAGGTCTCCCCATGCTAAAACATCACATTTTTGCCTTCTTACATCACAGATTCCTACTCCCCTTTCAGACTTCTCTGCTTTAAGAAGAATTCCATGTTTCTTATCCTACCTAGTTGTTAACCATGTATCTGACTGCACTGGAAGCCAGTGTACCACAGCATATTTTCCATCTCAACCACTGAGTTTAAAGCCTCTGAATGTGAGAACCATTACTTATCAATATCACTTCAAGTTTGTAGGTTATGGTAATTTTCAGAAATGTTTGTTGAGTGAATGAACATAACTTCAGTTAAAATTTTAGTCCACTCTTGATATACGTTACCTGAGAAACAATTGTTTATGTCTTTCACTTTATATGTAATAAGTTGATATTCAGAAAGCTATTTATGAAGACAAATGCTTTGGTTTGAATTGTGTGTCCCCCCAAAGATACAGTGATTTCTTAATGCATAGCCTATCAGCATGAGAACTTACTAGGAAATAAGATCATTGCAAACATAACCAGTTAATTGAAGAAGAGGTTTTCCTGGAATAGCACATCTTCTTAATCTAGTTTGGCTATTCCTTATGAGAAAAGACACCAAGACAGGGATGAAGACAATGCCATACAGCAGAAAGAGAGGTGGACTTTAGAACCACAGGCAAAGGGGATCTCAGATTTGCCAGCAATACCCCAAACTGCAAAAGGGCGGGAGGGAGGAGCCTCTCTCATGGTCTTTGGAAGAGGAGCATCTCTCCAGGGGCCAGGATTTGGATTTCCTGCCTCTATATCCCCAGCAAGAGGCTTCTCCTTTGTTTGTGCTACATTTATAATAAAAATCAAGTGTGTATTAAAAAAGATGGAAATTTAATTTATAGACTGTTTGATAGACCTTATTGATAAAATGTATGTTTCTCCATTTTTTACAGATAGCAGACTTTGATTTCTATTACATTTGCTTCTTGAGTTAGCCTGTCAGCTGTGGCTCTCTCTTTAGGGGAGCAGACATCTGGCTCTTGCTATGAGAGAACATTTGGTACAGATCATGTCACTCAGCTTTGTGTTTACAATGTTTGTGATGCTTAATTTTATGTATCAACTTGCCTGGCCTGCACTGTTCTATGAAGATATTTAAAGTTGTGATTAGTATTTACAAAGATGAGACTTTTAAGTGTGGAAGAATTTAAGATATTGGAGAAACCAATGGGTGATACAGGAGAGTTTATTTAGGTGAGCACCAGCTCTGTGGACCCATGTTCAAAGGCCGAGCCCAGAACCAAGGAAGAGCTCTAGTTTTATACATGTTGCAGAGGGGCTTTGGCACAAAACTTGAGTACAGAAGCAGTTAGTCAAGCTGTGACAGTTTTGTAGCTTAGCATATCTCGGTGGCCTTGGTCAGGTAAAAATCAGATCTTATGAGAGCAGGAGGAAGTGAAGCCTTACTTAGACACAATTATCAATTTTATTTGCAATAGAACAAAGAACAACAGCTGTAGGGAGAGGGAAGTCTAAGGGGGAGTTGTTTAGGTTGGGAAACTTGTGTTTTCTTCTTTTTAAAGTCCTGCTTCATAAGTAAGTAGATTGCTCACTAGAATGTGAGTAGGGACACATCCAGTTAGTTGAAGTCCTTAAAAAAAAAAATGACTAAATTGTCATGAAGGAGAAATAATTCTGCCTCAAGACCTCAGTGCCAACAATTTCCATGTTTCCAACCTGCCAGCATTTTCTACAAATATCAGATTTGTCAACTTCCACAATAATATAAGCCAATACTTAAATAAAAATGTTTCTCTCTATGTGGCTCTGCCTCTGCCTCTTTCGCTCCCTCCCTCTTTTCTGGAGAACCATGAGTAATGTAGGAGCCAGCCTAGTGATTCCACCCCAGTGCAGAATGTTGGGGACTGGGTGAGGGACAATCATGAGGCAAAATCTTCCAAGGACAGAAGAGCAGTGACCCTCAGGTAGCAGGACACACACATGTGGTAGCTCGTTCTGTAGATGGCTTCCTTAATTCCCCAGTACACGGACCTAGGACCCAAACAACATAGGGGTGTGTGGAGATGCACAGATTGGTAACTGTTATCAGGTAAGATGAAGACAGGGCCAACAGAGAAAACACGCATACTGAACCATAGCAGGGAATTAACTACCAAAGGGCAAATAGGATGTAGAACCCTTAGCACTTTCAGGACAAAGCATAACTACTTTTAATTATTTTCTTCTTCATGGTGTCATTGACTTTGTTGGAAGCGGGCTGAAAAGAGAAATGTCAAGGATAGGTCTTTCTACAGAGAAATAAAGATGTACACATTCAATGCGATTGAATGTAATTCTGCCTCTCACCTGTACTTCTCTCTTTTATGTCGCATTCCACTGAGCAGTAAATGTTTACTCCACCCATACACGTATAATACACATGTGTGTGTACACACACATGATACAAACACACTGTGATCGGAGTCAGGAAGGTGGCAAAATAGTGTAGGGCTGAAAACTCTATGCATATGTAAGGGGAAGACCCCTAGGGGCACAGATTGCAGCCTTAAGATGTATAAGAAATGTCAGATTTTACAAATGCCAGGCGCCCTCAGCTGTCCTGCAGGCCTCAGCCAGGGCCTGTGCACCCTGGGGCACTCACACCCTGGGTTGCCTGGCCTGTGTCTGATGCCCTTGGCCTCCACTTGACTGTGAACTCCACAGAGGCCACGTTGCTGTCGGTCCTTTCTGTACTTCCCCCTTCCAGTCTCCCTGCACATATACCATGCATTTGGCGATTCTGATGCTTAGTGATGAAAACATGAATAATGAGTTCAATAAATTCCAAAGCATGAAGGTTTACAACAGTCAAGGAAAAGATAAAGAACATAAAAGAGCATTGCTCAGCTTGAAGTGTGGAAGAGGACTCTACGACAGAGACTGGCTGTGTAGCAAGTGGCCAGACACCATTAGGATGTCTTACTAAAAGCTTGGGAAAACCAGGCTGCATTTGGGCAGTGATGAGGGGCCCAGACAGCAGTCAGTGAAGATGCTTCCCTGACTCTGCCCGGACGAGAACATTGGTCCTGATCTTTGTGCTCCTGGGAGTTAACCTCTTAAATGTTCCCAAAGACATCTTAGCTTTGTAAAATTTTTATCCTCCAGTTTCTGTTCATCTCTTATATCACATGAACCTTTCACTGAGCTGTCATTGTACTCATTTCATTGTATCTCAGATTTTGTCTCTTTAAATTGTTTATGAAGGATTAAATAGAAACAGTGACCTTCAAGAACTATAGACTGACAACTATTTATTCTAAGCCAAATATAATTTCTTCAGAATTGTAACTTAGTTTGACTACAGCTAAAATATAAGAAATAATTGCAAAATCTGTACAGTATGCTTAAAATCACACTGAAGTATTGGAAATATAGAGTAACTAATATACTTTCAACTTCTACCACCAAAGTCCATTTCAGTGTGATTATGCTAAAAGAGCTACCCAATCTAAAAAATCAGTTATTGATCACCAAAATAGAAAGCCTAATGAGACTAGGCCCAAACAACTATCCCAGGTGAAAAGCTTCATCAGTGAGCCATCAGTTTTTCATTCCCTAAGGTACACGAAACACACAAACATTTGAAGACTGGGTCCAAAACTGTTAGTCAGCTTCTCTGAGAGTAAAGACAGACAAGCACTTACACAAGCAAACAACACAAAATAGCCCTGAAATTTAATCATATCTCATTATTTTGTCCATTTGATCATCGTAACTGAGGAACCACATGTGGAAAAAAACACCACCAAACAGAGATATCACAGAGTAACAGGAAAAAGTAAGTTGTGGGTTGATAGACCCCCAAAGCCTGTCTCCAACCCATTTCATTTTTCTCCAGCTGTGCAACCATAGCCAAACCATGTATAGTCCAAACCACATATTTTGGGTTCAGTAAAAATATATACAAAGTGAACAGAGAAAATAGAAGCACACAAACATAATGTGAGGAATTTCATGTAGAACATTCATAAGATCAGATTCGTTTTCCCTACTATGTCCCATAACTACAAAAAGTGATACAATAAATTGTAAGAGCAGTGAGGAGAAAGGAAGAGTTGTAATGGTGTAGTTTGATATTTGCTTGATAAGGACTTTCAAGCAGCACCTTCTCCTCCCTTCTGTCCCACACTGGACAAACACATCACAAAGCCTGAATATTTTTTCTTTTGAGACTTCAAGGAAGTTCAAACCACATAAGCCAAGTCAGGTATGAACCCTCAGCTGGTAACCATGAAAACTTAAATTACTTGCTCCCCACCTCCCTTCCTCTGTCCCTCTCCTGCTCTTTTTCTATTTGTGGGCCAGCCCAGGAGCACACTTTGCTCTATGCAGAAAGTCTCAGTAGATGAGCAATAACCTCTCACGCTCTCTTGGTTTGCATGTGGTACCACTGATCCCAACACCCAGTCAGGCTTTGTGTGAAGGATCTCATCCCATAGCTCAATAGATGACACAGCGGGACACTGGAAATGCTCCTGTGGGCTCTGCTACCTGAACCTCTGTTGCAAGAAAAATCCAGGACCCTTGAGTTTTAAGGGAAAACCTAGCTTTTTCCATATGGAATAGCCAAGGGGCTATTTCAAACTTGATTTGAATTCGAAATTCTTAAAATCAATAAAGCAATCACTGCTGTCTGAAAAGCCTCCAAGCCCAATTATACTGACAGGTGATTCTCTGGTGGGAAAACATGTATTGGTGAAGTTGCAATGATTCTTCATCCTAAGTATGTCTGGTAAAAACAGAAGGACATAAATAAAGAAAGAAGATAGGAGAGAATGAAGAAATTGAAAAGAGAATCTTCCTTCTTATATCAAAATTCATATCTGCAGAGCACTTACGGATCTTTCCAAACACCCACATGCAAAGTCGCTGGTTTCCATTCCATCTCTATTCCTTTTCCAGGAGTCATGGTGCTAGGTGACGTCACTCTTAACCGCAAGTCCCCGGACACTGGGGAGGGGCTTCTTGGATCAGATGAGTGAAGAGCTAAGAATGGACAGATCCAGTCCATGTTATTATAGATTACGTCAAGAATGTCTCCCATCTCCTCACGTGCTCAGAGGAGGGGCTTTGGAAGGTGCCCGGACCATAGCAGTACTGTGCTCCTGAGCCAGTTAATCCACTGGCCAGTGTGAGCTAAGCATGCTGTTGGAGTTAGGGCTTGGTCGGAAGTGGCTGATCATTGGTTCTGTGACGTGGAAGTGTGATCTCTCTACTTCCTGACCACCCTGATGTGAGCCACTTTCCTCCACCAGGCCCTTGAACCATGCCCTTCCTGCCTTAGAGCCAGTCCACTATGGACTGAGAACCAACCTAAAATAATTTCCTCCTTTAAGCTGAGGGCCTCAACTATTGAATTTCAGCAATAAGAAAGACTCATTTAGAAGTCACTGCAAAGGGTCTGCATTTTTCCCCTGGCACAAATATCTCTGATGAAGGTCTGTACCCAGCAGTGGGCACACTGGGCCAGATTGAGGTGACCATTTGAACACTGGACACCCTGATCAACAACAGTCTGCACCACCTGTAAATCACTGCAGGCAGGCACTCCACAGCCAGTCTTTTGTCCAGTGACAATCACCATATTGTCGACCTTAAGAAGTGGGGTTCAGTATTCTGTGTTAAACGAGCCAGCTGCATGTGAAATTTGAAAAGCATTGGTTCTAGAGTACAAAGCAGCCCAGGGCGAGAGGGAAGAAGAAAGTGGCTCCCCTTGATTTTGCTCCAGCATCTTTGGGATTTTAATTCCACATCTGCTCTTGATGTCAAAAGAAAACTGTAGAAGGAAATTTTATATGTTGATCTTAAGTCATAAAAAGCAGTTTTAATAAAAATGATATCTATTCCATCCAAAATTTGGTTTGAACATTGAAACTGATAAACCAGGATTAAAATGATGCCTAGGAAAATGTATACAAAGCCTTTAGTAAAAGTTCCTTAGCCAACAGTGCGTGATGCCGGTGTGCTATACCCGTGGGTGAGTCTGCGTGAACACGTGTGCTTGCACACACTCACATACACACACTCATGCAGGGTGCACTTTGGGGAGTCTTACTGGCTGGAAGCGAGGATAGTCTTGCCAGTTCCTTTTCCAACAGGGAAAAGTTAATAACCAGGTGGAGTAAACAATCACTAATGTTCTCTGTAGCTTGGCATGTGAGGGTCTGTTGATAGCATTTGAGTTTTCATCTCATGGTCAGAGAAGTAAGGTCTCAGCTCTTTTTGCTTTTCAGCTTTCCTGAGTCTCTGAAGTTATTTCTTGACAAAAGCCTCACAGCGCAGAGATGCACACATAGATGTGCAGGGACACAGCACAAAATCTAGATGGAAGTGGCACAAATGGGCTTTCTCCTAGCAACTTCTTCGATTGAGTGGGAAAGTGCAGGGTTCCGGGAAGCCGAGTCTGTAATGTTAACAAAGACAGTGACATTTTCATTGTCCATAATTGTATATTTTAGTGGCCATTCATCTTCTTCCTACCCAGATTGTGAGGCAGTCAGGATTTTCAAAGATACACTTTTGGTTTTTGTTGAAGTCTATGGCATTACATTATTTTTAGAAATAAAAAAATAACTTTTCACAAGTATTTTAAATCTTTGACAAATCTTGAGTACATGTATAATTTCAGCTGAAGTATTATTGTTTCAAAGGAAAATAAAGGAATCTAGTTTCCAAAGAACTGAGATAATGATGTTTTCTGAGTTTAACCTCTTTTTTTTGATAGTTAATTTGATTACTCTGTAATGATTTTTTTACTCATTTTCTGCATTTTATTGTCTCATCTACTTATTGGTTTACTAATGAAAACTGTGACATATTTAAGGAATCATTTATTTCCTCTATAACATATCATTTATATTTCTGTTTCCAGAAACCCAGCTACTGCACGAATTGTAGAGCTGCCCACACATTTGCGGAGAAGGTTTTCAGATTACTATGCCAATATGATGCGTAGGGAAGCTATTTCCTGGAGCTATGAGATAATGTCTCTTCTCTTTCTGGGAGTAATCTTCCTCTATTAGATCCTTTAATCATACAGTAACTACCCATTAAATCCCCAGGCTCCCAGGCTGGGAGTCAGATATCATTAGATTTTATTTTCACTCTGAAAATGAAGTTGGTGCCACAGATTCCCAGCAACTAATCACAAGGTGCATGTTTTAAAAGGTGTGAAGAATTTGCCCTAAATTCTTGAACTCACAGGAAGCACAGCAGTACAATGAAGTTGACTTGTCACTGTCCTCATCCTGAGGGCTGAAAGGTTTCAGAGAAATTCCAGACCTGTGGGTGGAGGCACCGTGGGCCTGGAGGCAGATTCAGACTGAGCCAAGCTAGCATTAAAGGTTTTCAGGTGTGCTGGGCCCAAGACTGTCCAAAGTCAAAAGCAATTTCAGAAGTGTCTGTTCAGCTAGCTATATTTTACTTGACATAATAATAGTTTGAAAGTACCTTGATGCTATTACAGTTATATCTGTAAAAAATGTCTTAATTTGTGTTATTTCTAAAGGTGGTTAATCGTTTGAATTTCATGCTAATACTTGCAGTTTAGGTCATAAAATAAGAGTGCACTGTGCTATTTATTTCTTAAATGTTGGAATTTGATTCTGTACAGGTAATGAAAAGTTAAAAAAATCTGTCCCACCCCTTTACTTTAAGGAATTTGCCTGTTGGCAATTCTGGTTGGGTCAAGGTCTGCGTTTGTACATTATTGTACTTAGTACAAATATTATAGGTAAAGATTTTCCTATATGATCTCTACCACTTAAGCTTCCTTTCACATGCCTTCCAATTTAGGTCTTGAATTTTTTCATTTTGTCCTTTAATATTAATGGACAAGTCATTAATTTCCAAGTACCACCTTGCTTTCCTTATGTTTACAGCATGACTGCATATTTTATAGTATAAACACCATGCTCTCCATAAATGTATGGAGAAAGAGAGGGAGCCAAAGATAATGCTTTTATGCTTATAAGACACATTTAATTTCATTTAAACATGAGGAAAGTTGGAGTGATATCAGACAAATAGAAGAATAAGAAGCCCTAGGAAGATTTCATTTGTGAGAAATCACAGCTGGCTGAGAGGCTTCTGCCCTACAGTTGAACACGCAACTAGCACATTAGAACCAGAAATTTAAGACACAGTGGACCAGCATCTCCATCTCCTGCACAGCATCAGGTAACCAGGAAGCATCGCAGTTCCCATCTTCTACCCTGAGGAGAGGAGGCGTTGAGTCACACATCCAACACCTGAACATTTCCAGCTGCTTCCCAGAGAACTGAAGTCTGTTTCTCCAGCCTCAGTGTCCTTGTGGGACCCTGGAGACTCTAGCACCTGGGGAGGACAGAAATAGAGGTTTGGGCTGGATGTCGTGGTGCCCCATTCCTCTGACTTGGCATAAGAACTGGCTCCATGGGTGTCTTGGATGAGTTTTGAGGGAGGCTCCCCAAACTATCGACTTCCATCTTGCCTGTGTGAGAGCACACGGAGGACCTGGCATAGTCCAGTTACCTAGGGGCTGTGAGAAGAGAGAATCTCAATGAGAAACCATCAAGTACATCCCTGAAAATGGTCACAAAGTGAAAGAACAAAAACACCAGCTCCGGGGTTCTTTCGGGGAAGTAAAGAGTTGGAATATATGACCCAAATCACAGCATTTCTAGAGGTGTCCAAACACTGGCTTTGTCTTCCTGTCCAGGACCCCACGTGCCCCAGCCACTTCATACTGGTGAGGGACAGACAGCCATATTGTCAACCATATAACTCCTTAGCATATTCCCTTCCTCCGAGTCACCACAGACCAAACAATCGCCTTTCCTTTCTGAGTGAGAAAGAACAGGAGAGAACATCCAGTGACCCAACTTGTCTTGCACCATGGAACAAGGTTCGGAAGCTCGGACTGGGAAGGTAAGGCATGGAATCACCAAGCTGACTGGGAAGGTTTCTGGAATGCTTCTGCTTTATTTAGGAAATGCACAGGCTTATATAGGGACAAACATGGGGGAAGAACATGGGAGGAGCATTTAACATTTGGCAATATCTTATTGGAGGTGAAGCAAAGGAGTCACAGACTAGGGGCAGAGGTGCAGCTTGTTGGACCCAGCATCTACGCACTTAGGCGAGTTAGCTCAGTCTTAGCAAGGTCTCCGAGTTAGCTCAGGAGACAGGAGTGCGGCGCAACTGGCCCAGCCAGGCTTGAACTTCTCCTCCAGGAGACACTAACACAGAGTTAAATAAAATAGAGAAAAAGAGGGTAATGATTCTAACAAAGGAACAGAGAAAGTTCCAGAAACAGACTCTAATGAAATCAAAATAATATGGAGAAATCAAAATAATGATATTCTCACTGAGGTCATAAGAACAATACCTCAATAACATAAGAGTATTAACCATGACACAAAAAATGTCTAAGGCACCAAGAGAAGTCATGGATCTCAGGTAAAGCAAAACTGGACTGGAGATTTCACTAGAGGAGTTGGGAAACAGACCGTGTCAAGCAGATGAAAGAATGAGTTTTCAGGCAAAGTATTACAAATTTTCAGCTAAAAGAGTTACATGAAAAAAACTGAGGTCATGAATATATCTTCAAAGACTGAGAGGACACCATCAGTGAACCAAAGTATTCATTGTTGGAATACCAGAAGGAGACGAGTGAGAAAAGCCCCTAAATCAAGGAAGTGATGGCTGAAACATCTCAGAAACACTGTAAGAAAATTAACACCCAGTTCCAAGAAAGACCCCAAAGAAAATGAAGCCAAAGAAATCAACCCTGAAACACATTATAATCAAAAGCCAAAGAGAATTTAGAGAGCAGCAAGAGAAGCACGATTTGTTATATACAGAAGCCTGCGTAAGGCAGTGGTGGGATTTCACCGTGGAGTGATGAATGTCAGACCCACAATTTCCACAGTAGGGAGAGGAAGAACAAAGCTGGAAGCTCGGAGTTCCGGATGTGCAAACATTACCTACTACAAACAGCAGTAATTAAAACAGTGCGGGCCTGGCACAGAGATGGAGAATCAGCCCAGTGAAATAGAAGAGAGGACCTAAAAGTGAATCCTTCCACAGAAAGTCAACGGATCTCTGCCAAGGGTGCCAAGAAAACCAGTGGGGAAAGGGCAGCTTCTTCAAAAAGCAATGTCGGCAAAGAGGACATCCATACACAAAAGCAAAACTAGAAGACATATCACACCACACACAAAACACATGAAAGGTTTATATATAATGGTAAAACTTCCAGAAGAAAACATAGAAGAAGAGTTTCAGGACATGAGTGACGATTTTATAGATATCAAAAGAATAGGTAACAAAAGCAAAACTAGAGAAATAAAATTTTACCAAACCAAACTTTTCTGCATGAAATCTGGGACATAGTCAAGATAGTGAAGAGAAAACCTATGGTGTTGGAGACAATATATCCAAACTGTCCATCAGATAGAGCTGATTTCCATAACGCCCGCAATTACAACTCGCCGATTCTTTTGAAAAATGCAATAAAAATTTGAAATGCAATAATGATTTCTCCCAACTACAAAGCCATGCCCAGTGTTTCAAAGCATTAAAGCAATGCCCACTCGAGCCATGGCGAAGAATCACCTCACATCCCCTGGGATCATTGTCATTCTAGAGAAATCGAGAAATGAACTTAGTGGGAATCTGAA
>NW_022900926.1:2754113-2781058 GCF_012274545.1 Fukomys damarensis
AGAACAAGAGAGAGAGAGAGGGAGAGGGAGAGGGAGAGGGAGAGGGAGAGGAGAGGGAGGAAACTACATTCCTTCACCCTACATGGACTGAACATTCACAGTAGCCAGGAGTTTGGAACAACTGAAATGCTCATGGGCAGATGAACAGACAAAGAAAATGTGATATATATGTGCAGATGATTTAAATTAAGCCTTTACAAATAAGGACATTTTGCAGTAGGCAACGATTTAAATGTTGAGTACATTCAGAAAATGGAATTGATATTCTAAAATTATGACTTATTTGACACTCATCTTTTTAATTTGAGATCAACATTATTACATGGGCACACAATGCTAAGCCACTTAGCGTGTGCAAAATATGCAATTTCCAGGTTTTTATGTGTAATACAAATGTTTCAAAAATTTAAAAGTTATCTTGAAAGTCATTTTTATTGGCATATTTGTCAATGTAGCTTACCTCTGAGATCAAGCAATAAATTGTACTACTTAAACAATGGTTTCGCTAATACTCTCATTACTAAATCTTTTATTTCCAGTGTATTAGAAATGGACTTGGCAGTAGACATGTACATTGGGGTGGCAAACTTAGGCATGAGGGCTGCAGCAGGCTGTTTGTATCAGTGGAAGATCGTGTGTGTGTGTGTGTGTGTGTGTGTGTGTGTGTGTGTGTGTGTTATACAAAGCGAACATGCATTGTTGGCATAGAGCAAACTCACTCACAGGTTAAAGTGACTGTGATATATTGAAAAAGAACCACTTTTATGTTTGTTTTGTTTTGTTTTGTTGCTCTTTTGGTACTGGGGATCAAACTCGGGTCCTTTTACTTGCAAGGCAGGTGATGGAACCACTGAGCTAAATCCCTGGCCCCACTTTTACATTTAATTCCCTGCTTAGCAGACAATTAGGATATCAGATATAATAAAGAGAATTAGTGTTTGCCACTTCTGAAAAAGGTATAATTTTGAAGCTGCTGTTTTTCTGCAGGATCCTTGACATGTCGAGCCCGTGTTGTTCCCAGTGTGTCCCGCCATGCTTGCTCCCTCCATGCACGCTGTCCCCACAGGTCTGTGAAGGACCCCACTCTTCATCTCGCTCCACGGTGACCCCTTGAGAATCCCAGAATCCCTGGTGACACTGGCCACCCAGCGATGGGTGAGGACAGCAGTTTGGGAGGGCCATATGCTTTTTCATGCAACTTGGGAAGTAGAAACCAGAAGAAACTAAGCTGTCTATACAGGTACTTCTGCTTACTGAAACATTTAGCTTTAGTTCTCATACTGATTTACACTAACCCTTTCCTGTGTGCTCACCAGATGCTGGGAGACACTGCTAACCCTCTGGCAGAATCTTCACATCACAAAGCTTAATTTTGAGGATTGCTTCTTTCTAAAGAAAAAAAAATATTTTAACCACAGCCACTCTGCCTTTCATTTTAAACTCTTATATGCGTGTATTCCTCCATGAAATTAAATCTGTCAATTTTTAAGCCATGTACTCTGGGAAACTCGTGAAATTGGTGCTGAAAAATTGTAAATGTTAACTAGATCAGGAAAAGGAATTCTAACTTGTGCTATCAAATGTCCTCACGTATCAGCAGTAGAAAGAATCCCAACTAAAATCTATGCGAGTCAATTTCATCATAAACCTCTCAAGCAAGAAATTGGCAATCACTGTGGAAACAGTTCCTCAGGAAGTGATTCAACTCTCAAATAACCCTGAAACAAAGCAGCCCAGCGACAGTGGCTTTCCAAAGAGGAAACCTTACTGGTCTCTCCATCTCGCATTCTCTAAAGAGCAAGCACAAGCAGACCTGAGCAGGGGGAGCCTTGTGGGTAACACCCAGGATTAAAAAGCTCTCCTTTTCTGAACACTGAAGAGCAGACGAGCAGCCCCAGACTCTGGGAGCCGGCATGGGGTGGGGAGGAACAGGGCCATCCAGGGCACTGGAACAGATGCCAGGCTCATTACCAGCTGAGAGTGGACCTGGGCCCTGCCTCCCACACCGTCTGTATAATCAGTGCTCTTCTGGAACCACACAGGCCTCAAGGAAACGGGTATGAAAGCTTGTGCTTCTTTCAATTTTCTTTAGAGTTTGTCCTTAGAATCGAAGACGTCTGATGGGTGTCCCGAGACCCTCCCCTCCCACGCGGTATTCGTCACCTTATTTGGGTCTGGAGCCTCCCCCAGAGCTCTTGGGTTAGAGCCTCGGTGGTGCCCAGTGCATGGCACTATGCAGAGGCAGTGGACCTACCTGTGAGCTCTGGAGGGCGAAGCAAGGACACCAGGCCACTGGTAGCCTGCCCTGGAGAGTACTTCTCTCTCTGCTCCCCGGCCACCAGAGCTGATGGTCTTCCTTCACCATGTGCTCCTGCCACCACAGTGGACTATATAAGCCACCCCTGCCCATGGCCTGATCCCTTTGAAGCCATGAGCCAAACAAACCACTGGTCCTTCTGCTGATCTTCTCAGGGATACTGTCTGTGCATGTGTGAACGAACTCCATTACGCACATGTGTAATACATGGGCACAAATGGGTCCAACACTTTCCTGCATGCACTTCCAGATTTACATTCGGAATACACGTGTGCATATTAATAAACTTTTCAGCTGCTGATAACCTCAGGAAATACCTGATTTTTGAATCAAAGAAAGGCTTCAGAGTTACAGAAAATCTATTTTAACTCACATTGCTACAGGTCATTAAAGCATGCCAGAATTGAGAAATTAAGCACATTCTAAATATTCAAATGTGCTAATATACTTTGGCCAAAGTATACATATAAGAAAACAACCTTTTTGTAAAGGACACATCAATATCCCATTTTCTTACTGATGACATGTTTAATTACAACACATTTGCTTGCTGCTTGTCTTTCCCAACTAAATATCATTAATGGAAGGAGGTTTTAGACTGCACTTTTTACTCTTTTATTTATTTATTTTATTGTTATTGTTGGTAAAGGTTGAACCTAGGGCCTTGTGCATGCTGAACACCCACTCAACCACTGAGGTACATCCCCAGCCCCTAGACTACAATTGTTAAAGCAGAAATGCAAACAAGTATAGAAAAAGGTGGTTCTCTTCCCAAAGCGGAAGCAGAGTTCATCAGTCACGAGACGAATTGCTTCCGGGTGACTGACAGGGCTGCTCTTCAAGATCTCTGGCAGTGGAGGAAGCCTCTTTAAGAAAACAATTTAAGTAGTTAGTTAAAACTCTTCCTGTCTTATCTCATTTCTGTAACAGTTAACACCTGGCTGTCCTTTTTATAATGCAAAGTGAGAACTTTCCTGACCATGTTTGATGAGTGTCGTCCAGGTTCCATGGCCAAGAATGTGTTGTCCAAAATGCCTGTTTAGTTTTTCGAGACGGAACTCCACCCTGTGGGCAGTGTGGCTCTAAGTGTGTATGAAATGTCGTGAGAGGACAGAGTGTTGGTGGTGGTCAGACATGCAGATGGTTCGAGACAAAAATATATGTAAAATTAACTCAGTATTTTAATTAAGTAAAGATACAATAATCAAATGTGGGAAATGATACCAAGGATCAAAGATGACCACAATAATTGAAATACACTTATGAACACAAAACCACGGTGTGTACACACAGCTGACACAAGCACATCTGTGAGCCTGAGCGACTAGAGGGTAGGAAAGCTTCACTGAAAACCAGGGTCAGGAAGGAGCGCTGCATCACAGGCCTGGCCAGGTCTTCTGTTGTCTGTGATGCTGTTAACTTTGGAATTTCTAATCAGTGATGGGGCTGGGCCTCGTCATATAAATCACTCTCATCATATAAATGATAAAGAGCTTGACTTTTCAGGAAACAGGAGACAGGTTCATGTGGAAGAGATTCTGAAAGCAAAGGCAACTCCACTGAAAATGGGTAAAACAAGCCAGGGGTGGTAGTACACTTCTGTGATCCTAGCACTCAGGAAACTGATGTAAGAGGTTCTCAGCCAGTTTGAGGCCAGCCTCGGGTACCTAGTGAGTTCAAGGCCGTCCTTAACTGTTCCAAAAAAAGAGAAATGATGAAATGGAAGGCAGCACGAGGGATTAGAATGGACTAGCCTCAGTTATCTGAAAATTTTTTATGTCTTTATAATCACTTGTTTCTAAAAACAGTGTGCAAAGTAGCCATTACTATATTTCAGCAAAAGTTTAAGAGATTTTACTAATTTCAGAGAATTATAAATCACCGATGCAGCTTCACATACTTATTATCACATTTTATATTCCTTCAAATTAGCTTATTGAGTGTAACTGGATGGTCCTCTATCGATCCCCATTCGCTCATAAATTTGAACAAAATAGTATTGGACTGAAAATGCTAACCAGGAATCCATCTGCAGCAGCAGTGTGGAAGGTGATAATAAATTTTGGAGAAAGCTGAGTGTGTTATAAAAGAACAGTCTCCCTGATAGATTAATCTCAATTTAGGTATATTAGGTATGCAGCTTTATGATCACGCT
Source organism: Fukomys damarensis (assembly GCF_012274545.1). Taxonomy (NCBI): domain Eukaryota; kingdom Metazoa; phylum Chordata; class Mammalia; order Rodentia; family Bathyergidae; genus Fukomys; species Fukomys damarensis. The sequence goes on from NW_022900926.1 coordinate 2,758,586, forward strand.
CCAGTGTATGATTCAGAAACACGAGTCATTGCCAATTCGAAGCAGGATTTTATTGAAGAACCCACGGAACACATGTTTGATTCTGAGTAAATCCTATCACTCACAACATGTTTTGCATTTTGTTTTGCTCGTGCTCCCCCATTTGGGGTCAGGGTCAGAGCAGAATGGGGTGGCGTGAGGCTGGCGGCTGTGCCTATGGCCCTGCCCGGGTTCCACACAGCGGTGGGTTGGAGTGGAGATTTTAACTGTGCCATGAGGTCCTTCCAGTCTCTGAAATGTTATTTGTACATGAAGGATCTGGAAGACGTGGTGAGAGGTGGTCTCCTTCCTTCCAACAGTTAGTGGTCATGACTCTCCCTCTGTGCCTGCTTTTCTCTGACCACTATGCTGACTTCCTCTCTGTTTTCAGCTACACTGCCCTGACTTACGCCCTTGCTTCTCCTCTCCGTCCCCTACTAAAACCCAAGTAGTTCTCTAGTGCTTTTCTGCAGCTCCTGTGTAACAATTCTTTTGTTCCCATATATTTACACAGCACCTTTGCTTTTGGTATTCCCACCTTTCCCTGCGAGTTACAAAAGAGAGGAGTTGCAGTAGCACAGATGTAAACCATCAGCATTCAGATTGACAACATATTTTGCTCAGAAATATGTTTAATGAATAGATGGTTGAGTGTGGAGTGATTCTTGTCATTAACATTGCAAGTCGGATGATCTGTTTATTAATGCTTCCAATTTATTGCCAGTATTTTGGCTATAGAATTGTTTGCATGTATGTCATTCACAGGGCTGCATGTGTTTGGCTGAAAGCAACATTTTAGTCATATTTACTTTAACTTATGTTCTAGAAATAGGCCTTGCTAGTTTAAAAAAGAGATTGTAGTTCAAAAAGTTTCCTCTGTAATTTAAAAAATTTTAAGCAGCAATTGTGAAAATCTAAATTTTTATGAGTTTGAGGGATTCTGGTATTATATTAAGGCAACACAATGTAACTATTACTGTACACTAATGTAATAAGTAAATGCTTTGTGATAAAGAAATTGGTTCAATTTTCTTTATGTTTTTAAAAACAACAGTCCTTGCTAACTGATGGGTTGAATGATTACTGCCATATATAATGTGACTTAAAATATAATTTGAGTATTGTTTTTTTGAAATTACATTCTATGCTAAATATCTCCTGTAAATTATTAGAGATTGCTGCAATATTGGGAACCACAGATAAGAGGTCATTTATCTTCTCAGTTGTGCATTTTTTTTATTGTTTATTGGTACATTTTAGGTACACAGTACAGTTGCATTCATCATTGGGATCCTGTACCTTCACGTGACAGGTCTTGGTTCTCATTTTTTCCCCTTGTCCCCGCCCTCTGTCTTCTCAGTTATTATTTCACTTGAGTGAGTTCACTGGAATATTCAAATGTGAGAAAGAGATCTGATCCGCAATTTACACAATAAAACAAAAAAAAAGCATTGAAAAGTATATAAATATGAGAGCATTTCTAAGGAAAGACAAACCACCTATATAGATGTCAAACCCTGGATTCAACCAAGCCAGAGAATGAGAAAAGAAATTTTAAAAAAAGAAATGAAAGAGCAGAAAGATAAATGTCCCTCCATTTAGAGGGCTGTAATTTAATCTTCAAGGAAGATTTCACAATAAATTTGTCAGTCTAAATTTTCACCATTTAAATGGGTAATAAACATTGCAGGACACATTTTTGATGTACAAAAGTCAAATGATAATTCACATTACTTTGATGGGAAATGGGTAATATTCCACTGTATGTATGCACTGCCTTGGGTAAAGATCCCCTTATCAAGAGGAAGACATGCTTAACCTGAGTAAACATCAGAGTTTGTACACATAGTGAAGCATCACATGGTACCTATAAATATGTACATTCTTTTTGTTTTTATTCAGTTATAATAAAATGAAAATAGAAACAATGAAACACTACAGGTACAAAAGCTAGATATTTTCAGAGAAAAAGAAAACAAAATTCAGCAAGTCCAATGAAGAACAGAAGAAGAAAAAAACATTAATGATGAGAAAACATAATAGATATAAGATGGAATTACATCCTAGAAGAGACTATTGTGGACCAATTTTAGGCTAAACATTTGAAACAATGGGTAAAATGAACCTGTGCTACCAGGCTTCCTGCATCATCAGTGTCAGAAGCAGCAGTGCCCACTGATACCTCCAGGATTTCATGCCAGCTTCCTTGAATGTACCGTACAGGATGTGATTTATCCATGCAGACAGTGACAGCTCTGGCAAAGCTAGGCCACATCCACAGAGCTGACAAGATATCGATGTCTAACATAACAATTGAACATGATTAATTGAGCTTAATTGATTGAGATGACAAAATATAATAGGCAAGACTGAAAAAATATTTAATAGAACTGCAAAAAGCTCACAAATCAATATGAGCAAGGGACAGCAATGCTTCAAAAACAAAGACGTGCAATAAGATGTGATATGACTCCTAACATTTTCATAACAATAGTGTAGGACTTGAGGTACAAAGGCAGCTCTCCCAACCCTCCTGGCGCCCTGTCCCCGGGGGTCCGAGCCTGACCTCCCTCTCATTCTCTCAAGGGGACCAGACCACCCTGCCCACCAACGCCTCCACAACATCTGTGCCTCTTCACAGCCTGCAGCTCAAGTTCTGCTTTGCCCCCTAATTTCCCTTTTTCAACTCAGGAAAAGGGGCTACTTTACATACATACTTCTATGTATACTGCCACACTGCTGGTCTGTTCCACCCTTCCCTGGTGTGTTCTTGCCTCTTTGTGTACTTCACTGTAACTTTAGTGGAAACACAGCAAAGATTTATGCTGGAGGAAAAGAAAAAGAAGTAGGTAACTCCTTCCAGACAGCTAAATCATTTAATATTCAGATCTTTGAGCCATTTGGATTTTGGATTTAGGTGTTTGTTTGTTTGTTTGTTTGTTTGTTTGTTTTTGGTGCCAGAGATCAAACTTGGGACTTTGCACTGTGAGGAAGGTGGAACCATCATCAGCGGGCAGTACATCAAGTCTGCTGTTCTCTGTAAGTCACAGGTGAGGGGAGTCGCTCAGACTCAGCCTATGCATGGCTCTCAGCAAGGGGATCACATCCTGCTGCTTAGAGGAAATCCATTATCTGGGTCCATGGTCGTATATTCTGGGATGATGACCATAGTATCTTTTTATTTTCTGTTGAAAAATAAGTATACCCTGGCTCCTATGTTATTCATTAGATTGAGCCATTTACCTTTCAGTTAGGATGTCCTTTGGCAACACTTGTGTCTAGGACATGTCTATAGATTTGTCTTTGTATATATTTACTTTCCTTAAGTGGATTTAGAAAATTTTAAATAAAAGTAACAAGATCTTGTTGAGTTTGTGGAGGTAGCTATACCAGCCCTTCTTGTTTACGTAGTTGTGTTTTTAGGGAAAGTTGAATACTCCCAACACTGGCTTATCTCTGTAAGGATTTACAATGTGTCTAACTGACTTAGCTGTCTACAATAATTTCCTCTATAAAAAGCATCTGCAACTACAGTTAGGGGAGAAAGGGTATAGTTTCAATCCATCTTCTTCGACCTGAGGAAGGTTGACAAAGGGAAGACCATAGTTAGGGGCTCTCTCCAGATAGCTAATTGAATAGGACTTAAATAAAAAGCAGGTTGTAATTTAGTAATTATGAACTGCCTTTATAAAGTCAGTCTAGTGGATTTTGGTAAAAAAAAAATCTAGCACATTTGTTGTTGATTTTGTCTATATGATCACTTGGAGTTTGGCAGCCTATAGGTACAAATAAATTTTTAACAAATTTGAGCATGTATAATCAGAGTATAAGTACTAAAATAAAAAAAGAGGTTGAGGAGGGAGCCATGTTTTTAAGGAGCTAAACAAGTCATTGTAAACTGCTGGCTATTAGATCCTTTCACTAATGGGGGTTATGTATAAGTCTGCTCTTTTGTCATAATTTTTCCTTTAATTTTAGCTTCAAAAAGATTAACGATTTAATAATCTAAAAAATACAAATTTAGTTAAAAATGTAAAAACACTTATGGAGTTCTATAAATTTTACCACAGTTTTCACCCACAACAGGGGTGAGTCACCAGTGTAGTTAGAAACTGCTGCAAGGGGTCAGCAATTGGAACGCCTTCTTACATCTAGTTTTATTATTATGGTCTTGACTTTATATATATTTGGATTATATTTTTCTGCTGGTTGTTCAAGACCAAATTAAGGTGAGGCCTATATTAATTAAAATTAACTTCTTGCTATCCATCAAGGTGAACTTAGTCTCCTCAGGCCTACTTTAAACCCTGTATAGAGCTTTTCAGCTCCTGTCAGTGACAGATACCAGGATGTGTGATGGCCTTGCTTGACCATGTTGCTTTCTGTGCAAGCATGCGGGATTTTTCCCTACAGGTGACACTCCTTTGGCACACTCGACATTGTTGATTCTTATCATTTTTGGTGTCCAGAAGTCTCCCTTCCTGGTAGGTTGGGAGACTTACCAAAGTTGTAGGGTCTTATAGAAAAGGTTCTCTCAGGATCTGAGTTGTTTGTTGACTTTGGAGGACCAGGGACAAAATATTGACTGTTTTCTTAGCCCAGTTACCTTTCTCCTTTTTGTCTTTGAACTTTGGTTGTTGAACACCCAGAAGAGATCAATAACATTAGCACTGTAATGGGAGTAGTGAATTTAATTATTATAATTTTATCTGGATATCAAGCACTTTGAAATAAAAAAATATACATTTGATCTTAGCCAAAATTCTGAGAAGTGATGAAATATAAAATATAGTTAGAGGACTGTTATTGTTATTATTCATGGTTGTTCTAGGAGTTGAATATCTGTAAAATGTTAAAAGAAAAAAATACTTCAAATCAAGAACTACACATAATATTTTAGCATGACAATTTTGATGACATTATCTTTGTAACACACTGAAATGTCCATCTTGGTGTAAAATAGCTATTGTTAAATGTACTCATCCTCCACAAAAACAACCATAGTGTTATCTTTTGACAGGATGCCATCAGCCTATAAATATACCTGTGATAATAAGCATCTGAAGTTTAAAAAAAAGAGGCAAATACCTGAACCAAAGGGATGTTATTATCATAAACAATATATTAGAAAACCTGTACAGTCAGAAAGTATGAATATATTAAGTGCACCAGGAAATTAACAGTAATCACAATTATATGAAGCCTTATGCTCTTTATAGTTTGGTACCAAAAGCATGTTTTTAATAAAACCTTGTTTTTCCCCACAGAAAATTTAACCTTTTAAAAATGACCAATGCAAACGTATCATAATAACATATTTAGAACCTAACCCTTTTATGATAACCAATGTAAAGATATTATAATATATTTAAGTAGTATTTATTGATTTAAGTCTCTTATTAGGTTATGAAAACTAGTGGGGTCAGTCTGTTGTAAAACAATGGAAACTGTTGATGTCTCCCTAGTGAGCAAAGACCAGAATAATTGTTTTCTGGGCATCTGCTTCTTTATTCGCCAAGGGGAGTCCCATTTAGTAGTATCATCAAACCTAAGGGACTCCATTAATTACCTAGATAAAGCTTATTTAATAATCTATAGAAACATTATAACAATACATTATTTGTAACCAATTAAAGTTTTGGAGTGATTATATTTAGACAACAATTTGTATTACATCATTTCGATCTGCTAGCAACCTGGGGAAAAAAAGAAATGCATGCCTTTAACTTTAATAACCTTTATGTATAAGCCAATTGAAATGATAGGCAAATGTCTTTTGAAAAAATTGTTAGGGCACAAAAGGGGAAACGTTGTTAAGACAATTTATAAAACTAGAGTGCATTCAAATATATTTAGCCTAATTGAATTATAATACATGTTTATAGTTTTTAGGTTCGTATTTCTAAACAATACTAGTCAAAACTTTTTGTAGGTCAATGAACGGAGATGTCTTCTACAATTAGAATCAGAAAGAATGAAAGCTCTTATGCTTATAAATGCAAACCTCTTATAACAAATTTGAAACCAACAAGCAAACATACATTTGTTTGATAAATCACTTCTGTACACACTCTGTACATTTCTAGGCCAGTTATAGTCTTGTTAGGTATCTCTCTTTATCCTTCTAACAAGACAAACACACAAACTCCTTTCATGTCAAAAGTATGTCTATTTACTTATAGCCTTCTTAATATTTTTCCTTCATCTCCATTACTATATACCATCTATAACAAACTAGGCTTCAGTTGTTTAAATTTTAAAGTGTCCCTTTCTTTTCTGTTCTCAGATTGTTACATTTGAAAATTTGACTGGCTGAGGATAGAACAGTAGTAACCCTGAATTCTTCATCAACAAAGTACAGAAAAGAGCAAGTTAACCCTATAATGGCAATTCAAAAATTTGCAGTGCACAAGAAATATTTTAAGAACACCAATTAAGCATCAGTTCAAAGTGAAACAAAGATATATTTAACAATTGGCTAAAATTTGTAATTTGATTTCTATTGCAAAATCTCTTTAAGTCTGGTAGAGCACAGTTGCAGTTTCTCTGGCTTTGTTTTTTATTCCAGATGTTAGCAAGCAGCATCAGGCTGATAACACAGCACTGACCCTGGGACTTTTAAGGCCAGGAGTATTTTTCTTACTGTTTTGCTTCATGTTCTTAGAGCTTTCCCAGCTGTTTTCATTCCATTTACTTATTTTCTCATTATAGTTCTTTCCAACCTGAGTGTAAGTTTTGTTTTTTTCTGAGTCTGACCATTGTGCCCCACCTGCACTTCCTGGTGAACTAAAGCCAAGCAATTCTGATGCTTTTGCCCCCACCCTCCACAGACACCCTGTGATCTTAGCAACTCAAGTGGAGGGGGAGGAAGCTCGACCTCCTCCGGAGGGGAAGCACTGGGGTTTGCCTATAACAATGTCACCTTTTTTTTTGAGAGAAGCAAGTCCACTATGTGAAAGAGCAGATTTGGCAAGTTATTCTAAAACTAAAACTAAACAGTTCTCACAGCAGTTGATTTCCATGGAGCAGAAGCTTGAGAGGCTGCCAGGCTCAGTTGTATGGGCCGAAAAACAGAGCACATGAGGTTCCAGGCTTTCAAGGTCTCAGTTAAAGTCTCCAGGGAGAGAACTTTTCTTCGTCATTGAGCTGTCCTGGATGTTATTTTTGACATGCTCCCTAAGTTCCATATCAAACGTTCTTGCTTGTGAGAAGTAATGATTATATTTAACTCTTTTGCAGCATTTCTTTCAACTCTGTGGGCTGGCACTGTGAGGCTTGGGCCAAAAGTGACTATCCTGTGTTTTTGTGTCAGCTGACCACCTTTACTACCTTCTCACATCTGAAGTGCCTGCCTCTTTTTCCTGGTTTTGCTTCCTGTCTGGACTTCCATATTCTGAGACAAGGTGCTCTGTATCCTAGATTCTCTCTCTTTTTTTTTTCTTTTTATTCCTTTTCATTCTGAGTAACCTCACTGAGCAGGCCATCACTTGTGGTTCAAGCCCCCATGACAGGCACCAATTACTGGAGACCCTTACAGTTAGGTTCCAGTTTCCTGCCCAGTTTACAGCTCAGGCCTGAGAAATCAAAACTAGAAGGCAGACTAGGAGAGAAAGCCGGGTGCCAGGATGACCAATGCCAGTGCAACCAACAAAGGCGCTGGCCTGTCCCAGGCACTGATTCTTGTTGGCAGTCAACTGGGTTAAAGATGAGCTCGATGCAAGGGCAGGACTTTGTGCAGTTTCTGTGGAAATTAGTATAAGCAAGGCTCATAAAGAACAAAACAAAGCATTTTCGAATTAGGAACAGAATAGACAAAATATATGGTTGTATTAGAACATTATCCTTCTAGTAAGAAGGTTTTCTTGTGCGAAGGGAATTTGGTGCAAGGTGCAGGTTACTCTGACCTCAGCACGTAGGCTTTTGCTGGACTCAGGTCTGTAAACAAGCCAGTTGTGGGGTTTGCTCTTAACAGCCTGCTTTGGACAAAATCAATACTACAGTCTTCCAAAGGGTTTATGAGAACACATTTCAAGAAAACAAATTCATGTTTTACTTACTTTTAATTTGACAATTTGCAGGAGTAATATTTTATCTGATTCTTGTTTGACTCTGCCAGTTTCCTGAAAAGAGTCACAAGGAATGTATAGTCCTGAATGTATAGTTAGAAAGACTGCAGAGCCCTCATCCTATTAGACACATTATAATTTGCCTATGTATCTCATGCACCGTTGTAAGCGAACAAGTGTTTAAAAATAAAAAGTGCAGAAGTCTTTAGAAAATGACAAACTGAGGCGTAGGAGGCCAGCGTTCTTTTATGAGTACCTGGAACTAAATTCTTTAAAATCTATAAGGTCAGGACAGAAGGTTTGAATGAAACCATTAGGTGAATGAAATAATCCACTAAGAAGGCTGAAATGGCTGTGGCTTGGTGAAAAGTCCCTTGGAGCGGTTTCCTTTGTTGATATTCTTTTAGGAATACTCTTAAAGCACAAACGATTTTTTTATTTGTCTCTTTTTTTCCCCAAATTCCCACGCATCTTTAATTATATCTTCAAAGTTTAAATTGTAAATAAGCAGCAAAGTAAAATACATATAAGACCAAGTAGAGAGATTTTTCTCCAAGGGGAAGGAAGCGAAGAGATGGAGCAGGAGGGAAGGTGGGAGAGACAGGAGGTGGGAAAAAGAAGCCAGGTGCATTGTTTATACACAGCGACTCCACCCAAGGAGTGTGAGCACACACCAACTAATGAGAAAGGGAAAAAGTAAAACTTAAAAAGAGTAGAAAAAACGAAGAAAGGAAAAATTTTAAATTAGTTACTTTTGGAGAAAAACCTTTATTAGCCAGCTGGCTGGGAGGAGGCTGCCCACTCTGAATTCTGAGGGCCGCACTGCAGGGAGAGTTGGTTTATATACAGTTGGAGAAAGGAAGATGAGAGGAACATTTTAGGGTGGAGACAGCAACAGAACCACTGGCACAGAGTAATGAGAACAAATGCTCTTGTTACATTGGGCAGGCACATTGTGCAGCAAGCACGGCTACATTTCTGGAACAGAACATTTTGTGGAAAAAATATATGGGGGAGGGCTTGCTGTATGTGTATTGTTGCTTTATCAGCGTGCCGGCCTGGTGCCAGTCCAAGATGATCTTTGCTTCTTCCTTCATAGAATGCACCACCTTGAGTTAGAACTGTTTATCTGCTGTCTCCTCTTCAGAACTGGCTACACTGGGGCAGCGTAAACGCCTTCCACTGGTACTATCAGTTGTTACTGATAATGTATGAACAGGACAAGGAAAACATTCATGGAATATTCCTGAATGAAAGAATAAGGATATTAATATCTAACTAAACAAATGACTAGTATTAGAATCCCTGTAATGTTTAGTGGTGGTTATTCATTCTTTTGATGTATTTACTTTAGGATTCTTCTTTTTTTGCTTTTTGCCTGAATACTATCACATTTTAAAAGTAATCATCAGATAAAAACAAATAGCTGAGAGGGGGAGGGAGAGGGAAAAAGAGAGAGAGAAGGAGAGAGAGATATGGTGGAAATGCTTAAATTTCTTAGACATTATTTTTAGACTGTCTGTTGATATTTCATTTAGGGTTGTTAATTTTTGAATAGGAATGAAAATCCACATTCCAATTTCTGTAACCAATAGTTGATGCACTGACAGTTAATCTGTTCTTTCACTTTACATGAAATTTTTAAATATATATTCCTCCAAGAAAAGCTATGAAACGTGATTGAGTCACATTGTGAGGTACCATCTACATCACAGACCAAGATGAAATCTGTATATAGCAATCATTTTCTAACGTTGAGTAAGAAAATATTTTCTTTTTACAACATAGTATACCATGACAAGTTTCTGACACATGGAAGTAAAGTATCTTGAGTAGGATCTCTTTTCTCCAATTGTGTAAAACAACCACAGGGGCTAGCAGGAGGCCCTGTGGCCAACATACCATGAAATTTCATTTCTGCTAAGAAAGTGAAATGTAGATTTGGTACATCTGATGGAGTCTCTTAGAAGTAAGTCAGATTTGACAATGATATTATTACTGAGTTAATTTGTTCACATAATGCATTAGTATCTTCAAAGTACATAAACTTAAATATATAGTAATTAATGAAGCATTTTCTTAATATCTTACATTTAGAAGATTCTTAAAAGTTTTTAAAATAAATGCAGCTTGAAGTTATGAGCCTCTTATAAATGACTGTATAATCACATCATCTCAATTTTCACTTGAAATCAATGCATCACTTAATAGCATTTTTGTACAATTTCCCAGGGCAGGAGTTGGGATTTCTTTCCTGCAGACACAGTTTTTACTTTAAGTGGTCAGCACGTGTGCACACACTGAATTTTCAATCACTTCTGTCTCAATTGTGCTATTAATTAATATACAGAAGAAAGATTTAATTAAAAAGATACCAAACAAATGTACGTTGGCCCTGAGTGACTTGGAAGTAGGATAGTTCTCTATGTGCCTTTCAAGTTTGTAATTAAGCAAAGTAGCTGTGGATGGAAAATGATTTAGTGTCCTTAAGTAAACACCCATGTTTTTAAACCAGTGTGTAATTTGCATATTCTAGGTGATTTACATTTTCCTAGCCAAGGTTTTGAGTCCTGTGGGAGTGAATTTGAATTCAGGTATTGAGGCAGCAAAATCACAACACAGTACTGCTATGAGTAAAGAAAGAGCAGCTGAACATCATCCTGGAAGTCTGCTTTTACAGCCACCTCAGTAGTTAGGCCGGCTGCCGCTGGTGTGACTGGTGCACGCCAAGAAGAGCCAGGGAAGGAGTAATAGGAGGTTAGAGGTGCAGGAAGTGGCGCCACAGGAAATAATTGTAACTGTGCACTTCAAATTATTATTGTTGGAAGGTAAATTAATAATCCTCCCAGAACAGGTAGGGTTTTAGCACTACATATGATCAATCATATATATTAACCACAAACACACACAAACACACACACACACACATTTGAACTCGCATCATGTTAGGTTTTTATTAAACATGACCCCAATGTAAAATCAACAACCAAGGAATGAAATCACACTTCAGATCATGATCAAACAACATACAGTATGTGTATAATTAATCAGACATTAAATATTCAAAGTAATTAGTCCAGTACAAAAATAAAGCCACAAGAAGAGAATTTTAACATAATTTGGAATTACCTTATATCTATAAAATAGCTTTTTAGTTACTGTCATATTTTTAAAGTTAATCTTTAAGATTGTTTCCATGGTAGGTAAGAGATTTTCTACCTATACAAGACTTTCTACATTCCATTATAAAATATATGACCAGTGATATTTCAATCAGCATGATGTCTTTTCTAAATTATTTCCGTTATGGGGCTTTACAGCTCTGATGGAAACATTCTCGGTGATTCTTTTCTCCTTGTCAGCTTCCCCCACAATGGCAGCCCTGTGCTCCTGTCTGGGTAGATCAGTCCACCCTGCTTCTGTTGCATCTTAGTCACGGTGAAGCTAGTTTTATGTATATTAATTATAACCTGAAAGTGTAAATGAAGGAGCAGTTTTTCTTTTTCCCAGTATTGTCCATGATAAAAACTTCATCTTACAAATATGTCAATAAAGATGATTTGGATATAATTAACCATATTGTCCTCTAGGTTTCAATTTAAAATTAAGAGTATATTCCCCACAAAGGGTGAAATTTACTTTAAAATTACTCTTAATAACAATACATTTTTCTCAGGAAAAACTGATAGGATATCTTGATTGGCATATATAACGGCAACCACATGGCAAATTAAATGATGAAATTCACATCTTCTATGCCACTGTCTGAGGAGAACTGTAGCTCTCCATTTGTTTACTAGCTTAGCATTTAGGGGAGGAGTCACAGACCAAGTACTATTTAATTAAGTGCAAAAATAATTTGAAATAATTATTCTAAAATGAAAATTTCTTCTTAAATAGCTAGTGATTTTGCATTTATCCTAAAGTATATAATTTCTTATTTAAAAATCCCTAACATATTAGATATTTTTATAAATAAAACTTGTCTTACTGGATATATGTTGCTTATTTTAACAACCTTAGCAGAAATATTTTTCATAAATATATGTAATACTTTCTTAGATTTAGAGCATTATCAACATATTTCATGATTTCATTAGTTTTCCCATATTTGTAAATTTTATTATCTATTATTTACAAGTTAATCAATTTTATTTGAAATTATTTTTTCTGTATGTAGTAGAGCTTGAACATTTTTTATTTTGTAATAGGCAAAACTAATCTTAGTCTTTGCATTTTTTAATGTTAAAATTTAGATGTGTGATAGTTATAAATGGCTCATTTAAAATTTAGCAAAGCCATTGGCAGCGTTTCTTACATCTCAGAAAGATTATCGGAAAAATGAATAATTGCGGTCATCAAATAATACTGTAATTATTTACTGTTAAATATTTACATATAACGAAATAGTGATAACCGTATCTCCGTCCCCTTCTCCCAGCAAACCCTGCTGTGGTCTCTCCATCTGTGCCCAGCTACAGCTTGGAATCCACCCGGAGCGATGACAGTCAGACCTCTCGTGCATGTACAGAAACAAGAGTGCATTTATCGGAAAAGAAAACTAAATCGATATTTAAATTTAACCGGAACATCACTGTGAGATAGCAAAGCTTTTAGTTCGTTCAACAGCGACTCATAACCTTTTCGGGATAACTATGTCTCCCACGATGTCTGACTTGCAGAAACTGACGCCCGCCTTCGGGGTCCCCGCTCCTTTGCCAGTCTGCGTCCCGGGTCGCCTTGCTGGAGCTCTGGCCTCGCAGCGGCCCCAGAGCCACCGCCCGCCCGCCCTCTCTCCCGTGACCCTCCGCACTCTCCTCGCCCTGTTCGGCCTTGCCCGGTTCAGCAGCCTGCCCGCCCCGTTTAAGCGTAAAACACTCCTGTAAATCGTCTTCACAAACCCACCAGGGCTCGCCGCGCGTTTGGCTAGACAAGACTGCAAACCACCGCCTTTCCCTCCGTCCTCGACGCTCTTCTTCTGCCCACTCTTCCCACAACACCCGCCTCCTAATTCTTCTAATTCCCCGAGTTCCGTCTCCGGAGCCTTTCAGGGGCTGTCATGGTTTGGGTCTAGATGTCTCCCGAAGCGTCCTGTGGTCACAGGCTGGACCTAAGGTGCGTGAGGCTGGAACTGACTCGCGGTGCGACGCCGGGCTCAAGGGTCCCAGGACTAAGGTGTGAGGGCCCTCAGGAGCCTCCCCTCACCCTTGCCGCCCTGTGTGTGCCAAGCTGTTTCTGCCCTGACCCGCCTGTCTTTGATCCCTGCCTTGAAGGTGGCTGATTATGAACTGAAGCCTCTGTAAACCGTGGGTCCAGCGAACCCCTTCCCCTCTGACTTTGGGTGTCTGGTACTTTGTCTCAGCAACGACAGCTGCGCCCTCTGTGCCCAAAGCCGGCCCCTCGGTGCCCCCTTAGTCCCTCGCTCCCTCCAACTCTGCTCCGGTCTCAGCACCTCCGGGTCATTTCCCACTGCTCTTTGGGTATAAACAGACTTTGTCTTGCTCTTCTTTTTTATCTTCTTTTCTGTATTACTTGGTTAATCTAAAAATTCCCTAAGGGAGGGACATCACTTTTTTTCTATTCACTGCCATGAATCCTGTTCCTTTGAATTTCCTGGAGCATTGCATGTGCTCAGTGAGTGCACGTGGAACAAACAAACGTGTTCACATTTAAATGGATTAAAGGTAGCTTTTAATAAAACAATTCGAGAAAATAGTTTTCATTAGTCTGCTTTACATCCCTCTTATTCCCACAAAATTAAGTGTAAGATTTTTATGCAATCTTTAGAGAGTTTGTGAAGACAAGGTAGACTTTACAGAAATACTATGAAGTGACTTGCTTTTTGCTTTCTGTCACAAATGTGCTGTGTTATCCCAGAGATGTGTGGTGTGTGGCATCCTATCAGCTGAACTGTGGGAGCCAGTGTGCAGACACAGATGTGAAAACCAACCGTTCTCCATGGAGCCGGCACTAGTGAGGCCCACATGGTTGTGAACCCGATGGCGCCTTCCATACTGTGTGTTGTTGTTCGGTAAAGGGTTATTTTTCACAAAATATATAGTATTTATGCCATAATGCAGTGACTTTCTTTTTCTTTCTTTTTTGGTACTGAGGATTGAACTGGGGACCTTGTGCTTGCAAGGCAGGTGGTGGAACCACTGAGCTAAATCCCCAGCCCTGGTCATTGCATTTTTTAAAGAAAGGAGAGAGGAAGGGAGAGGGAGAGGGAGAGGGAGAGAGGAAAGAAAGGCTTTTGTTACTCATTTTTTATTTTTAACTGAAAACAACTATTTATGGAATACTATTTGATGTATGTTTACATGACAGAAAAATTAAAGCAAGCTAATTAATGTATCTGTTACTTCACCAACAATTTATTTGTAGTGAGAATTTTAAAATTTATTCTTTAGTAATTTGAAACACACAATGCATTATTATTGACTATGACCAGCGTATTTTCAATGGGCCACTAAAATTATTGGCCCTAAAATAGAACCTTTGCATCCCTCTATTAGTGTGTCTACTTCCCTTATTCTTTCTGTTACCTTCTCCTCAGCCTCAGATAACCAACCTCTGCTATCTGCTTCTATGAGAGTTTTAAATTTGGGGGGTTGCACGTAGAATTGAGATTATGCAATTTCTGTTTCCTGTGCCTACCTTAGCATAATTTACTAAAGGTTTATTGAGATTATCACTATGGCACCATTTCTGTCTTGTAGAAGGCAGAATAGCATTCTAACCGTATAGATGCTACATTTTGTTTTGCATTCCTATTTATTAGCACTATTTTAGCACTTAGATGGCTTCTGTACCTTAGCTATTTTGAATCATTTGGCAATGTATGGAAGAGTCTAGATAGCTCTTTAATTTCAATTTGAGGTGTATTGGTTTTAATTTGTGTGAGTTTAGAGCCAGGGTGAGATGGATAAATCATACAAACATTGCTTGTTCACTGTTTGAGGGACTCCGACACTGTTTTCATAGTGGATGTACTCACTCGTGTTTCCACCAGCGGTGCACACAGCTCTTTTCAGTCCACGTTGTCATGAAGTCTTGTTTCCATTCATCTTTCTGATAATAGTAATTCCAACGGGTTCAAAGTGATAACTTTATGTACTCTTAATTTGTAGTTCCCTAATAATTAGTAATACTGAGCCTTTAAACAATATGTGCTGGCTATTCATCTCTATCCAAGTGTGTGTGAGTGTGTATGTGTGTGGTTGTGTGAAATATTTGATGCTATCTTTGCCCAGTATTGAACAGACTTGTTTTCATGGTAATGAGTTGAGTTCCTTATAAACTTTGTATAGCGCATCCTTATCACATATATGATTTGCATGTACTTTCTTAAAATCTGTGTATTTCTGCACTCTGACATTTGTTTGGTTTGCTAATAAGAATTTTTTTTAATATGATGCAATTTCATTGGTCTGTTTTTGCTTTTGTGGCCTATTTTGTGGAGTCCTCTTTAAGAAAATATTGTTCGGGCCAGTGTTATAGAGCTTTTTCCCCATTTTCTTCTAGTATTTTCACAGCTTCAACTCCTATGTGAAAATCTTTAATCCATCTTGATTTTATTTGAGCTTACGGTGTAAGAGAAGGGTTCGATTCATATTTTGCATGTAGATATCCAGTTATCCTCACACCATTTGTAGAAAAGACTTCTCCCCAACTGTGTGTTCTTGGTGTGTTCTTGAATTTTGGTGATAGAAATCATTTGACCATGAACACATCTTCATTCTGGGTGTTGAGTTCTGTTCCATCCTTCACTGCATTGGTTATTACATCAGCATCATGCTGTTTCCATTCCTTGGTGCTATATTTTATACTCCAGCACCACGACACCTCCAGCTTTGCCTTTTCCTTTTTTGCTCCAGATTGCTTTGATTATTTCAGATCTTTAAGGTTTTATACAAATTTTAGTGTTTTTTATATTTCTGTGGAAATATTATATTAAATTGGTATTGTATCTGGATGTGATAGACATTTTAGCTATAATAATTCTTCCAATTCATAAACATGGGATACATTTGAATAATAAATGTGTTGTGTTTTCAGATTTCATTTCTTATACAACAAATTATTGAAGGAAACTGTACACTCAATAGTTTGAAGAATGTAAAGGGACTTAGAGTTCAAGCAATTTGAGTTCGGCTGCCTTACTGTAAAAGAAATCCTTAACAGCAAAATTAAATAAAAATAAATATGCACATGCATTGTTTTATCTGTCACTATTGCTGTAAATGTAGTCTCAACTATGCATGTAATTATAATTTTTCTCCAGAATAGCTGATTTCTATTTCTCACACCAAACTGGACATAGATGATGAGAAATGTCTGGCATCTAAGAGTTTAGTTATGCGATCCAAGCACTGCAAAAGTCACCAGTTTCACTTGCCAAAGCAACTTCCTTTATGCAAATTTAGGTTCTTGAAATGTTTCTAACCTAAGAATGTTTTTCTTAGTCCATCACATTTAGGGGATCAGACTTTCAATTACCTTATTTCCTAATAATCTCAGAAATATTTGACTTCATTAAGTGCTTAATTAACTCTATAAACTAATCAAAAATATATCTCTTTTATGAGACACTAAGATCAAATCTATTAATTCTCTCTGGAGATACATACTTCACACAAGAGGTGAAGATCTTAAATCACAGAGAGACACATTAACTGTAGCTTACAGCTTCGGTTCTATATTTTTAGCAACAAGTCAAGAATAAAAGTAGAAACACAGGTATCTATTTAGATTTTAAAGATGCTTTCTCTCTATCCAAAGAAAATTTTTAATTGATTTTAGTATGAAACAGACAGAAAGATGAGCAAATGAAAAGGACTAATAAACTCATTCTCAGCTGTTTTTTCCCCACAGATAACACACTGCTATCATCCATCTACAAAAATCGTAAAATACTCAGACCAGAAAACTAAATTCTCAGTTATTGCTGTAAAAAGGAGAAAAACTTACCACTCATGCATCAACCAGAAAACACACCAAAATACCACATAGAACCAGCAAAAAGAAAAAGCAACATCTAATAAAGCAGAGTGGTATAAAGTTAATTTCTTCTATGGGAATGTACAAAAATATTACTAGCCTCATTCTGTGTTTTAGGCATCTCAAGTGGATAAACTTCAAATCTATTAAAATACTGTGGAGAAAAAACACAACTCTCATAAAAATATAAATTGACTATGTGTTCTAGATTTAATTTTACCATTAAAGGGGTCTTGGTGAGATGTAAATACCAGTTCAGTGGAGAATTCACAAAAATGCACATACATAGAAATAATCATAAATGCTAAAATAGTTTGCAACTAAACGCAAGACTAGCCTCTTCCATCCGGTGGATCTCACACTTTCACTGGAAAACATCCATTTGCAGTTTTTTATAACATATTGGCAGACATCAGCCCCTCTAACTCTTTTCTGCATAAATTTATAAAAGAGTCAGATAGAAGACTCAGACCCCAGGGCTGTCTGACAGCCAATCCTGGCAGGCTCCGCTAGGCGATATGTTGCCTTTCTGTGAAGCAATACAGATTTGGGCCATCCTCAGAACATTTCTTCTTTTTTTTCTAGACCCGACACCTTTCAAAGAGGGTTTCAGGAGTTATTAATTTCCTTCCACCTGGAAATGGGGTACGGGATGAATCCCTCCTAAGCAACCCAAGCCAGTGTTAGGCTGCCTCGACTCCACTCTCCTCCGTGTAACGTGTGCAGGGCTTGGAGAGGCGGCTCCTCTGATGCATTCCTCAGGGTGGCAGCTGAGCCGGCTTCCCTCCTGGACCTCCGAAGAAATAAGGCAAGGTGGGCGACATCACTGTGAGGCCCACCACCCCACCCAGCTGGGGCTGAGCGCCTTCTGGTCCTCTCGTCCACCTCTGCGTCCCTTCATTTCCATCGAAACCAAGCTTTGGAAAGCCTTCTCCTATCACTGCCAGGCTGCCACGGAAGGCAACACACAACAGCCGAGTGCTGTTCGTCCTGTCCCTCACTGCTCTATCCTGGTACGTCGCTAGACAGACTTCTGCCTTAATTTCCCATTTGTTCCTATTCTGTTACTCATTACCCCTGCAGCTGAGTATGTAGGACGTCTAGGTCCCCGATTCCTGACCATGAACTTCTGTCTGATTGAATCACCCTAGTTCTCCCTGGTCCTTGCATTATTAATGTCAGTCTGTCTCACCTTTACTGGGTGTCTGGCTGGGCCTTCTGTGTTATTTATTTTACTTATTACTATTAAAATTATCCTATTGCCTTTCTAACAATTTAATTTTTATTGCTGCTATTCCCATCTTATCTCCTCTAGTCATTCTTTTCTTGTTTCGTGGAACATGGGGTGTTGATTCCTTTGCATGCGGGAATTAGCATTTCAAAGTCATATGACTTTAATTTTATTTAGATTTTTTCAGAGCAATTGCTTCCAGAAGGTTTTTCTTATTTCTTCATTCATTTCTCAGCTAAGCAAAAACACTGCCAACACTACTATTCAGATAGAAATATACCATTCAAGTAAAGGCCTATTATTTTTATATGTACACAAATTATAATTGTTAAACGACCGTACTCATTTATGCTACTTGGATTGAACCTTACAGAATTGCACATTGTTTCTGTCTTCAAGGATATCTGTATTTTAGAATTCCTTTGTCACTTATTGTTTCCTTCAGTTCAATGACATATTTAATTACTGTGCTAGCAGCATGAAACTCACAAATAAGAGTGATTTCTTTTTAGTTATGTAACAAAAGTCAGAGGTAGTACTAGAAACCAGGTTCTTTTGACTACGGAGAAATAACTAATAGGTCAAATTTTTGTTTATGAAACACACACACACACACACACACACACACCATATATATATGTAGAGGGGGGGAGAAAATTTCTTATTTTCCAACTATATAAATAGATTTCAATTTTCTTATTTTTTGAATTATTTATGAGCATATCTTGTACACAGCCTTAACCACTGAGCCACGACCATAGCTTCTGACTACATCTTATATGCAAATATTTATATGATGTTTGTTTAAAGGAGAATGATAATACTGCCATGGCAGATGCTCTGGCTACACACCTACAAATAGGATTTTATAGCTGTATGTAGAAATGCACACTGTAATCCCAGTCCTCAGGGCCCTGAGGAAGGAAGATGGCAAGTCCAAGTCCAGACCAAGAAACACATTGTGACTGTGTCTTCAGAAACACAAAAAATGTGAAGGGAAAGAATTTTATCAACATATTGGAAATTTCTTGCCAGTCTCTTACAGTTAGTGAACTATTTCTCACTTTCTTTTAGCTGTTGTTTAATTTTGACCTCTTCATCGGAGAAAGGTGCCATAGTGTTTTTAAAAGTTCAGACAGTAGATAAAAGGGATTATTTCTTGGTCTTTTAAAAGATAAAAGGTTCTATTTTGTCCAAGAAAAATTGATACATGTCAATCAATATCAAGACTACAGGGGAGGTGATTCAGATTCAAGCCTGGAAAAGATTCACACAAGAATGAAGGCAGAAGATGTATGAAAAACTTCTGACAAAAAAAAAGTCTACTCAGCAACACTGGTTTACTGAAAATGGGCAAATGTTTCCCAGGCTTAGAGGGGAAAATTGTGCATGGAGAAAAAAACTAAAGATATGGGTCAAATTCATGAAATTCAGTAAAACAGATGAAGTATATAATAATGAATACCGATTGAAAAATATTTAATAGTTACAGCATAATTGGTGATATACTCCAAAATATTCCTTATGCACACATAAAAGTTTTACTCCAATTCTTAATAGCTTATGTTAATTACATTTATTACTTCATTAATTTTTTTCTATTACTTCTACTATAAAATCATTTCTGGGATGTAGAGAATATTTATTTATGACTAAATAGTTCTTATTTTATCTCAATTAATGGAAACTGTTATTACTCAGTTTTAGTTTTGTCAACTTACATTTCACATAGAATATTTTTAAGGAAACCTAACTTGTATAATTTATGATTAATGATATTCACAAGGGGAAATTGGGAAATGGGAGTTTAGTATTATTGTTTCTGGAAGTTGCAAAAATGTATATTTACACTAATCATAAATATGTTACACATTATTATACTAAGAAAATATTTTTTGACTGCAGTTCTCCAATTAAGAAAATGTGGAACAGAATTTTTGTAATTGAACCTTTTAATCTTGTTAATAATGCATGAGGTAAGATGCATCCTGCAAACTTTTCTTAAATAAGATAGAGAGTTGTTACCGTTATCATTCACGCCTTTTTCAAATACATATAAAAGGGTCGAGCAGCAGTTTGCATCCAACATCCAAAAGTGTGCGAATCCAAGTGTGCACAGCTAAGTGGAGATCTGTGACCTCCGTAAACAAACGTAAGATGCTCCGTGATATACCAAAGGTTTTTATATTTTGTTTGAAATTATTTAAATTCAGTTAAGGGAAAAGAAACAGAATACTATAGTTTTGCCTAGGTAATATTTTCCTCGTGTCCTAGATTTTCGTGTTCCTTGATTTACAAGAGTTAAACACCGCTGCAAGCCGAGAGAAGGTAGCAGCTTCGCCGTGGGCGAGCACCTACTATAAATTACTCTTGTCACCACAGCGGAAATCTGACGTGTTTGTGCTGGAGGAACCATGATATTTAAAAAGCAGATCACTTTTCCCCTTACCATCCACCATGACATTAATTTAATTAGAACACTCACATTAGATATCCGATGAACATCAACGTATATTAAACACTGGGATAAAAGGCGGGAAGCCGCTGAGCTGTGGGGTTCGCTGAAGGCTGAAGTGGCCCAGGGACTCACTACTCTGCGATTATGTGCTTTCCTGGAGAGCAAGAAAACCTCCCTGCTGCCTCTTGACGTGCTCACGACCTCTCTTCTGACAGGGTGTACCTGTGCCGCTGACGGCCGCCCCACATAACACCTTCCGTGTGCTGGGGATGGAGACACTCAGGCCCACCCTGCCTCCCACCCTCAGAACCCGCTGGTGCTGCTCAGGTCCCTGCTGGTAACACCGGTGATTCCCTCACCCCGCTGGCGTCTGACCTGTCCTCCCCTAAGTGAGCTCTCTCAGGACTCTGGGGAAGGAGGGATGGTGACTCCTCCTGAGGAGAACGGCATCCCCTGAGAGACAGCCAAGCCCCGAAAGCCCCTTTCTGGCCCAGAAGAGTCCCCGAGAAGCTACGGGAGCGTGAGAATGGGAAGATGATTTTTCAACTCGGGAAAACCCCTCAGAGTTTGGGACCCCTGGAACCACAGCTCTGTGCGTCTCTTTCAAAGGTCCGTTCCCTTGGGATGGGTTCCGGTTCTTCCTTACTGTAGTCCTTTCTTCAACACAAGAGGGATGACAAGTGTGTGTCTCCAGCTGGCCTTCAGGCCCATGGGGACGGTGCCCGTGAGATCCCCATGAGGAGATGGGGACCTCCTCCCAGGCGCGGTACCCTGCTCGCCTGGACCTGGCTCTCGACTCTTGGCAGGGAGACATCAGACCTCGGGTGCCCAGCGGGTGGGCGGCACAGCCAGATGTTAAGCAGACTCAAGGTCTGTGCTCAGAGAGCAGTGTGGGTGCCTAGGAGGGCACCGCGGGCTGGGTTTGGGGGTGTTCATGTGGTCCTGAGGTGTCCTCAAAACAGAGGATCTAGAAGGCTTATTTGTCCGCTTACTTAAGGCCAAGGTGCTCATTTTGTGGTAAAGCTGCCTTATTGGGGAGCTTCAAATGGCAAAGGTTCGCGTTTGAAGTCTGAGATAAAACTTCTCATCAACAGCACTGTTTCTCAGAGAGTCCAAGTCTTTGTGTTCATGAATCCATAGTACTGGATGTAAAACATAGGCCACATTTATGGACCTTTAAGATTTTTAGGAATTTAAGAGTAAGGATCCCAGAAGAAAACATAAAAATATGCCTAAGGGTAAATAACGCCTTGTAACTTTGGCTAACTTTGTTTCAAGTTACAGTTTTCTTAAAAGTACACATTTAAAATTTTAATTTCCCTGTCTCCTTTCTATCTACCTTTGTTTCCTCTAACCTGCATGATATCAGTGGATTCAATCAAGCATGTATCCAAAATAGTCTGAAAAAGATAGCGTGTGTCCGGAACACGTAGGGACATTTTCCTGTCATTATCCCCCTGGGAAATAGTACAATGCATTCGGGTTTGGATCCAGATCTCCCAGCCAAAGCCTCCTGTGCTCACAGCTGAGACTCTGGGTCATGGGGAGTGACATGCACCACTGGACTGGTGGGCTGATGGTTTACAGTTAAATGTGAGGTTAGGAGGTGATCCCAGTGGAAGCAGTGGTCACTGGTGTGGCCTGGAAAGGTCTGTCTCCTCCTGCTCCTCCTCCTCCTCCTCCTCCTCCTCCTCCTCCTC
>NW_022900926.1:2781076-2787905 GCF_012274545.1 Fukomys damarensis
CCTCCTCCTCCCCCTCTTCCTCCTCCTCCTCCCTTGGTCTCTTTCTGCTTCCACGCCATGAGCTGGCTCTCCTCTGCCATGCCCCTCTGCCTTGGAGACAGCTGAAACAGCTAACACACAGTATAAAAAGTATCTAGGTAGAATTCACATTATATTAAGAATTGTAAGTAATTTAGATATGACTCAAAGCAGAAAGTGTGTAAGATATATACAAACACCATACCACTTTATAGAAGGGACTTAAATATTCACAAGCCTGGAGATAATTATCCCAAACCTTTCGGAAGTGAAGAATGACTATAGTTAGCACTACAACTTTTTCAACATCACACTCCTAACCCAGGCTGAATCCTGTTACATTTGCCATTTAAGGTATATCAGATAAGGATCATTCCAAAATTGTCAGAGGCTTTCTCAGCTTACTTAGAAAACTGAGTCCACTCAATTTGTAAATTTATGATATGAATTTATAGTGTGTTGTACTTGCTCTCAAGAACAGCAGGAGCCTCCAATCCAGCAGCTGTTACAATCACATCGATGCCATGTATTTCAGTGCCGCAAGGACTCATCCGCCAAAGCACCACCCCTCATCTCTGACCAGCCCTGTGCTCCCTGTTGGCACTGTGCGTAAGCGCAGCTCGACTGTCAAGCACTGCTCTCTGCCAGTTTTGCTCCAGCTCGAAGGCTGTCTGATTTAGTCAACGATACGACCTATCACGCTCCAGAATGCCATTTAGGAAACATCCTGGACCCTCTCATAACAAGAAGTAGTCAGTTGGAGCTGATAGAAATAGTTGTCTTACTCGAAGTGGAAATGAAGAAAAGTTTAACAAAGAGGTTATATGCACAGGTGTGGTTAGGATTTAGGAACTAACAGTGGGTTTTTATACCCACTGCATCACCACACTTTCAATACTTGTTATTCAGGGGATTTATCAAGGGAGAAAAAGTGGGAAGAGGAACTTGGGGAAGGTTTTCAATCTGGAAGAGCACGCCCTCCACAAGGCACGGGGACAAGTAGAAAATTGATGCTGCTATTCAGCCTCAGGCCGGAGGAGAGGTCATCCAGAAAACAACTCCCCCACATCTTCTTCCACCCCACCAACTCCAGCCAGAAATCTACATTATCAACGACAAGAAGAAGAAAGGCATTGTAAGTAAGGTAATGAAACATTTTCGCTCTACAGAGCATGGAAAATAACAGCAGAGCAGTGTCAAGGAGTTCCAAGGCGGAACACGAAGAATGAGTGGCTCACCTCCCTGTCAGACTCCGTTCCCTGGGAACGGGGGTTTTAGTTTTGCTTGTACTGCTTTGCTTGCAGTTTCCACATCGGTGACTACTGTATCCTCGAACACAGTGCAGGATTTCTGCACACCCGTACATCTGTAATTGCATCATGCTACGTCCCTAAGGCTGGATCTCTGCCCCTTCTGTTCTTGTGCCTGGAACCATGAGGCCCACAGCCCCTCCCTGGCCTCCTCTGTCCCTAAATGGAATTCACCTGCGCTCCCTGTGTTACTCATCCTTGCGGCAGAGCTTTGTGTTACATCAAGGTGACGTGTGCGAGTTCAGCTGGACGGCCATCTCTGACTTGGGCTCAGACGCCCTGCGCCCACCCAGGGAAGGCGCTGCCTGCTAGTTGCCAGCATTAGGGACCCCTGCCATCTTGGCTTCTTTCTCTCCTGTGCTTCACCCTATTTTTGGTCAGTCTCAGCTCTGTCCATGTGGCTTCTAAATACTTTTTGACTGCCCTTGATTTCTGATTCACTACTGCTAGCTACAAATGTACCTTGCTCAATTGCAGCAGTATTTCTTTTAATATTTTTATTAGTACGTGCTTGCAGGACATACTAATTTCGTTCATTGTGGGAATTTGGTACCTGCACATAACGGATCTCCCCCCCCCTTCATCTCTTAGTTCCCTTCCTTTATGCAAAAGATTTATCTCCCTGTTTACTATCATGTATCTTTTATTTTGCTACTTTATTTATATTTTGGGTTTACATACAAGAGAAGTCATGTGATATTTAAGTGTGTGTGTGTGTGTGTGTGTGTGGTATGTATTTGATCTATTTCACTTAACATTATGATCTCAAAGAGCACACATTTTTCTACAAATGACTCAAGTCTATCCTTCTTCATAGCAGAATAGTACTCCATTTCAACAGCTCTCTATAATAGCTTCCCCATCATTTTTTTTTTTTTTTTTTTTTTTTTTGGTACTGGGAATCAAACTCAGGATCTTGTGTTTGCCAGGCAGGCACAGCACCACTGAGCAAATCCCCAGACCTAGCTTCACCATCTTGCCTCAAAAGCATACTGTCTAATTTCTTTCTGCCAGAGTGACTTCTAAGTGATTCATGCAAAATTCAAATCTTGTCATAACAATATCTTTCTGAAAACTATTCAGTGTTTTTCTGTGACTATTTACATGTTGATGCATGATTTCCAGTCTTTTCCATACATCGGTGGAAACACTCACTGTACTTCATAGATGACTAATGGCCCAGCAAGGTGTGTGAACCAGCAGATAACACTATGTCTTCAACACCGAATGCTATTGCAGTTCCTTCAGCTGGATGTACCCACCTCTCTTCCAACTCAAAATCGATGATCTCTTAACTTCTTATCATTACTTTCTGCCTTCATAACTATGTTGATTGTTGCTTTCATAATGTATTGCAGTTGCCTGTTATTTCTGTTAGGCTGAGTTACTTGGATGTAGGAATGAATCTTACCTATGTTTTGAAATGTATATTCCTGATATCAAGTCAGAAATGTGTTAACATCAAAAGAATACTAAACGCAAGGGTAAGGGGAGAAAATGAGAACCAAGACCTATCATGCAAAGGTACAAGATCCCAATGATGAATGTAACTCTACTGTAAACCTAAAAGCTACCAATAAACTCAATGAAACAAAACAAGAATATTAAACAAGTAATTGGATCTTGACTGCTTGTAGTTAAAACTACATTTTTGAATGAAGATTCTTACTTGATGTTTCAGACCTGAACAAGGCCAGAGAGTGAGTTTCTTGCACGTGGAACTGGACTCTGTAGGTCTGACCACTTTGTCTTCTGTTGCCTCAGCATACTGATGGCCTCGGGTGACGTGGAGATTTGCCCTGGCCAGTCTGTGCTCAGCAGTGTAATAACTCTTGCCAACTCTAGTCCTGATGATTTGGCCTTTAGTCAAAGTACTTGGTACTTTCCTTTTGTTACTTTTATATGGTACTCAATTCATCAATATTTGCTTGCCTTCAAGCCATGAAATCTTATGATTTACTAAAATGTTATTATTTCCTTATTTGGAAATTTTCATTTGAATATATTTTCAAAGACAAGGTAATTATTTTACCTTTTCCTAATAAGTATAGACATTCTGCTTGTCCTTGTTACTTTTTTCATTGCTAAAACACAGTACCTGAGACAACATTAGGGAGGAAAGGTTTAGTTTGGCTCATAGCAGAGCTTTCAGTCCATAGCTCTATGGCGTGGAAGAGTGGGTTCATAGAGGAGAAACAGTTCGCGTCAGGGCAGGCAGGGAGCAGAAAGGGAGCAAGGGAGGAGGAGGGCAATAGAGCCTGCCAGCCACAGGTCCAGTGACCAGCTCCTCCCACCAGTTCCCACTCCTGGATCACATTTAGCTATGGTGCCAACTGATCCAATCACCTGTAAAAAGCCTCACCCATGCGCACATGAGGCTTTAGAGGGACATCTAGATATCAACCCTAACCCTACATATAAGCAAATTCACCTTCCTGTGAAATTATTAAAACCCATTCAGGACCTACCCTCATTCATACTGCTGCCACATGGATATCTCTCATGAAAAAAAAAAAAAACTAATGATCATGCAATAGCATTTCTAAAAATACTGTTCCTGAATAGTCTAAAAGTTTTATTGAAATGATGAATGAGAATTTAGCAGCAAAACTATCAAGCAGTATCTGAACTCTCAAGCTTGGCTAGCCTCGGCCCCAGATGGCTAACCATCATTTATCCACTTGTTGTCCATTCCAGTGGCCATCAAACCTGTCACAGATGAAGCGGCTCCAACAGCAGAAAGGTATTATTTCCAGTTTCTGGAGGCTGCTGGTATCCAATTAGGGTGCTGGTAGACCTCATTACTGGGAGAGTCTTTCATGCAGATAGACACTTTCTTCTCCTTTCATGCACATGTGATCTCTTACCCGGAGCAAGGAGAGAGGTGCAGCAGTGATTTCATCTTCTAGGGACAGCAAACCTGTCAGACTAGTGCCCCTCACAAATATCATTTAACTCAAATTTCTTTCCAAAAGGTCTTATCTCTAACTGTGGTCACAGTGTGGATTCAGACTTTAACACATGAATTTGAGGGCACAGTTTAGCTTTGGCAGTGATGGCGAACCTTTTAGAGACCAAGTCCCCAAACTGTAACCCAAAGCCCACAAATTTATTACAAAATGCCAACACTGCAATTAAACCAGAATACTGAGGTGTCAGCATAGCAAAATAACTCACACATCTTTTGTCTTAAAAGAAAAACTGCTGTGCCCAATCCCTCAGCCAGATCCTTACCCAAGACACGACATGGTGATCAAGTCCAGACAAGAACTTTAGTTTGCTGGCCAGGACCCATTCTCCAGTGGAACTGGCCACAGTCAGGTCCCAAGCTGAAATTGAGTACAGTTTTTATAGGAAGGAACCCCCCCGAAAAAACCTTACCCCTCCTTACCTCCCATCGCCTCAGTGTACTCTTCGTTATCTAAGCCAAAATAGAATGAAATGTTTTAGCTAGGGAGTGGGTCTTCTCATAGGAAAATTCTGGAGCTCACACAGGGGTCAGACAATACATTTGGGAGGTGAGCCTCATAGACCCTTCCTTGCTGTCGGTTTCATGGTAGTCACAAGCACTCTTTGTGGTCTCTAAAGGGCAGTAGGTGGGTTTTTCCCAGAAGAGCAATCTTAAGGTTACACAGAGGACAAGCTAAGCCACCAAAGGGTGGGTTTTAAACAAAATGGAGTCTCTTATGTCAACCCAGGTTTCTCAAAACAAATAACATGAGTACAACAGATTTGCCAACACTGGTCTAAGTATCTTCTTATCAAAAATTGTAACATAAAACCAGATTTCTCACATCATGGGATGTATAAAAGAGATCTCATCTAACATTTTTTGATAAAAAATATAGAAATGAAAACTCTAATTTTCATTAGCAAAATTAGCAAATATTCAGCTCCATCTTTGAAATCTTATTTCTACAACCTGAAGTTAAAAGATACAGTGCAACAACAACAACGAAAAACCTAAAAAGGGCTAGGGATGTAGCTCAGTGGTTCTGCTGCCTGCCTCATAAGCATAAGGATCAGAGGCTGATCCCCAGTACCAAAAAAAAAACCAAACAAAACAAAACAGTGTAACAGAAATAAAATAAAATATGAATTCTGAAAGAATAAAAGTTTCTTAAAAATCAAGTACAAGATATAACACAAAATTAAAGCTCTTGAAATGTCTTTCCCTGCTAATACAGTACATCATTTCCAGCATTATAAAAGGGAATTTAAATTGCCCATTTTTAGTCATAAAGCTACCACAATATGACCTGTGATTAACATTCTCTGTAATTCATTACATAACGATAGAATTATTTATGTAAATATAACCTAAATTAAGTGACATTCAAAGCAAGTGGCTGCAGAGAAAAGATCAATCATTATCATTTAAAAACTTCTTTAATGTAAGCAAAAAATCTGGAGTGCTTGAATATGCATGAGAACTTTGAATATGTATAACTTACAATGGGAGAACTTTTTTGACCCCTAGATAGAGAGTCACAAGAAAGTCAAAAGCAAGAACATTCTGTTAAGCAAAACTTTGTTGGATAAATTAATCTTCTGAAAAACAGTATGTGAAAGCCAGCCTCATAAAAAATCATGTGAGTCATATTTTGTGAGAATGAAATTATTCGCATTTTGAATAGATATTAAATCTTTCTAGTTCTTATAGTGTTATTTAGTTCTCATTGAAATGAATAATATTAAGTTTTTGTCTTTCTGTTATTGTAGTACAAAAATTGCTAAATGAACTTCCAGAAACTACTTGATATGACCCGACCTAAATCACCCTCCTGGTTTCTTTGTTACATCTTTTTCTTGTTAGCCTGGTAGCCTTTTCCCATAGGCCTCTAAATGCCAGCATAGTAAGGCTTCACTACAAAAATCTTCTCTCCTTGAAATTTCATGTAAGTATAAAGCACAAATATAGTCTATGTGTTTTACCCAATTTGTTAAAAGTTTTAACTGTATTATAACTTCGTAGTGTGTATAAAGCTGCTGAATATATGTGTGTGTGTGAGTGCGTGTATGTATATTCACTATGATGACAAATAACATTTTCACATGAATAAAGTAACTGCTGAGTTTATATCCAGCACTGCTTTTTACATCACCATGGTCACCTGATCACTATCAGTAATTTTTTTTTATTTTTAAAATAACATATTTATGGTGTTTTTGTGCTAATTCTCTCTCTCATCCTAGAACATAAAGTTTTGTGAGCAGGAATTATTCTTACCTTGTTCAACCTAGACTTCCCACATAGAGCAGAGTAGAAGATGTTCAACACGTGTGCGTTTAATAACTGGAAGCATGGGGTGTGGATGCTGCACAGCTTACACTGCTCACTTTTAAAGAAGACACAAGGGCTATCATAATCTCTTCTAACCAGGAGCTGCCTGCCACACCTGTGAAAATGCTGTTCCCCGAAAAACAGTCAGTGGTTTCAAATCCAGTGGTCCCCTTTGCTTCTGAGGGATTTGTTCTTGCAAATAGTGAAGAATTTTATA
>NW_022900926.1:2787992-2817217 GCF_012274545.1 Fukomys damarensis
ATATTGTGTTTTCCTACATGCCTTGCAGGTTTGAGGCCAATGCTAAGCAAATCAATGTTCAGTGGATGCGAGTGGACCGGGTAGCTTACAGGTCACATGTGCAGAGCAGCGTGAGCTGGACAGAGGGGCCATTCACAGCAGGACAGTGTGAGAGCGCAGGCCACTACTTGGAAGATTTGAGCTTAGGAATCTGAACTGAACTCTATACAGTCTGTCCGGAAGCGGAGGTTGGAAATATTTCCACGGTGGTTCGGAGTTTCTGGGCGGAATCTGTGTTTTCTCTTTAGTGCGACGCAACCTCTGAGTACCAGCAGGTCTCCGGGTATTCTGCCCCTCTGGTGTAGTTCTGGATCAGGGACACGTTTCTTCTCGGCTTCCCCTCTCAGTGAGTGCGTGGTGAGCCTGGGCACTGTTACTGGGATCCAGATTGATAGGCGTCGAAGACTGGCTTCCCATCCCCAGGCTTTGAGCGATCTCCGGAGAGCTCTCCAGACCTTCCAAGTGACTTCACTCAGTGCTTGTCCTGGGTACCCTGGCTTCAGAGGCCGGAAATCAGAACACATCGAGCACTAGCGGTCCTCTGGGAAGGTGTGAAGTCTGCAGTGAAATGCCTTTCAGCTTCCATTTCCCCCGGTAATGCACACTTTGGTAGATTATTCTCTCAGTTCACCCTTTATCCTCAGATTTAAAAAACATATTTTAAAAATTTTTTGGAGGCCAGTCTATTAGTTCAGGCTGGCCTTGAACTCACTGTGCAGCCCAGGCTGTCTTCCAACTCGAAGTGATTCTCCTGCCTCAGCCTCCCCAGTGCTGGGGTCACAGGCTCGAGCCACCCCCTCATCCCCCCACCCCACCTCCGCTGTCCACAGCTCTTTGCTTACTGTGCTCCTGCCCTGAAAGGTGGTTGGGGAAGGCAGACGGCGAGGCAGATGTCTTCGCGCCGGAAGCTCCGGGTCATTTTCACCCATTGGCCCACGGTGTTACACCGCACACAATATCTGCCTGTGTCAGTCAGTGTCTGCTGCATTTCAGTGTCCTCAGGCCTCCTAGGAAGGGGTGAAAGTGGATTTGAACATCTTCTCTCCTAGGAGTGTCCTGGCTTTCCAGACCTGCACTGCAGTTAGGGTTACGGGAATCTCTGACGCTCAGGAGAAGAAACACGACATCTTGGTCTGGCTTGTTTTGTGGCTCAGATTGGATGAAAGTCACGACTTCATGTGTGTACTGGAAAGAGGCAGAAGGAAGCACTGGTGACTCGTTTATTTCTATCCCAAACAGTACAAGTTACACATTAACTTCAAACAAAAATACTTATTTCAATTAGCTGAATAATAGAGTGTTGATATCTTCGATTTTTTCCATTTATTAACAGATTTCTTTTAGTCAAGTTGCTGGACGTCTGGTTTTTTATTTATCGCCGTACAATTATTGCATTTACAGTAAGGTGACATATAAAGTATGATGCATTAGTTCAATAAAAAGAAATCAAGAGAATTAGGAAATAAGGATTATTCAAACCTTAAAAAGAAACAAAAAATATAAATCTTGGAAGAGTACAATGACAACACCATAATTATTTTATAATGGTAACCATGAGCTTGAGATTATTATATTTGATTTATATCTGTATTTTATACATAAATTTTCAATAATATTATGGTTATACATAGACCACATGTGTAATATCTATTTCTTCAAATATGTTTTCTTTATATTCTGGTCCCATCATAAAATAGATTTTAATTTTTCTCCATAGTTTTGTTTTGTTTTGTTTTGTTTTAGTACTGGGGATTGAACTTGGGTCCTTGCGCTTGGAAGGCAGGCCACCGAACCGCTGAGCTAAATCCCCAGCCCTCCATCCTTTTGCTTATTAATAAAATAAGCTGTCTTCCAAAAACACTAAAACAAGAAAAGGATAAAGGTTAAAGGTTCTGCAGAGTACAAGTTAGGTGAGGAAAAATAAAGCTAATTGTATATTAAATTACTGATTAAAATAAATGAACCAACAAATAAAGAAATTCATGTTTCTAAGAAAAAAGAGCAAGGGAAAGAATATCACATACCAAAATTATTTTAGCTATTAGCTGAAAACTGGTGCAAAAACTAAATAGAAAATGTAACTGGCTTTGAGTACCTCGGGATAGAACCTGAAGGAACTGGGTCTGAAACAGTGCCTGATGTTAATAATGTGAAACTTTAGTTTGAAACTTACTCTTTCTATTGTGATACATAATGACTATTAAAGAAAATATGAAAAGCTGTCCCACCACCATTGGACATACCAGATCTGTGTTTGTTCCTACATGATTTTTTATTTTTAAATATTTTCTTATTACTAATGTTTGAAGCAGTTATCCCATAATTTTGTAGCCAATGATATTACTGCTACTTAAATCTCATCTTGTCCTTTAAAATTTTTATTTTAATGCAAACAAGTAGATATTAATACAGAAAATATAAAAACACTTCTATGAAAAAATAAAATTTCATAACAAAATAATTAGAGAGTAATAATGGTAAATAAAATGTTTATCATGATCTTAAAAGTATATATTTTCAATCGCTAACCTCTCTCTCAACTCATCTCCTAAGAAACCTATACTTTATTTTTACATAAAGCATTTTAATTATTAATAAGGTGACACTTGGAATTATTTTGAACAATTTCTTCCACTATTTTTTGTCTCCCCTACACAATATTTTAAAAATCCAGGAAAGTTTAAAATGAATTTACAATATTTTCTGATTGCAATGTATGATAGCAAAACACATTAAGAAGAATTGGCAAGCCTGAAGGAGGAAAGAAATGAAAGTACTTAGTTAATATTGTATCATTAAAGTGGAGATGAATACCATATTTTCCAGTTATAATTTGTGAAGACATTTTGTTCAAAAATAAAGATCAACATGTTTGTATTAAAGGTACAAATGTGTAATGATAAATCAATAATATATTTTCCCATGTGATTTTCCCCTGCTCTCATGGTATCTCTCTCCTTTTGCCTAAAGAAATGTCTAAAATGTTGATGTTTAGATGCTGGAATGCAGACTTACTTCCTCCTTATTCTGTCTTGCTGTGAAAATTGATAATCAAACAAAAAAACTATTAGCAGGAAGTGTTTTCACAGTTTGGTTCATTAGCAGTTGGAATTAATTAAAACCTTAATAGATCCTGCTTCTGTTGTTTGTGCTTTTGAGATCAGAACGGGCAAATGCAAAGGTAAACATGCAGACCTCCTCATCCCGGTCCTCTCAGGCTCGCCTCCTGCGGTCTGTGGCTTCAAACTCAGGATTTTATGCTGGATGGGAATGTGCTTCTGGTTTGGAAACAAATACACGTGGTTTGTAACTTTTGCCATGGTCTCTGAAACACCTCTGAAGATGTTCTCGGAAGAATGGAAACAGTGCACTAACAATTCTTAGAACTAGCTCTTTAGAGTGTTATTTTATTGTCTTCCAGAGACAAAAATCTCAATTCCATATGTAGCTTCTGCAAAAATCTTGGTGAGATGTTTTCCTTTTAGAGAAATCGAGACTGGCCTCACTGCAGGTCCTCCATACTCACCCTGGACTCTTGTTGGACAGCGCATCTCTAAACTGCCAGCAAAAGACTACCTAATAAGCACGATATAAAACTCAACCCAAGATAACTTCTCATTAAAGTAGCTTACTGAATTTCAGACCCTAGTGAGGGAAGAAGTTGCAGAGGAGGCTGTGCATGACAAGTCATCTGGGGGACAGGAAAAAACGTGGAGACCCCAGGGTATAGTTTTCCTGTAGAACAGCCAGGCATGCATACAGCTTTGGAAAGTGCTTCCTGAATTCAGAAACTTTTCATTGAGGTATGAGAAATAACACAAAGTTATTTAAATGTTTTAAAAATCTTTTCAATGATTTTAATACAGTACTGGTCAAATTGGTGCTTTGATGTTTGGTGTATATTAGAAGTCTTTGGAAAGACAGAAATTATGGGAACTCTGCAATATTCATCTATGTTTCATTTTATTAACTAATTGTTTGCTTTCTGTCATAATGGAATTCTTAACATCACTATAAAAAAATAGTCTTCAGTGTTTTCTGTCCTCTCTGAGGTTTTCTCATTCGTATGAGAATGAAACCGTTCTCATTCGCATGGTCACAGACCATTTACGTTTTATATGGACAATGATTCCTTGAACTTATCTAAGTGCATTACTCAGAACATTTAGAGATAGATTTTCTGTTTCCTCCAAGTTCAGCTTTAGAAATTACTTAGCATCCACTCTGATTTCTATTGTATACCTGTGCAATGGTTTTGGAGGTACACTGTAGCTACTTGACCCAAACTATCACGTGTCACGCTCCAGTTTGTGTGTGTCGGCTGTGTGGTTCCAGAAGTGTAGAACGCTGCCCTTTCTTACCAGCATTCTTCTCCCCGCTGACTTTTCAGGAGATGTTTATGGTTTTGAACTGCTCATTCTGATCCACTGCTCTCCTTCCATTTTTTGTTTCTACAATAATTTGCACTGTACTCACTCTTCCAATTCTTACTTGGCAGAAGAGCAACATTTTTATGAGAAATTTATGATCACTCATGGTTTAAATGGGAGGAGGAGAAGGACTTTAAGTGCAGCACAGAAGGTGTTTTTTCAAAAGAGCCTTCACTGAAGTTACTTTAAAGTGTAAGCAAACGTTACTGTTTTTCCTTGGTCTGAGAAATATTGCAAAGACCTCAAGGGAGACTGTGTTCTAGTTCTTACTAAGAAGTCCTGAAGGTAGGGCCTGGGACAGTGCTGTCCTCGTGCTTCCTTCCTCTCTGCCTACAAAAGTAAAACTAGTACCTGTTTGGGATGATATTTATATACTTCTTAAAAATAGCTGTTTAATACTTTGGGCATTAAATGCTTTTTCTGAAAATAGACAAGTGCATAATTAAATATATGCAATAAGTCATGGGCCTGAAATCACTGTCCGGACTACATCACCAGCTCCTGGGATAGTAACCCCTTACAGCGTGTGTCTCAGCATCGTGTGTAAGATGTGCTCCTCCTGCTCGGCCATTTCATAGACAGGAGGTGGTAGCCTGAAGAAATACATCTGCTTTCTCTACGTGGAGCCCAATAGACCGCAGGCAGAGCTGTGGTTACAGAAGAGCCCATGCTGTTCAGAAGTAAATACAGCCAGGGACCCGCTCCGCTCGGGCAGCTCTGGCACACAGGGAGGGCTCTGGAGGCGGATTTCTAGCAGGTGCCTGGTTCTTGGCTTTTCCCACGATGATTTTTGCAGTTATGTTAGGAACAGGACTTAAGAATTCTTGGTCAAATAGGTGAACGGGTCTTTTTGGGCTACGAGAGAAGACAGTGAAGGCACAAGTAAAATCTGCAGTTTACTTCTATTCCTTCTTGTAGCAAAGACATTTGAAAACTGCAGTGTAGTCAATGCGGCATCACAGAACTTGGGCTTGGCAGGGACTAAATGGGCAGTGGACGAGCTTCTCAGGCTTCTGAGAGAAAGAGCGGTGGTGGGTCAATAGCGGCCTCGGCAGTGTGCCTAGCAGTGACTGGGACTTTTGAAAACGAGCTCTCTTTTGGATAATTCACACTAATCTTCATAGCTCTGTGGTCAAATATTTAATAAACACAAGAAAAAATATTAAAATTATAAGTATATTTAAAAATGTATGGGGTAACTTCATGAGTAAGAAAATGTACACAATTTGACTTTCAATGAACTTGTCTCTTCTAGAAACATAAAACTAAAATTGTAAAAACTAATTTGTAAAATATTGAGATATCTGGATGTAAGAAGGAGAACTAGATTCATTTTGTTTTCCTCTTGAGCTCTTTAGATCTCCCGGCTTCCTGTGCCCCCAGATAGCGTCTGCAGACCCCGGACATTATGATGACGAGGCCACCGCTCCCCCAAATCGAGGTGAAGTGGAGGCCACATAGCAGGCAGCTGCGAGCCCCCCACTCACCTCGCCCTGTTTCCATTCAGTTTAGGCCCTGGCTGGAACCCAGATCCCTACCGACAGCAGCGATCCAAGCGTGCACACCAGCATATGCCAAGCAGAGATTCCCCCAATTCTACCCTAACCAGAGAATCCTGCATTTCCCGGTTGGAGTGTTGTCAGGAATGCAGCCACACAGAACAGTTACATAAGAGCAGAGTCTTCTGATCTTATTCAGGTTTTAGTAAAGGACATTCATGGCATAGGCACCAGGAAGATCTCAAACTGCACAAACAGAATCTACAAAGAGTTTCCAGTACTGAGATGAAAGAAGTATTCTGCAAATCTGTTAAAATTATAAGCAAGGGCACTGTAGGAGTTTGAGGCAGATGGATCACAAAAATAAAAGAAATTTAAAAAGACTGAGAAACATCATGAAAGTGTCTTAATAAACAATTACAAATATGTAGTAGATGAATAAAATGTAGAGAATTACATTAAAAATAGGCCAAGCAACGAAAAAGCAAAGGAAGAGTTTTGAATGGAAAAAATATAAAAATCAAAGTTGAAATTCCCAGCTGTGGGCTCAATAGCTGAGTCGAAGGTCAGAGGAGAAATGAGTGAACATGGAGACAGATAAACAGAAGTGAGCCAACGTGAAACAGAGAACGCCGCCTCACAGGCGTACGGAACTACAGCAAAATGCCTAGAATTCATGTCGTGGCGCGTCCAGGAGGAAAGGAGAAAGAGGGAGACTACAAGTGTGCTAGAAGAACAGAAATCATAAAGCTGCAGAGCGCTAAGGTGAGTAAACTTCAAAGAGAGAAACTACACAAGATCCATCATAGTCAAAATTCTGAAATGTAAGCGCAAATGGAAAACCATGAAAACAGAAAGGCAGCTTCCCCGTGAGGGAACACATGCTGGATAACAGCAAATTTTTGATCAGAAATTGTGATAACCAGAAAAAAAGTCACAATATTTCTTAAGTTCTGACAGGAAAGAAATGATACTCTACAATGAAATGTACAGATAATAATAATAATAATTGTTATTAATAATAATTATAATAATTCTTATTATTAAAAAATTTTAAAACCCAAAATGTTCTTAGATAAAAGAAAATAAAGAGAATATATTACCCCAAGTTAATGAATACAGGGAGTTTTCTGATCAAAAAGATGGTAAGAAAAGAAATCTTGAAATACTAGAAATGAAGTTTTAAAAAAAGGGTCATCAAAAATGTGGCAAAGAACAGTAGATTTTCCTTCTCTTGGGTCTTCAAAATGATGCATGACAATTGAAGCAAAATTTAAAATACCCAAAGATGTCCTGAATGTATGTATAGGGAAATCCAAGCTAATCAGACGGTGAAAGGGGAGGATGGAGTTCTTCATGCTTCACTTGAAATGTTAAAAGGAGGCCAGCTGACTACAATAACATAAGAATATAAAAGTCTTGCTGAAAGGAATCAGGAAGAAACTATCTGAACGAATACTATCAAAAACAACATATGGGAGAGGGGAAAGAAAAAAATATGAGAAAAGAAGGAGAGAACAGAAACAAAACTTCTGTAAATAGGGAGGCCTGGAGGGATGGGAGGAAGGCAGGGGAATGGGAAAAAACAAGGACTAAGATATATCATGTACAGGCACAAATTCCCAATGATGAATGTGATCATAAGGTATACTTAAAATGTACTAATAAACTTTATTTATTTTTAATTGAGTTTATTGGTACTTTTTAGTATATAATACAGTTACATTCATCATTAGGATCTTGTACCTTTTCATAACAGATCTTGGTTCTCAATTTCCCCCGTAACACTGCCCTCCCTTTACATTCATCATTAGGATCTTGTACCTTTTCATAACAGATCTTGGTTCTCAATTTCCCCCGTAACACTGCCCTCCCTTCACACCCTCCTCTCTCCCCTATTCACAGACTTTGTTTGCATTTTTTCCTTTTCTCATATTTTTTCTTTTCCTTTATTTCCTTTCCCCTACCCTTCCCACTTCCCCTACACCATTAGTCCTTTTCTTCATATTTCACATTATCAATTATACAAATTGGGTCTTATTTACACTTTTAATTTTTCACACCAGAGAAACTATTCAGTATTTACACATGTGTGTCCTATAATAAACTTATTTTTTTAAAAAAGAAAACAACAATTTAGATAAATCAATGTGAGATTCTAAAGTTTAATACCCAGGAAAGGACAAATCAATGTAAAAAACAGAAGCAGCAAATAAAAACAAAAAGTGAGACATCTGAAGTTATCAAGGCTATGTTAAATGAAAACTGGACTAAATATATTAACAACAACAAAAAAACAGTATGATAAAGTAAATGAAAAACTAAAGCCAAGCTATGGGCTCTCTATAAGAAACTCACTTCACAAAAATGATTCAAGCTGATTAAAAGTAACAGGAGAGGAAAAGATTGCAAATATTGACCCTGGAAAATAAGAGTCACCATGTTAATATCAAATAGACTTTGGTGAAGAAAGAAATAGAAACATTGAGTGTTATGTAATGAAGGAGACTAAATCTACTGAAAAGATATGAACTCAAATGTGTATGTCACAAACCACACAGCTGTAGTATACATGAAGGAAAATGGTATAACTGATAGGAAATAAAACTAAATCCACAGCAAAGCTGGAGATTTTAATCTCTCTCTCTCTTTCTCTCTCTCTCTCTCTCTCCCTATCTTCCTCTCTCTCTAATGAAGCCATGAAAAAAGTGCTTAACATCAGGCCATTACAGAAATGCAAATAAAGCAATACTGAGATTCCATCTTGTCCCAGAAAGAATGGCTAACATCAAGAAATCAAATAATAATAAATGACAATGAGGCTGCAGGGAGAAAGAACATTTCTCCACAGTAGATGAGAGTGTAAACTAGTACAAGCACTATGGATATCAGTATGATAATTCGTCAAAACATGAAAACTAGAAATTTCACTTAACCTAATTATTTCCTTTCTAGGAAAAGAATTAAATCTTCCCCAAAGAATTAAAGACATCATATTACAGTGATACCCACATTTGTGTTCACAGCCACATAACTCATAACAGCTGAATCTCAAAAGTTGTCTATGTGTCCACCAACAGATGATTGGATAAAGAAAACTTGGTATTTACACACAGTGGAGTACTATATTGCCATAAAGAAAGATACACTTGATGCATTTGTAGAAAAATGAATGCAACTTGATTGAGACCATAACATTAAGTGAAATAAATCAGACACATGAACTTAAATATTGCTTGGTTTCTCTTATATGAGAAATCCAAATTATAAAATAAAAAGCAAACTGAAAGAGAATAGAAAGCAGGAAGATAGATCTTTCTCAAATGGGACAGGGATCAAGAAATAGAGGGAGGACAGGGAAAGGGGATAAAAAAAAGAATAAGGATGTGTTATGTAGATCTATCAACTGTCCAGATCGAATGGAACATTAAGTACTGAAAATGTGCACTAATAATAACAAAAAACAATACAAAATCTACACAGAAACTCAACAGTGAGAAGTACCCCAAAAGAGCGGCAGCCAAGATAGCCTTACCAACAGCCAGAAAACCGCATGCCTGACAACATTCTATTTTATTCCTCATAGAACATGTGTCAAGATGTTCTACCTTGGACTTTAAAAGAAATCTTACTGTAAAATCATTGTGTAAACAAATAACAAATGATAATGGCAGGATCTCTAAAGTCTTGCAATTAAACACAATTTTCTAAATAATTCATGAGTAAAAGAATATCTGTCAAAGGAAAGTGAAGAATATGTATAACTGAGATAAATTAGACATACAGGGTATCAGGATTTTGAGGCAAGAGTTCTCAGAGTAGTAGGAGAAAGATTTTTAGCACTAATTGCATTTTCAAGAAGAAGAAAGGTCCTTTATCAGTCTTCTAAGCTGTTACTTCCAGAGAAAAATAAGAGCTAAATAAAACCAAGCAATTAGAAAGGCAGAAATAGAAATCGATAAAATTCACAGTATACACAATAGAGAGAATCAATGGCACAAGAAGCTCATTCTTTGAAAAAGTTGAGCAGATAGAAAATCATGCAGTTAGACTAACAAATTTAAAAAATTTATATTACCCATAGCAGAATAACAAGACTAATATCATCCACATCCTGCAGACATGAGCTAGGTGGCCAAGAAAGTCTCCGTGAACACAACTGGATGACTTAAACGAAGGAGGTACTTCCCTAAAGCATAAGCAACCACCATGATGGGCATGAAATGAAAATGATCATTTCAATAATTGAAACTTTCCTATAAAAAATGATTAACTCAGAAGTTCATAAAATGGAGTTATAGGCCCAGCTAGTTTGAATATGAAGTTCTACAAAATATTGAAGAAATTCCACCTATTTTCATTCAGAAAAGATGTAGGAAACATTTCTTACCTGGGAAGGTAGTATTACCCTAACACCTTTATATCAAAACCAGTCAACACAGTTAAAAAATAAAGAAAAAAGGAAGTCTAGGCTAATATCTCTCATGAATGTACAAGCAAATATATCATTAACATTTTACATTAGTAATTAGAATTCAATACTATATATTTTAAAATCTGGAGAAATCAAATGAACTTTATTTCTGCAAGAATGCAGACAAGTATAGAAAATCAGATTAGTTAATAAGCAACAGCAGAACAAAATGATTATATCATTTTAATGCAGAAAAGTATTTGATAGAATTCAACATCCAGTAATATTAAAACTCTCAGAAAAGTAGAACTAGAGAGGAACTCCCTGATCTTAAATATAAAACAACAAACTTTTAGAAAAATATTTAAAAAGTCATTGATCTCTGGGATAGTCTAAGAGTTTTTAAATTTTATTTCAAGGAAAGAAAGGAATGCAATCAATATGAGAAAATGAAAAATAATGGAAACAAAGTCTTTGAAGATTGGGAGGGAGGAGGGGTTGAAAGGAGGGCAGGGGAGTGGGGAAAAATAAGAACCAAAATTGATTATGTAAAGGTACAAATTTCCAACAATTAATGTCATTATGTAGTATGCATTAAATGTACTAATAAAATCAATAAAAGTTAAAAAATACAGTCTCAAAA
The DNA here is from genome assembly GCF_012274545.1 of Fukomys damarensis. NCBI lineage: Eukaryota > Metazoa > Chordata > Mammalia > Rodentia > Bathyergidae > Fukomys > Fukomys damarensis. The sequence continues at coordinate 2,799,018 of NW_022900926.1, forward strand.
GATAAATTGGCTTTAATTTTTTAAAATAAAATGAAACTTCTCTATGAAACACCTTACGGGACAAGACACAGGTTAAAAAATTGCAAATCACTTATTTAACAAAGAACTAGTACATAGGACACACAGGGCTTTTGTGATTCAATAGGAAAAGAAGTATGAACTTGGCAAGAAGCAATCCTACTAAAAACTGAGGAAGATCATCAAGTACCATCCATGGAAAAGAATATAAAAAAGAGAAAGATGAGAAGATATTCAGTATCATCACCTATTAGAGTTCTTCACCGTGACTCCTGAAGAAATGAAAGTCTGTGTTGACCTTCTAGGAACACGTTTTGGTGATCTACCGCAGCCTACTCATTGGGGTAGCCGTCCAGATGAGGTAGCCATTTTGAAGACAGGAACAACTCTTTCATTTTCGTATTTTGACTCAGGCTTGAGACCTGGAAGGAGTTGAGAGAGGCGTGGCCTTCCCACACTCAAAATGTGGAAGTGATTGCTTCTTCCAGAGCACTGTTTTTCCTCAGAGCCAAGCACTAAGGTCTGAACCTAGACCATCAGTGAAGGCGGGCTTCTCTCACCCGGGACTCTGTTCTAGTTAAATGCTCGGATCCATAGCTTCTCCTCATGGGAAGCTGGAGAACACTGGCCACGTTGCTGTTTTCTGAGACGATGTGTGAAAATCATCCTATCACACAAAACACACGCCCCAAAGTAGCTTCCTAGCCAGAAGGACGCCAGTAGCCTGACCACGAGCCAGCCCTTTCAACTCGCTGCGTGTGTGTGTGTGTGTGTGTGTGTGTGTGTGTGTGTGTGTGCGCGCGTGTATGTGTGTGTTCAGGGGGAGGGGGAAGACCGGAGAGCCAGAGCAAAGGCATCCTGCTGGAATTAAGTGAAGGCGATACCTTCTTTCTTCCCCTTCATGTAACCAGGCACCGCGGAGAGCAGAATCAGAGGGAAGGTAACACTAGACGCCGAACAGGAAGCCGGCACTACACACTCCTGCCTTCCCTGTTCGGCACCGCCACCTCACAGAGAGCGCTGTGCCACGCCCGAGGTCTCCGGGAGCCAGAGAATCAAGGATGAGATCGGCCATGCATCCTGCAAACCTCAGCACAGCGGTCCGGACTGGGAAGACACAGAGCGGGGCTTCAGACCAGGCCCCGCCCAGAGCCCTATCAGTGGCGCTCGCGTGACTTCCCCTGTGGCACTGCCAACACCCGGAGAAGCACCACACGGACAGCCGAGGCCAGCTGTGCAGTGGGTGCTGTTCAAGAGAAAGGACAACACGGAGGCCTGACAATGATAAAGATGAGACAACCTCTTCTCTCGCTTCTTCATCCAAGCCGTCTCCAAAGTGCTTGCTATAGTTCAACCAGAGAAGAGGCTTCCAAAGCCAATAATTATAGACTAATTAACTGTAGTAAGCTGCGTGTTTGTAATTAAAATGCCTAATGAGAGATTTCTTGAACTTCGGTAATTTGTGGAAAATTTTACACTTCTTGGGAGAACTATTTTTTCAATATTCTAAAGCAGATGGATGGATAAACCAACGGGGAGCAAGAAAGCCCTCTAGGAGATGAGTAGCATATCATTATCATCTTTGCCAATCAGTATTTATTGAGCAACTTATTGTTGGCATTTCCAAATCATCCTCAGAGGCTTCGTGTTGAGACAGGTTTCTTTGTTTTGTTAATTTATGGTCACTTGTCAAAGGCGAGATCAGTTTGATGACACATTAAGCTCTGAGAAATAATTCCCAGGCTTGTTTTATAGGGGAAATTACATTTCGAAGCAGTTAATCTATAGAAGTTATTAAATATTCATAAACCAACACCATATTTGTTTCAATAAATACGGTTCCAAGGGTGGGAAAATTTATCTTGTGAATTGTTGCTGCGATCACCGAGGAGAGCTACGAGACAATTCCTACATATGGTGGCTTAGACCTACAAGTTGAATCCTTTTGTTGTCTGATATTTGTGAGAGAAACAGCTGGTTTCCTCCAACAGAGGGATAATATTTACGCTAGATGCCCTCCGATGTAAAGTGTTTTATGGTGTTATCAGACTCTTCCTATTCTCGTAGCAGTTGTAATTTGGGGTCACTTTTCTGTCTTTCTGGAGGTGGGGGATAAGCTAGCAGACAATGTTGAGGACTTCTGTGTGCATCTCTGTGTGAATGGTGCTAAGGCGCACCGTTCCTACGTGACGCTGACACTGAGACTCAAGCTGTCCTATCTGCATACACAGGCAGGGCTACTTTTAGTTTAGGTGAGGTAAACCACAGTTATAGGTGTCGGAAGCCACAGACTTATCCTCTCCGCGAATCCGATGTAGAGAAGAAACAGAATTTCTTCGCACCGTTTCCTTATTTTCAGCATGAGCCTTCACCTGCTGGGTAGAAGGCAACGTTCAAACTTGGTGCCAGCAGCGAATCCAGAGGCCCGCGGAGGAGGGTGACAGTCACACGGCCCGGCCGGTCGGTACCGGGCCTCACACTCGGGTCGGTGCGTGCGGGGTTGAAGCCGGAGCTCGGAGGCCTGGCGAGGCTGCGCTGTGCTGCCAGCTCTGGCCGCACACCCGCACGGAAGTCGGGTTCCCCTGGCCAAAGACATGAAGCAAATGAGTCATGACAGAGACCCGCAAAGGAAAGCAGGGAGGGAAGAGGGGGCCTGAACTCATCTGCCCCTCGCAGGCTCACCTCAGAAACAGTCCCTTCTTTTATTTTCCATATACCGTAACCCACTATTTGACATTTGCTAAATTCATGGAAGCCAAATACATGTAATTATATCTCAGTCCATGTGAAAACACTGAGTGGTTTGTTCTTTCAAATGAGCCTTGAAATGAAGGTCCTGAGAGTAGTTACGGAGATTGTATCTGGCACATTTCAAACTCGGGAAAGAGCATTTCCTCCGTGTGCCCCTCACAACCTCCTCAGGTCTACTTAGTATTTGTTTTCTGCAATGACATCAGGTCTCCCAGGGATGTCCTTGGCCTTGGGTAATCCACACCAACTTCCAGTTTAGGAGAAAGTCTTCTGTTAGCAAATGTCAAAGACAGCAATTCTGGAGTTTCGCTAACTCATTCTCATTTAACCATACATGTTAGGTAATATTTACTTATGTACATTTTTATAACTTACATACTGTAGTGTAATCATTATTCACAAATAAAAATAACATATGATTAGTCAGATTATGGGCATTTTTCAACATTTTGAAAAAAGAAAAAAAAAAAACTTTTTTTTTTCTTCCCCGGATTCTTTTATTTTCACCTGACATATCTGTCTCAAACTCTACAGAGGTATTTTAGGCTATCTTCCAAATTTCCTCTCTTACAGGAGCCCTCCAGTTCTTTGTCAATGAAGGTAACAGACTCAAGGTGAGCTGGGTGTAATTTCTTGTCCCCCTTGGTGTATGTAAACTGCCTAAACATGTGTGGTCAGGATAATTCTTAGACTGTTGGAATTAGCTCATTTCTATAGTTCTTGCAGAAGTCAAATAGGTGGAAAGGAGGAGGTCAATATCCTTCCACATCCTCTCTTAACAAGTAATAAATATAAATTTTGGGTTAAATTCTGCAACATTTGCGGATATAAAGCTGGTGAAATGTTAGCTCCTTGTTCTTTTTAGTGCTGGGACTTTACTGGGTGTTCCAAGAGACTACTTTAAATACGTCAAGGAGAGAAAGACCCTAGCTAAAGGCCAAATCCAGGTTTTGAAGCACAGCAGGGGAAGCACAGGACTATTTAAGGATCAACTAGGTTACTTCCCTAGAGAGGCTGATTGCCACTGTTGCCAGATGATCATTCTCGTTCAACTAGTTATGAGGGTGGGGTGGGGATTTTACAAAAGGCGACCACCTCTAAAATTCCACATACGCTGACTTACAGTTAAAAGCCAACGGTTGACTTTTAGTTCTGAGCATAGCAGAGTAACTGGGGGATCTTTTCCTCCTGCCAAATGCACCAATAATATTGTATGAGGCATTGAAAAAGATTCAGCAAAATGTTGTAATATTTGAGAGAAGGAAAACTCAGGAGATAAGACCCCCAGATCGCAGGAACTTTTTTGCCAAGGGGCCCTTTCTGCTGTCGTGGATGAACACGGAGCCCTAAAGGACCTGCGACTCTGCCTCACTCATGGTCAGAGGTCTAAAGTCTGGGTGAGGAAGTGGCCAGACTCACCGAAAGCCATGGAAGTTGGCAGGAGAGCACCCATGTGTCCTTGGCTAGTCTGAAATAAAAATGTGTTTAGGTAACAAAAGCTGAGAGAGCTCCCTGGAGGATCTGTGCTGGCAGAAATTCTAAAGTTCTAAAGGCTAAAGAGAAACGAAGCCAAATGGAAAACCATATCCACGGGAAGGAAAAGAAAAGCACTGGAGGTGGAATGCTGTTGGGTGGCAATGTAAGACTCTCATTCCATTTTCTTCTCTCCATTTCCTAAGCAGGGGGGTGGCAGAGAAGCAAAACAGCTTTGTGATGTGGAGTCCATCGGGATGTGTCTGCGAGGTCCACGTACCCACAGTCCTCACACTCACTCCTCAGCATCTTCTGGTGAACGCACTGTGACAGGCGGTGGTGACATCTGCACTGCTTCTCCCAGCCGCCCGGCTCTGCCTCCTTCTCCTTTTCCCTCCCTAGATTCCCATGGATGCAAACGAACGCACAGTGCTTTGGGAAGAATAGGAATGCAAATACTTTTTAAAACTCTAAGCACAAGAGAGAACTTATATCAAGGTTAAACATGCTGGCATGCACCTGTTTAAGTACCATGATGGGTTTTTTAAGTTTTAAATTCAGTTTTCCTTTCATTTTGTTTACTTACTGCAACCGATTTTTTTGAAGGTAATTGCTGAAAAGGGACAATCTCTCCTCTATGTCATTGTGTAGGCACTGGTATAGTATGAAATAGTGTTTAGAGATGAGATACTATTTGAGGAATGCAGAATAGTCACCTAAAGTAAGACATGCTAGAGGAATATTTCAGTGTTTAGTTATTTTTCCTTTCATTCCCACGCAAAACTCATAGTATCATTGACTATTACTCTTTGATTTTTATCATGTGCAAAGGTACAAACCGAATACCTACAGTGCAGTGATAATAAAGTTTGATAGTATTTCTTTCTCTACTTTTCTCTTTCCTTCTTTTTCAAGTGGCAAGTGGTGAAAGGAAGATATGAACAGTGAAAACCATATGCAGATAGAAGGAAGAGGCAATTGTGTGACTTTGCTTGGTTTGATCTCACTCGGTTTGGGATTTTAATCACTTGCTATTGAGGTCTTAGCAATAACATCTTCTCTTGAGCTCAGCAAGACCGGGTTGTGAATTCATCTCACTGGAACATGGTAACACATTTCTTAAACAGATCTAAAATTAGGATGGTACATTGAAGACACCCACAGAACTTTGTGATAATAAGTATGTGCTAAAATCCAAGCAGAACAAAACCTTGATGAAATGAGATTGGAATTGTTGGAGATTAGGGAAGTAATCATCTAAAACCTCTAAGGACTTTTTTATAGTTTGGTATTCTATAAATTATGAGGACAGCAGGGTATGACTTAATTATAATCAACAAGAGTGTTCTTTGCATGTTTCTTTTACACTTTACTGTAAATATCTTGAAAATATTTGTCAATATGTTCTCTTTTACAATTAATATGTTCAGCTTGTGACTTTCCCTACAGTCTTCCAACTGTATGTTTCCTATTTTCTCTTCTAGCATGGTCTACCAGTACTGATCCTTTAGATCTTATAAGACAGACATTTAAGAGATTGTCCTGTGCTGTGTGTCCTTGCTAATACAGGCAGCCTGCCTCACAAGTGCAAGGTCCTGAGTTCGACCCCTAGACAAAAAAAAAAAAAGAAGAAGAAGAAAGAAGAGAAATTGTCCTGGAAGCAAGAAGTACCCCGGTCAGAGAAAGGCTCAAGTTACAGGACCCAGGGCTCCATACTCTCAGAGGTGTTTATGAACTTCCATGACACTGTAATGGGGGATACAGCTCCAAATCCTATAGAATAAAATGATTCACTTTCGTTCCACAACAGTTAGAGAGTATGTCATTGCTGCCAATTAGAGTACAAGTTAAAGAAGCACTGACACTTCCTATACAGAATTTAGTATCTCACAGCATGGTGATTATTGATCAAAAAGTGCTTAACAGTGATTTTGCTTATGTTAAGACTTCCAATTCATCCTAATTTGAAATATGCATGACTAAAAGATATTTCCAAAGCAGAAATTTAATGGCAACAGTGTGGAAATACCTTGCATTGATAATACAGGTAGCAATGACAGCAGGGATAATAATTTATTATTTTTAGTATGGAATCGGGGTAAAATATCCATTAATGTATTTATCAGTATTGTGATCATGATCACATATCTCTGAACTCACAAAAATATTTTAATAGGAAAAACAAATATTTTAGAATGGAAATCCTTTTAATAGGAGAATCATTTTTATTTAAACTTGACTATCAAGGAAATGTTGGCAAAGTTTATGATTCAATGTCAGGTGATAAAATTATGTTCAAGAAAATAATTCTAATGAGCAGATGATGGATTTAATTTAAGCAAATTTATTTTTAATTATCTCATATTATTTGATTACTTTTTAGTCTGATTGATTTTCTTATTCTGCTTCACCTGTTTGGATATTTTCTCAATAAGCCTTATGTCAAAATTAAATCTTGGTTTTCCCTAGTAAGAAATTTATGGTTTCCTTTTAAGGCACCTGATTCTTCAGAGGGTAGAAAACCGAGATTAGCTACCTTAACAAACAGTGCAATACAGAGTCACTCAAGTAAAGGTAGGAATGTTGTAAAGAGTATTCTTTCAGTGTTCAAGTTCCTTTACAAATATAATCATGATCACAGGTTGAGTCCAAAGCCACTTCAACAATATAACTTCACTGCAATAACAAAGACCAAAGGAGAGACTCAAGAACTTACTAATCCAGGAAGAGAGCTTGCTTAGGAAAGTTCCATGAGTGGGGAAAATGTAGTAATATATATGATAGTAAATTTATTGTCTTTTGAACATTTTTATCGAGACCCTGTACTAATGCAAAATGGTCCAAAAATATGTTAATGATTATTTATAAAATATTAATATATGTTAGTAAGTTTTACCTTTCAAAGTTTGTAAAATCAAAGAATTCATTTCTTCCAAGGTAAAACCATAAAGTACAATGATCAGTCATGAGAGCTAGCTGTGCTTACATGCAGATTACAGAAGGTATCAGCATACTTTCAGAGGCATTGTGAAATAAACTCCTGAGCTCCAGTTCTAGCTGTATGAGGTGTGACAAGTTAGTTAATCTCAACGCAAAACATGAAGATCAAGTATTTCCTTTCTAAGTGTTATCGTGAGGTCTAAACCAATTGTTAGGATGGTGGATAGAACATAGCAGACCCTTGACTTATGAACTCAGTTCGTTCTCAGGGCTGGTTGTAACTCAAGTTGGTCAGTTGAGATTCAGGCTCCTCTACACAGCTTCAAAGTCCTGTACACAGGCAGATCTCAGAGAGACAATGGCGCAAATTTCTCAACCCCACATAGTAGGGGAGGCTGTCACCTTCCTTGCAGAACTCCTTGATGGGGGATATCTGTATCTGAGACCATCTGGAAGTACAAGCGGCAGGCATTCCTGTTGTAACTCAAAACTTTGGTTGTAATTTAAAACCAAAATTCCTGTCATAACTTAAATTGTTCGTACGTCAGGCCAATTGTAACCCAAGGGTTTACTGTGTTTAGAGCAGAGCTTAACAATAACAACCAGTAATAAGTGTTAGATACTCGCCTTTCTGCAGTTGTCTTCCTTGGGGACTGGAAGGTGTCATATGTATGCGGTAGACTGAGAAAGGTGTAGCATGTGTGAACTATGCCCAGTGTTCTGTTGTCGTGCTCACAGATTCCTCCTCACATGCACTGTCTCTTGTTTCATCTTCCTACATTAGTGCTGTGTTCAGATATTTCTAGTGAGCTGGTCTCAAGCTTTCATGGCCGGTTGATCTCACTGCAATCATGCATTCATATCTTAACTATTCTCAACTGCATCGCATGTTTCATAGAATTTTGTACCAATTTTACAGTGTGTATATCCTGTCACTGGATACTTCTATATAATTTCTCAGCATGCATGCTAGTATCATTGTTTAAAAAATGATAAAAATTCAGTGATAAAACATCAATCTAATGTTGAATTTCACAAAATTGAAAAATCACAAACTTTTATATAAAATTTTTCTTTCAGAAGAAGTCAAAGTGTTCTTCTAAATATCTATGTTTTGTGTTAAGTTCAAAGTTTTAAAAATAAGTGTCAGTTTTGGCTGCATTTATTTTGAAGCTACATAATTAGTTGCATGCGTTTTGGTTTTTAGAACTGTGACCTTTCCCTCTGCCTCTAGCAGGACTGTGTCTCACAGTCTCTTTTGTCTGTTATGGGTGTGGCCACTCAGCTGCCTTTCGGTTACTGTTCTGTGGTGTATTAGGTTCCACTCTTTTCACTCAGTTGTCTTGGAATCTGAACTGTCTCTTGCACTTAGCATACAGTTGACTTGTTCCTTTTTCTCATCCACTCTCCTTATATCTGCATTTCATTTAGTTGTCTTGGAATCTGAACTGTCTCTTGCACTTAGCATACAGTTGACTTGTTCCTTTTTCTCATCCACTCTCCTTATATCTTCATTTCATTGGAAAACATTTATTCTAATTACTGGAAAGATAGGAGTTACTTCTGCAAACGGGTTCTTTTTTTAGATATATAATATATATAATATATGTACATTTATATGTGTATATCTTTTTAAGTATTTATGCAATATTTTTGATTTAATATATCTTTTCTAATATACAGTTGTAATACTGTACTCATTATTTCTTTTACCATATTTTGAGTTATTTACATGTTTACGTAGGAGATTACATTAATATCTTAAAATACTATAGTTCAAATTAATGACAATTTAATTTCAGGAATATACACAAGCTTTTGTCCAATATAATTTCATTTCCTCTCTTCCTATTTCTGCCATTGCCAAAAAAATTAGACCTTTATACAACATAAGCACACCAACCCTGAATTATAAGTATTATTTACAAAGTTGTCTTTTAAGTCAGGTAACAGAAGAAAAGAACTACAACAAAATACATACATTGTGTCTTTCATATTACATATTCACACCTTATCAGTGCTTTTATTGATTTTTGTGGATTGCAGTTACTGTCCAATATTCCTTTAATTCAACTCTAAGATGCCCGCTGTTTGCCAAAGCAAGAATGTTCTTATTTTTTTACATATCAAAATATGTTGATTTTTCCTTTGTTATGAAGGATTATCTTGAACAATGTGAAATACTTCATTGGCAATCTTGTCTTTCAACATTTTGAACATCATACATCATTCCAATGTCTTCTGACCTCCGTAATTTCAGATACAAAATTATCTTCTCATCTTATTGATTCCTGTGCACAGTGAGTTATTTTTGCCTTTCTGTTTTCAAGTTTTTCTGTTTGTCTTTCAACAATTTTACCATTGGTGGGCCTGTGTAGGCGAGGTACACGTCTGGCTGGGACAAGGCACCGCACGTTTTTCTCCTAGCACACTAGTAGAGGCCTAGCTTGTGTGCTGATCCTCGTCTATGTCTAGCTGTGGCCTTGCCCATCCCCCCTAGTTGGATGCCTCCATCATCTGTCCAAGGACACTCCAATAACCAATCCTGTTAGGCCAAATATATTACTCCTCCTTTGACACTCGCTCTTTCAAAACTGTATAAATTGCTGGCTAAACTTATTAAAAGTGGAAGCGTTCCAGAAACCTCCCTGGAGTCTGCTTGGTGATTCTGCGCCTTACCCTCCCAGTATGAGTTCCTGAATCTTTGTTCCACAGGCAGGCTTGTGGACAAAAACAACAGGCCTGAGTTTTGATCTTCTTGAATTGGTCCTACTTATGAAAAGAAGATTCACTGATAATCTCAAGAGAGAATCTCCACTATGAGGGAGACAGCAGAGACTACCACTGTGCTAATCACCAGGAATATGGGTTCAGACAGTGCTGACACCACATCCTGAGCTGCAGCACGGCCAACACCATGGCATCCTCACCTCCAAGTCAGATGAAGAATATTTATTCTTTGCAGATCAGCAGCAAAGTACAAAGGAAGCCCAGGACTCATTGTGGACTGGTTCTCTGAGGTTCAAGAAAGCTGTCCAGGCTGAAGGATCCTAAAGCTAACCTTACCTCAGAGTTGATCTGACTTCAGCATCTTGATAGACATCATAATATCGGGATGAGACAACAAATCCTTTGCTGCCTCTGGTGCTTTCTCCCTAAGGGAACATTGTACATTGCCCAGCAGGAATAAGGGCTGGGCAGTGTGAGGCAGTTCCTTGCTTCTCGGGGCATTTCATGTCTTGCACACTCAGCACTTGTGCTTGGGAGATACAAGCAAGAAGGGGACAAAAGTAGGTCCTTCCAGAGCCACCCAGAGAACTGCCCAGAAATTGGTTTATGTTTACCTTCCAAAATGTGTACATTAATTTTTTTTTAAATCAGGACTATTTTTAGCCACTTATCCCTTCAAACATTCTAACTTCTCCTCTCTCTTCCCTCCTCATGGGACAACCATGATGCATGTGCTCATGTGCTCAGTGGTGCATCAAGGGACACTGAGGATTTGTTTACTTTTCTTCACCCCTTCTCTCCATTCCTTAGACAGAATAAGATCGAGGGCACCCTGAGTGAGCTGCAAATTCATAAACTTTTCGTATTGAAAGTCCAAGTCTGCCTTTTATCCCACAATGGCTCCCCTGAAGAGCCAGTAGTAGGTGTGTGAGAATGGAACTCCCCACACCACTAGATCCATGATGCTGTGAAATCCTGGATGACAAGACAATATTGCAGCTAAGGGCAACGTGACATACACAAAACTTCTGCACAAGCAAAACTTAATCTATGGGAAAAACCAAATTTCCCATTATTCAATGATCTGCTCCTGCTGGAACGTTTTGTTCCCTCATTGCTAGGACCCTGTCCGCATCAGTGCTGTCCACTCTGCTGTCTCCTGCTCTGCCCTTCACCCCTTTAAGAAGCTGTGTGTTCAGTAAATAGTGGCAAGCTCCAGGAGACAGCGTCTCAGCCTGGTAAAAGCTCTGACCATCCTGGGTAAAGTTTTGTCTTGTCTTTTGTTATCCTCTGAGTACCCTTGGTGAGGTGGTTGGACGATTGCACAGCTTCCAGTAGGACTATTGTTAACTGAACTATCTTCAAGCTAAAGGATTCTTTTATCTGCCAATTTATATATGCTGAGCTCCTCTGGAAAATTTTTCACTCTTGACATTGCCTTTTTTAACCTCAGGGTTTCTAATTTTCTAAAAATGTGATTGTCCTCATTGATCATTGCATTTTGGTAAGGTATCATTCTTATACTTTACAGGATTAAACATGATTTCCCATTAGATGGCTTACTGTATTTATAGTAACTGATTCAAAATCTTTGGCTAGTAGTTCTGACTTTGGGTTCCTAAAACATAGTTTATTCACTATGTTTGCCCACCACACATAAGGCATAATTTCTGATTTCGCATGCATACAATTTTTCTATTACAAACACAATTCTTTAAATATTAAAATATAATAAGTATGCAAATCAGTTTCCTCTCTCCTTCAGTGTTTGTCATAGATGCATTTTGTTATTGCTCCTGTAGTTGGTATTACTTTTATTTTGTTTAGTGGCTGTTCAGGGCTATCTTCATAGCTGGTGTTCCTTCTGAGCTTTTCCTGAAACCTCTTTGTTTAGTGCTCAGCTAATGATTAAGCAGAGAATTCCTTTAATACATTAAAGGAGATGCATAATGTTTGAAGAAGCTCTGTTTGTATGCTGAGGCATGCTTTCATCTGGCATTTTAAAACTCAGAGTTAAACCTCTGCTTTTGATTGTTCCTGACAAAACCCCTAAGGATAGGACTTCTCTCATTGTGCAAGCAGGAAGTCAAGTCAATTAAAGACAGGTTCTAAGAATACAGTTCCAGGGGTCCATGAAGGTCAATAGTACAAATGGGCTGGGCTGCTTCTGCTGGACCAGTTGCAGACTCACCTGCCCTTCCCCCACAGCAGGAAGGGGATTGTTTTCCCAAGTACATAGTTGCTAGGCTGGAGTGTTACAGAACTGGAGAGCCAAGCATGAGAATCGGCATTCTAAAATGCCGTGGTTCTGGTTCTCTCCACTCTGTCCTAGATTTAGCCATTGTCTTCAGTAAACTCTCAAATAATTAATAACCTTTTCTTATTTTTCAGCAGCTGGTAAGGATTGATTTTTTTTATAAATTCTACAAGTGATCTAACTGTATTTAGAGACTTTTCTGGGCACCTTTGCAGTTAAGAAAATTCTGTTCATTCTAAGTAGATTTTAATATTTTAAGATGTCTAAATAAGAAAGGAGAAGCATAAGATCTCTGTCTTAGCAGATTAAAGAACACTCAGAATTTAGAACTAGCATTAATGTAAACTTCTCTACTAAGGCAGTTTTCCTTAGTAAAATATATATTACTGGGAACCTGATCTCTTTGGAAGAGCCCATATCTGCCTCCCTCTCTCTCTCTCTCTCTCTCTCTCCTTTCATATATTATATAGTCATGTAGTATATAATTTTAAACATTGGTACATTTTATCTGAACAAGTCACAGAAATATTTTATTATTCCTTTATTATATTCTTATTTCTGAAATAATATTTTTTATTTCTGTGATATTTCAGCTTTATCTAATTATCACAGGTACTTCTATGATACTAGACATTTTAATATGAAACATTATGATGATTTTCATTAACTAAATTTTAAGACATTATTTCAAAGACAAACATAATATTCATAAATTGTATTTTACTTTCTCTTTGTTTTTATAGTACTTTAATGTTTGTCATCTTTATTCCTCTTTTTCATTCTGAACCAAAAACTAAGAGAGATAAAGAGTTAGGAAAATGATTAAAGAGCATAATATATTCTTTGAAAAGAAAAATAAAAAGACAATTATGAAAATTTGGTGTAGTAGTCTGTTGTGAATGACTTATTATTCAAGCAATGATTTGGTTTACAAAATATACAATAGCAGCATCAATTTTTATTAAATCTATCACATTCCAAAAAAATCTTTGTTTTCACCTTATTTATCCTCTTTGGGCAAAGCTTTTACAGTGGTGCCTGGATGGAACACTTGTAATTCTCTACCGATCCAGAATGTGTCAAACATTAAAAAGGAAAAAACTGGCTGATGTCCATATTGCAAGAGGAACAGGGAATTCTCCTTGAGATCTGCCCTCTGCGAAGTCCATCAAGAGCTTGTTGAAGAAGAAGCCAAACTTGATTGTTTGGAAATCTCAGCTGTGCATATTTCCATTAAAATCCCATCCAAGCCCATTTAATTCATTCACTGATAAACAAAACATCCTTTATTGCATTGCAGACATTTTTGACAGATGGCTCTTAGCATTTCTGTCCAGGTGTAAAAAGACAAAGACAAATGTTTAATTCACATGCGTGGTGGCTTTCATCTTCACCTGAAAGCATCCTTTGGCTCCCTCCCTACTTCACGTTCCCTCTTCTAGCCTGAGCTGGCTTCACAACAGCTCTTCCAAAGAGAAGTTGCACCTGCTCGAAGCAATCAACTTGGGAGTGCACCAACCGAGCCAATCAAATTTCAATCCCATAACTCTAACGCAGTATGTATACTGCGTCTCCACTGACCTGACAACACACTAATTCATTAGATTTATCTATCCCTGGATGGCCTCTAACAAGAATTCGGGATAGTTGAGGCTTTTAGATATTCATTATTTTTAAAATGGTTACTAAATCGCCATCATCCTATGTGAAAAAATTAAACTAAATAACTGAAATTATTTTTAATTATATATTTTTATAATATTAAGTTTTTAAAAGGTGAAACATTGATCTTAAATTCAAATTACGTCAAAACAGTATTGCTCAAAATGTTCAGGAAAATGTCACAATGCTGTTTCATTGAGTATGTACAATTTAAGTGGTAAAGTATTACTGTACATCATTTTATTATAATGGAACAAACCTTGATTTTCTGTAATGAGAATTATATAAAAATATTCATTTTGAACATATTAAAAGCAAGTAAACAGGTGATTATTAAGATATTATTTTCTAAATTCACATCATGCTCTGAAAAATTATTCATTTTATGGCGAAAAAACAAATCTTTGTAATTCATCTTCAGAACACAAATTTGTTATAGTTTAATTTTTAGTGCTTTAGAAAAAGCAAACTTTTGTTGTAAAACTCAACCGCTCTTTGGTCTTTGCAAACATTCGCTTTATACTTCTTTGACTATTAAAATGAAATGGCAGGTCACTAATTTGCAGTGGATTATGGAAGTGGTTTCTGAATTTATACTCCTAGACCAGTTTTTGCAGCTGGTGAGTCCAGGCCCTTCCAGGAGCCCCTTCTCACTGTATTAATGTGTGCACTGGTCGTACAAGAACTGATGACAAGTAGTTGTTGTGTTAGCAGGGATTGCGTTAGACCCTCAGGAGAGGAGGCAACAGGAACTGCTTCAGAAAGTGGCAAGGACAAAGGCGTGAGCGTGCAAAGTGAGGGATCCATGGCAATGTGTCTGACTGTAATGCATTTTTTTAAAGTGGGTTTTTTTTTGTTTTGTTTTTTTTTGTTGTTGTTGCTACTGTTTTTGTGGTACTAGGGATGGAACTCAGGTCCTTGTGATTGCAAGGCATGTGGGGAACCACTGAGCTAAATCCCCAGCTCCTGTAATAAGTTTTTTAATGTGACCATCAACTGTATATTTAGATCCCACCAAGATGTATTTTAAATTAAAAAGAAAATTATTTGTAAGCTTATTTTTAATTTTGTCTTTACATATAGTGATCTATAGCATTCTTACAGGTATAAGAATCATAGAGATCCTGCTATATTTTTTATCAAAATATGTTTTAAAATTTTTTTGTTTTAGTGGTAGCATTAGTATTGTAGTATAATACCAAAAATAAAAATATTGACATTGACTCAGGCCATTGATTTTACTCAGAGGACTCCACTTTTACTTGTACTCAGCTTTGTAATGTAGAAAAATTATATATATATTTCATAAATTAAATGGATATCTACATAGATTTGCCTTAAGAAATCCAGCTGTAGACAGTCCTGTCATGTGCGTGACATCACAGAATGCGATCGCTCATCCAGACGGGGGTGGACGCTGGACAAGGCCTCTTGAAAGAAAGAGACATGGGAAATGCCACCTATGAGGAACTTTTGCCTCCTACATCAGTGATGTTTTACAGTATAATTTTTTATAGGTAGAAGGAATATACCCTAAAATAGCAATAAAGAGTATTGCACAGCGAATACTTGAAGCAGGGAGCCATTATTTTCCTTACTGAGCACTTTATTCTGTGCATGACCACAATTGCTATACTGTTCTATCCCTGGCAGCCTAGTAGGTTTTTCTGCACCAGCACCATGGAGTAAAATTTTGTGCTAATGTGCCATAAGGGGTAGGAAATTTTCAGTGCCATTGTAAAATTGTGGGATCACTATCACGTACACGATCTATCTTTGATGGAGTTGCCACTGGGTGGTGCATGGTGTGTATATTTATACTACACTACTGTACCCATGCTTAGCAGCTAGGTCTGCAGATGACTCAAGTAAATAAAACAAGGAAGAAACTTAGCGCCTTTCTCTTCTTTCATATCTGTTTCATTACCTGAAAACACTGGGTAGATTCGTGCTCAGCTCTATGCATAGGCATGTAAATCGCTGAAATATTATTAAAAGGTTTACCAGCCCTAAGTTTACCTAGACCAGCTCTTTTCTCTCAAAGTTAAGTACATCCAGTTAAAGAGAACCTAAGTAATTTGAGGGTTTGCTGGGCCATTAGTTGCCAGGTTTTACAATGTCCACTTCCAGCCTTCTGCAGCGATGCCTGGATGTCTCAAGTCATTGTCCTACACCTGCTGCCATCTCAGAGCCCAGGAAAAGTGAAGCCTTGCAGACCACTTACCTGCTGACGAGGTCCTCTCCTTGGTGCGAGCAAGCACTGCATGGTAAGACTGAGGCTGCCCCACCACCCACCACACCATCATCTCACCGTGGGAGCAGAACTGACCCTGGTGACTCTCACCGGCCCTCACAGAGCCATCCCGAGGCACGGATCAACCAGTCCACAACTTTACAGGATCACCTGGACTCCTAGCTAAGCAGGCCCCCAACTCTTGCATTTGTTCTGTTTTACAAAACTGTAAAGCTCCGTCAGCTCCTGAGGGCAGGTGTCCAGCCCCTTTATTGATCCTTCCAGTGTGGTCACACCCATCACCTTGCCTTTTACCACCGCTCAGCTCCTGGACTGGCATTTTGAGAGAGGTGGACAGTCCTGTCCTGATGGGGCCCCCTAGCGCTGTTGCAAATGAAAGTACTATAAACATGTGCCCTGAGCTGCCGGGACAGAATGACACGGTAGGCTCGTGAATCCACCAGCATAGTCAGGCGTCCGCATGTCCCCTAGCCACACCACATCCCTTCCTCCCTCTCCCATAACCCCGACCCTAAATCCATCCATCTGTTCCAACAGAGAGCTATAGAATGAAAGCATGCCGTAGATCACATTCAAGTAGTCTCTTTAACTAGGCCTAGTTTGTTGGAGGCTGGGTGTGGTTATTGCTAACATTGATGTATCGGCGATTTTCTTACAAAGTCCTGTTCCATGGCCTAAATGTTTACCAGTGTTTACTTTTTCATCTTTCAAGGGACATCTGAGTTGTTTCCGATTTTGCCTACTACAGCTAAAGCTTCTATAAACCTTTTCCTAAAGGCTTTTTTGTATGTGAGTCTAATATTTCATTTATCTGGTAGAAATACCAGAAGTGCAGTTGGTGGGTTGCTTAACTGTTGTATATGTAATGACAAGGGAAATTACCAGTCTTCACATTGCAGCTGTAACAATTTTATATTCCCAGTGCCACACAGGAGCACGCTGGACATAATGTGACCTTATCACTACTTCTTATTTTAGCCATTCTGAAAGCTTTGTAGTGACGTCTCCTTTTGACTTTTCTTTGCATTTCCCTCTGCTTAATGAGGTTGAGCATTTCTTCCAAGCTTACTTGCCATCTATAAACCCTTTAGAATGAATTGTCTGTTAATGCCTTTTGCTGCGTATTTTCTAATTGGACTGTTTACTTTTTTTGTTTGGTTTCAGTATTTGTTATATAGTCTACGAAGTAGCCCCATGTTGGATATATAGTTTGCAAATACATTTTTTAATCCTCTTCAGGAGGCATTTTATATACACAGATATTTTAACCTTGGTGGTAGATTAATTATTCCACTTTATGTATTGGGCACCCAGTGTCAAGTAAAAAATTTCTTTGCCTAATCCTTAAAGGCAGAAAATTTCCTTTCCTTCTGCTTTCTTCAAGATTTAGAGCTTTAGTTTTTATATGTAAGTATTCAATCTATTTTGGAATGAATTAATTTAAAAGATGTGAAGTTGAGATTGAAGCTTTGCTCCAGCACCCTGTGAATATTTTCTTTCATGGAGTTGCTCTTGTAACCTTTTCAAAACTCAGTTGGATATAATTTTGCTGGTGTATTTCTGGCTTCTTTGTTCAGTTTCACTTGTCTGTGTGTTTCCACCAATGCCCAGCTGCCCTCACTTTTTGCTGCAGTATTGCGGTGGCTAAGGTTTTTAGAAGCGGGCAACAGAAACAATGAGGGAAGAAGTCCTTGTCTTGGTCTGGATCTGAGGGAAGACTCCCCAGTTCTCCTTGACTACATGTGAGGTTGACTGCAGGCTTTTCTAGATAGTCTTTATTAGGTTGAAGTAATTTTCACTCTATTCATATTTCCTTTATTTCCTCTAGAAGTAAATAAATATTGGTTTTGAACAAATGATATGTTTTTCACCCATTAATCTAGTCCCATTTTAAAAAATTTAGTATGTTGATATATTGAAATAAATTGATTTATTTTGAAAACACTGAAACACTCCTGGTATGCCTGGAATAAATTCATTTAGTCTTAATACACATTTTAAAAACTGTTGGATTTGTGTTTCTAAAGTTCTGTTGAGTTTTTGCATGTGCTTTCATGAGACCTACTGGTCTGTAGTCTCCTCCTCCTCCTCCTCCTCTCCTCCCATTCCTCCTCT
>NW_022900926.1:2817721-2825669 GCF_012274545.1 Fukomys damarensis
CTGCACTCCTCTCCCCCCCTCCTCTTCCACTTCCTGCGCCTTCTCCTCCTTTTCCTCCTCTGTCTCTTTGACTTCCTCCTCGTTCTTCTTTTGTTCCTCCTACTTCTCCAACTTCTTTCCTCCTCCTGCTCTTTAACTTTCATTAAAGTCATACAAGTTGCACTGTATGAGTTTTAAAAATATCCCTTACTTTTCTATTCTTGGAATAAGTTGTATGAAAACTAGTAGTAATTCTTCCATTAGTATGTGGTACAAGTCTTTGTTGAAATTAGTCCTAGATAGTCCTTTGCTTAATTTTATTTTTTATTTTAATGCAATGCAAGCAAATATTAATAAAGAAAATAAAAAACTTTCTGGAATAATAATTACAAATTTAAATTTCAGTTGTTATAAGGCTATTCACATTATCTACTTCAACTGCTGAATTTTGCTTTTTTA
The DNA here is from genome assembly GCF_012274545.1 of Fukomys damarensis. Lineage (NCBI taxonomy): Eukaryota > Metazoa > Chordata > Mammalia > Rodentia > Bathyergidae > Fukomys > Fukomys damarensis. Next base: position 2,818,160 of record NW_022900926.1, read on the forward strand.
TCTGGAGCGGGTAGGCATTTGACCATTAAGTTCAAATCTATGCACACAAAATGTTTTCATCTGTTGTTTTATCTTGTTAACAATTGTGTAGAGTATTGCAGTACCATATTGTAGGTAGTATTGATTTGTGACTTTCCTGTTTGTATTTTTATATGACTTTCCCCAGATTTGTTTATTTATTTATTTGGTTTTTTGAGACAGGGTCTCACTGTGTAGTTCAGACTGCTCTGGAACTCTCTGTGTAGCCCAGGCTGGTCTCAAACTAGCAGTGATCCTCCTGCCTCAGCCTCCTGAGTGCTGGGATTACAGGCATGTACCATCATGTCCAGAAATTCCCCAGATTTATTATTTTATGGATTTTTGTAAAAATTACTTTTGCTTTTTGTTTAGTTGATTATATACTTTGATTTTAATTTTTATTGATTTCTACCCTTCAAGTTTGTCTTTTTGTTTTTGGTGATGTTTCCTTTTTATTTTTCTAGTCTCTTCAGTTAGAAGGATAGATTATTTATTTAACACGTTTCCTCGTGTTTAATTAAAAATTGGCAGGTATGAATGCAATACATTTCTTGAATGCTACTTTAGGGTTGCATGGCACCGTTACTGTTGGCAATTCTGACTCTGATTATAAATTAGCTTATGCAATTAATCTGAGTTTGTGGGTGAGTCTTCATCATACTAATTACCAATTTCACCCCCTGCTCTGCCACTCCATTTCATATGGCTCATTTGGTAAAATTCCTTCAACATTTGCTTGTCTGGGAAGGACTTTATTTTTCTATCATTTCCACAGAAAAGATTTGTTGGATGTAATGATCTTGGCTGATAGTTTTCTTTTCTTTTTTTTCTCTTCATGTTACGAATATATCTTCCCATCTTTTTTCATCACCTACAAGATTTCTCCCAGGAAGTCTTCTGATAGTGGAGGAGGGCATTCCTTTCCATGTTGCCCAATATTTTTTCTGTGGCTGGTTTTAGCTCTTTATCTAAGAAGTAAATCTGATGATCTGATTAGGATATACTTGGCAGAGGGTCTTTTTGAATTGATCTCTTTGGGATCTGTTGAGCTTGTGGATCTGGATATCTGCCACTCTCCAAAGACTTAGGAAGTATTCAGTTATTATTTCATTAAATATCTTCTTTTTGCTGGGACTCTGTCCTGTGAGCATTGGTTCACTTTTGAGTGTAACACAGGTTCCAGTCTTCTTCGTTCTTTGTTAGTTTTGCTTTATTTTTCCTCTGTTATTTCAAAACACTTGTCTTCAGGATCAGGAATTCTTCCTTCTGCCTTATTGTTGAGCTCTCAGTTGTATTTTTATTTCACTGACTACACTCTGCAATTTCAGAATTTTCATTGGCTTTCTAAAAATACCCATTTCTTTGGTAAATTGCACATTTAGATTGTGAATTGTTTCCTCATATCACTGAACTACATGTCTGCATTCCTTTGTATCTCCATGGATTTTTTTAAGATCATTATTTGGAACCCTTCCTCTAGGTTTCACAAGTTTCTGTTACCAGAAACAGTCAGCAGTGGGCTTGTTACTGAGGGGCTAGTCACGTGCGTTGGAGGTGTCCTGCGTCCTTGCCTGTCGCATGTCTTTGCCGGACACCGGTCTCTGCATCTGGCAGGGCAGGGACCTGTGCCAGCTCGGTGGATTAGCTTTCTGTGGAAAAGCCCTTTCCCAGAAGGTGGCTCTGTGGGGTGCTGCTCGCAGTATCATCTCAGGTCGGACCCTGTACTAATCCCTGCAGAGGGTCTTCAGCTCCTCTCAGCGTTGAAGTAAGATCCAAATGAAGGGCGTGGCAGCACCCTGGACTGCTGGTGTTCACACAGCAGCGGCCCGGGCTCTTAGGCACACGGCCGGAGGCAGCGTGGTACCGCAGCAGGGCGTCGGTCGGTCCCGCGGGCCCTGCGCTCAGGCACGGCCGCTGGCTGGCTCCGGGGTGGGCTTGGTGGTGCGCAGCTCTGAAGACTTGGTCCTCTGTGTGTCCATCGGGTCGTCCGGTGTGAGAGAAACTCACTGAAGTGTGAACCACCGATCCAGCTCGGGTAAAAAAGCTCATAGCGAGTCACGCAGTGCAGAACAGGATTCTTTGTAGGACCCCTGCTCCTTGGAAGGCTTGAACGCCAATGTTGCAGGTCTTCCACGGCGCCGAGGCTCCGACTTAAGTGAAAGGACTGAAATTCCAGTGCAGCCGAGATGGCAGCCATCTGCAGCAGCAGCGGTGCCTGGGTTTTTCCCGCTCAGGCTTCCTACAGGGAGAAGCTGTTCCCACACCAAGCCGGGGGTAGCAGGGCAGGGGCTGCCAGGCCGCCTTCTCTCCTTGGTGCCATCCCGAGCCCCAGGACACCCCGCCGTGCCCCGTGCTCTTCTTCAGTCGCTCTACTTAAACTTCAGTAGGTTTTGACATGCTTTGGTCCTACATTTTGGGATGGATGAGCGCCAGACGCTGCTCCCTCCTTTGCCAGAGCCGGCAGAACTCACTGTGCCCACGCGGTGAGCTGTGCAGGCTGCAGTCAGACCCCGGTAAGGAGCGAGTCTGCCCGAGGCTCTGCGACCCACAGCAGCGTCTCCCCGCGAGGCCAGGCCGAGGCCTGGAGGCTGCGGGCTGGTGGGAGACACCATCCGACATCGCAGCTGAGGTCGGAATGACGGCGCCCAAACTCCATCCCACAACCTGTGCCCTCGCGCCGGAGGGAAAGGGCTCTGATCACAGCCGTACACTCAGTCTGTTCCGTTCCTAGTTGGAAAATGCCCTGACTTCTCTGCAAGCCTTGCCTGCACTGGTTTCCACGGAAACGCCAGGCGCCCCTCATCTATTGCGTCCTGCACCTTTACCCTGGCGGATGAATAATAAAATCGGGCGGAGGAGACGGCCAGGGCCTGTGGCCGCAGGAGCCCGGCCGTCCCAGATCACACTCTGTCTTCGGCTCTGTCTTCAGTTTTTCTTCAACCTGCGTCGTGCACTGGGCGGGCGGGGGCTAGAGACACTGCAGGGGTCTCTGGCACTCCTTTGTTGGATGTTTCCCTTTGTAACCTGTTGATGATATATGGACTGCGTTGGCAAACGTTCCTCACATCTTTGAAAATATGGACCCTGGTGTCAGAGGGCCTAACGCTCCACACGTGTACATTACACACTATCAATTGCGAATGTTATTCATATCTTTAATATTATTGTTTTTACAACAAAGTCTGTTGTTTGCTGAGAGACAATTTTTGAAGTCTACGCTTACAGGTTTTATTTCCCTTTTCTACCCTGGCGGTTTTGCATGTTGTATTGAGTCTGTGGGTGTGCAGATATTTAGGACCTTTGTTCCTTCCCGCATTTATTATGAAATATCTCTCTGCGACTCCAGTTTTCTTTGCTCCGATGTCTGTGTGATCGATTCTAACAGAGCCACTCTTCCTCTTACCCACGCTTGCGTGGCATAGCCTTCCTGGTCTTTCACTTCCCCTGTCCTAGGCATTGCGTGAGAAGTGCACTTCGACCGCTTCCCTGAGGTGCTGGCCCATGTAGGCTTCTACTTCTGCCATTTTGCTTTCTACTTTTTGTTATTTTCTTTGGTCTTCGCTCCTGTTTCTTCTTCCTGCCTTCGGGTTGAGTTTTAAATATTTTTAGATCTTTTTCAATTGAAATATACTACTTTTGAGCATTTTCAAAATAATTTCATAGTGTTTGCTCTGGGAATTGTATATATGTGCGCATATAAGTGTGTGTGAGACATATCAGACCCGACTGATACTAGCGCTTTACCATTTCAGGGAAATATGGAAATTTCCCTTCAAAGTAAGGGTTTCACCTTCCTTCCTTTTAAATTTTAAGTATTGAAGGATGTGATCTTAGTGACTGGTTGCTTTCTCTCAGCATAATGTTTTCAACATGTGCCCACATTATAAGACTTATTGACATTTCATTTCTTTATATTGTGAGAGAATATTCCATGGCCGATGTGTTCTTCAGGGCAGCAGAAGACACAGATCACCAATAACTATCGCCTCTATCTATATGCTGTATATATAAGAGAAAGGCAGAAAAGGGGTGAGAGGCAGAGAGAAGGAGGACAATAAAGAGCTGCCTCACATAACCGTGAGGACTGGCAAACCCAAGCCCCACATCAATCTCAGACAGGATCTGGTGCCACATCTTAAGGCTCAGTTCCCCTTTTCCTGGCATTCGGCCCCGGTTTTTGTACCACTGACTGGCTCAGGTCCACCCAGATTAAGGAGGGTAATCTACTTTATTTACAACCAACTGTTTGCAAACATGAATCATATCTACAAAGTGTCTTGCATAGCCACCTCAAGACTAGTATTTGACCAAAAGAGTGGGCACCAGTGCCCAGCCAGATCACGTCATACACTAACCACAGTGGTATAGCCAGAGCAGTTTGCTTTATTCATCAGTTAACGGAGATCTGAGGTGTTTCTACTTTGGGGCTTTTGTGAATAATCCTACTATAAAGATATGTAGATGTTTTTCATGTGTGTGTGTGTGTGTGTGTGTGTGTGTGTTTGTGTGTTTATATATATATATATTTTTTTTTAGAAGAAATTCATGGGAGATCAATGGCTCGATAATTGGTGATTCTGTTTAATATTTTGTAGGACTACTAATCTTCTAAGGTTGTTACAGCTTTATGTTTCCATCTACATTGTATGAAGAACTGTTTCACAGTAGCTTCCCCAACATTCCTTATTGTGGATCTTTTCCTGACAGTCACCTTGGGCATGGAGTAGTGGACCGTCATTGTGATGCTGAGTGAACTTTTCTAGTAAGTAATGTTGTAGAGGATCCTTTTATACAATTCTTGGCTGATGTTTTGTCCATTTTAATTGGAGTGTTTTCTCATTATTTCTTTATAACATTTCCTTATGCAGTCTGTAGACAGGTGATTTTACAGATATCTAAATTGCAGTGTCTTCTCACACCTTATGGGCTGCCTTTTCATTTTCTTGCTAATGTCTTTTAAAGCATGGAGCTTTTTACTTTTGATGAATTCAAACATCAACTTTTTAAAAATTTCTGCTTCTGGCAAAAAACATAAAATCATTGGTCAATGGAAGGTCAATAAGTTTTACTCTTATGTTTTAGAAAATGCAAATTTTTGACACATTACCATATCCTATAAGAGCACCACCTATTTTTGCACATATTATGAGAGAAGAAATGAAGAATCATAAAAGAAGCTAGGTCTCCTGATTCTACTTTTGTGTTCTTTTCAGCAGAATTATGTAGGCAATTTAGACATTGAAGAGCTCATGTTGAGTTCTTAATATTCATAAACACTTAGAAATTCTAGGTAGTAGTTTGATTGTAGAAGAAACATCTGGTACTATTACAGTGGAGTCTGGCAACTACATACAGTGGACTCTTGATTCGGGATCTCATTTCGTTCCTGAGGGCTGGTTGTGACTCAAGTTGGTCAGTGGAGGCTCAGGCTCCTAAACAGCCTTCAAAGCCTCTCTCCTGTATGCAGGCAGATCTCAGGGTCCTTAGAGAGACACTGGCCCGGGATCTCTCAGTGAACCCCACACAGGAGAGGACACTGCTCTTCCTTTCAGAGCTCTTCAAGGGTGAAATCTGTCTGAGACCATCTGGAAGCACAAGCAGTCAGCACTCGGAGTGTAACTGAAGACTTTGTTCATACATTAAAACTAAAATTCTAGTCATAACCAAAATTATTCATGTATCAGACTAGTCATAACTCAAGGGTCCACTGTATTGGAAAAATGCAAGGACTGGCAGGGCTCAGGAAGCAGCACCCAACACAGGTGGTGAAGTCCCCTTGTAAGGAGTAGGAGGCTGCCCCAGGGCCTCTATCCTCAGGCACCTTGGTCATAGCCCTGGGTTTGCTATTTCCAATTTATTTGATGCTGGACAGTTACTGAAATTCTCTGTCTTCCCTCTCTTATTTAATCATACTAGAAACTGTTTAACTCAGAAAAGTTCTATATAAGGATTTATCCTAAGATAAATTTAGGAATAACCTGTAACCATAACTTGGCATGGCCTTTGACAGTCTCCAAAGGCAGTTCTGACCAGTGGACAAAATCTGGTTTCTTGTTGGACGATTTAATATGATGCATTTCAAATACATTCATGTGCATACCCTGCATTTCAAATTAGAATGCGCATTTTCATGAAGTACTATTTTAAATTACAGGAAGTATTTTATATCCAAATGTTGAAGTAGATTGGTGCAAGTGAAGCAGCACCAGACAGTGTGTTTCGGATGATTTGCTCATTTAAAGCTTTGAACTTTACTTTTCTCATGTTTAAAAAAAGATATTTGACTGGATAACCCCTGGGGTTCTTGAAATCCCTTCACTCATGCTTGTATGTGGAGTTTCCTTATTGAAAGCATGAAATTTAATCGGCCTTCCTCCTGGTCTCATGACACAGTCATGGAAAGCATGTCTGTTCTTTTAATATTCTGAATGCTGTCAGATGCCTGTCAAGAATAATGGAGACAGACAAGGGCTGACATTTACTAATGAGTTGGCTTATTGATGAAGAGTTCAACGTTCATGAAATACTGAAATATCCTATTTTATGGGTATATTTGTAGCTGAACTTACTTAGTATTCATGATCGGGCAAAATATACTCTCAGGATAGACAGTTTACACAAGGTTGTCAAGCTTGTGCTGCACCCTAATCTACATGTGCACAAAGAATTTTAATGGAAAACCTTGCTATTCTTTTGGATTCTGCTGCTTATAAAAAGCAGCAAAGAAAAGAATGCAATGCACCTGTGAAGAACAATGAAACAGAATTAACAAAACCAAAAGCCAAGTTAAATGATAGAGCTTATTTATCACTTACTTTCCCGCTGAAGTCATGATAAACCTGGAAATCAAGATGAGGTTCTACAAAAAAATCTAAATATATTCTTATTTTGAGTTTAATTTCTTCCATCTGCAAGGATTCAAATGGCCATTAAAAATTCTCCATTATATACTGACTCCAATTATCAATGGGAAAAGAAACATAGAGCAAATTGTTTATAGAACCATTATTTATGCAAACACGAAGCAAAGGGACTCTTAGCAAGCAAATTTTTGTTAATCCAGATTTATTCACTCCAGAAGTATTTGCATACATCAGTACTTTACAAGTCCTGAAAATATCATCTCTCTTGTATCCTTGTTTTGTGAAGGGTTTTTTTTGTTTTTTCTCCCATAGGGAATTTTTAAAAATTTAGCCCTGTCATTCTTTTTTTTTTTTTGGAAAATCAATTTATTTATTTATTTATTTATTTTTTTTATTGAGTTTATTGGTACATTTAGGGATACAGTACAGTTACATTCATTGTTGGGATCATGTACCTTTACATGGCAAGTCTTGATTCTCATTTTTTTCCCCTTACCTCTGCCCTCCCTTCACCCCCTCCTCCCCTCCCCATCTACAAACACTTTATTTTCATCTTTTCATTCTCTCACATTTTTTTCTTTTCCCTTTTTGTTCTTCCCCTACGTATCACACCTTCCCTACACCTTTAG
>NW_022900926.1:2827253-2842153 GCF_012274545.1 Fukomys damarensis
CACAGATTAAAATTAGACCCTTATCTTTCGCCATGCACTAAATTAAAATCCAAATGGATTAAAGATCTAAATATTAAAACAGAAACATTAAACTTGCTGGAAAGTAAGTTAGGCAGAACTCTGGAAGACATTGGTATAGGAAAAGACTTTATGAACAAATCCTCAGTAGCACGGGAACTAGCAGAAAGAATCAACAACTGGGATCTCATCTTACTAAAAAGCTTCTGTACTTCAAAAGAAACCATTAGCAGAACTAAGAGACAATCTACAATGTGGGAAAAAATTTTTACCAGCTGTACCACAGACAAAGGACTATTATCAAGGATATATAAAGAACTCAAAACAATCAGTCCCCCCAAATATAAAGACCCGATCCAAAAATGGGCATCCGAAATGAACAGACATTTCTCATACAAAGAAGTGAAAGCCCTGTCATTCTTCAAGAACTTTCTTAACAGGCATCTCTTGTAGGACTTTTTAGATCTCCTTATGCCATTGCTATTGGCATAGGGCTGTTTATCTCTTAGAGATCTCTGGTATATGTTTTCCTAGTGATATATAAAACTACCATATTTTCGTCTTACTTTAACTCATTTTTTTGCACATATATACACTCTAGATAGATGATAAAGTCTTTCAAGGCAGAAATCGGGTCTGTTTCTTTCCCCAAGTGTTTGAAAGTGTCTGCAGTTTAGCAAGTGTTATGGTTGCCATGAGAATGCATTTTGTACCGGGAATCGAACTCAGGTCCCTGCACGTGGGAGGCAGGCAGCAGAACCACTGAGGTAAATCTCCAGCCCCAAGAATGCATCTTTTCTAACAATGATACAAATATTCTCCACACTTCGAATTGAAAACTATGCGGTTGTGACTTTTAGAGATTTACAAATGTTTTTACTCTCCTGAAAGTCTTCGGTGACAGCACAAGTTAAATCCATTTGTGCCATTGCTTATGCAGTAATCTGAATGGCACGGATCTTGTAAGTGGCGCTCAGCAGCTGTGTTTGAATTTTTGCCTTCATCTCGAATTTTGGCCTGAGCATTGTCCTTTCTCCAGACTATCTGCTTGTCACCGTGAGTGTCCTTCACTAGTGTTAAGCAGTGAAAGGACGCATGACCGCCATTGGGGCAGCGTCACAGTGCCACCGACAAAGGCCCCCGGAACTAGGATGGCTTTGCACTGCAGAGGGTCACGCGCATGCTCAGAGGGGAGAACAGAAAGCCTGCGTCATTACCGAGGTCCTCCACGGATTAGTGGAAGAATGAATGCCCGCCATGCGGACTTCATGCCGTTGCTTTCCTTGCTTCAGGTTTTACGAAGCCAGTTTCTGCGCACTGTTAGGGCCCACAGCATTACATTATTCTACCACTTTATTTTTGTTTTTTCCAGGAACACAGAGGGTAATGTTGTGTATATCTGTGAACAGAATTTTTACTGTAAAGAGAAAGAAGAATATTGTGTAAATGTATCATACACACAGAACTGTATTATACCAGGCATTTATCAGATACCATCAACCAAAACTACGACTTTTTAAAACTTTCCACAGAGTATTAGGAGCAAACATGATGATGTTCTATGGTGGGATTTGTTCAATTATTTGTAAAATCTGAAATTTGGCTGTATTTTATTTACCTACTAAGGTAACTTTTATGGATAAAATATTCATGCTATTGAAAAATTTTCAATTATGTTTTGCAACTTACTGGAGTTCAATTTATATTCAGTACTATGTGAACATTTAAAATACAGAACCCAAGCTTGATGTGCTCTTCATGCATTTTGGGAGGCTGAGACAAAGAGATCACAAGTTTAAACCCCACCTGGTCAATTCAACTACTTAGTGAGAACCTGACTCAAAATAAAAAATAAAATAAATAAATGTCTGGGGATGTAGCTTGGTGCAATGAGACTAGGCTTAATGCTAAGCACCACACACACACACACACACACACACACACACACACACACTTCAATAATCCTTATAAAACTGTGTACCTACAAAACCACTACCATAATTATGAAAGCTCTCATCACTTGCCCAAACAACATTGTGTTCCTTTTCAGTCTGTTCCCCTACCAGGTAAATTCTAATTTTGTTTAGCTTATCGTTTTATCTTACACCTTTAAAGTGCACAACATAATGTAAGTGCATAACGACATGTATTTAGAGAAACAGGCAAATGCACCATCATATCAATCACTGTGAGTTTTGCATTTTGACATTGTTGATCAGCTACCTGCTGCAATTTTAAATAAAGACAATCATTCATAATGTATAACCTTAAAGTTCACATTTCTTTAAAGTGGCATATTAATGACAATTATTTCACTGAATATAAGCTCTGAACACTTGTCATTTCTCTTTGTGTTCACAATTGCATAAATATTGAACAAATTGATATTCTCCAACAAATTGATGAGGTTCTCTTCATTCATTGTTTTCTCTCTTTTGAGGAAGGGTTTGGCAACTCTTACTGATATATTTTCAAATGCACTGATTCTGCCATCTATGTTAAAAGAACTGAAATTAAAAGCAGTCAGAAGTGGGCTGTGAGCAACACTGTTTCTGAGGCAGACTTCTCTGCTGGTCCTTTGCCTGGATCTCCTGAAGTCCTGACCTCCTGCATGGCCAGGACTTGGGCAGTTTATGCTTAGAAGTTGGATCTCATTCCCTTCTCAGTCATTTAACTGACGTTTCCATGTTGAGCTTCCAGCATCTTTCTGAGGTCTGAATGCAGATCCCTGTCATCTTTAAACCTGGAATTTTCCCGTCACCAGCCACAGGCATAGTGAGTTGTCAGCACCTTGGGGCTAGGATGCCACAGTCTGAAACTTTGCATAGCTTTAAGAAAATAAAATTTACTAAAAATTCAGCAGTGAAATACTTTTGTATCTAAAAATCTGACGTGCTGTCACTGTTGATTGTGACCAGAGACTTGATTAGGTTAAGAGACACTTAGCAGCCTGGGGATGTGTGGGCAGATGAACCGTAGACCTCTCCTCCCGTGAACTGTGGATGTCCAGATTTGGACAGAAAGCCTGCCCTCGCCCCACTCGTGGGCAGAACCTGGCCTCCTTCCATCTGGCCTGTGTGGTTCTGGAGTAGGGTCAGCACACTTTTCCTCAGGACTGCTCTGTGTGCTGTGGGAGAATTAATGTGGCCACTGGTAGCCCCAGACTGCATTTTTTAAAAAATCCTTATTTTCTTAGTTTTTGAAAATTTAAAAATTATACACAGTGCTAGTTGACTTCTAGATAAATTTACTCTCAGAAAAGGAGCTCTATTTTAATTTTTGAAGCTTTTTACTTATGTAATGCAGGCGGCAGAATAATACCTATAAAATAGAATTTTCAAAAAAAAGAAAACTGAATTTGAGCAATTTCTATGAATGTGTGTGATTGTGTAAAATGTGTAATTGTAATAATCATCTTGTTTTAAATCTGTGCTAATATTTTTACCTCTTTAATTTATTTATGATGAGCGGTATGTTAGCCTTTCGCCTGTGACTTCCCATCTGAAGTGCCACAGTGTTACTGCTTTAAACCTGGCAACCGTGCAATACAGACAGGACAGTCAGGGCTCTCTCTCCATCTTTTTGTCCCCCCCATGACTGTGCTCAGTGACAGCCTGGTCCCCACGCAGATGGGCTGTGAACAGCATGGCACTGAGCCCCAGCCTGAGGTAGAAAGTGTCTGCCCCTAAATCTTCGTCCGCTACTCAGTTTTCTGCAGTTCTTTTCAAGTCCATCAAAATCTTACTCCACTGCCCTACTGTGACTTTACTGTCTTGAAATTGGGGTTTTAATTCTTTTCTCCTATTCTGTCCTGCTAGTTTATTTCTCAGATCTTGGCTTAGTTTTTGAAGGTAATTATTTATTCACAGTTTATTCAAAATCATAATTAGTTTTAGTAGTAATATACTTCGATGTAATCGAACCGCCATTTACTGAAAATCACAGTACATGTTTTTCAATACTTTTTTCACCGTCTGAAGCTGTTGCTCAGAAGTTCTCCATGTGCTGCCTCTGTTGGTGGCCTCCGTTCACAGTTCGCTTCTAACATCTCATGACTCCCGCAGTGTCTACCGACCACATGAATTTACATGTGTCTGCATCATTTCCTCCTTGGCTACAGAACTCGATACCATCACCCTATAGGATGAGCTCAACCTTCAGGAAGCCTTTTCTTCTCAAAAGGACTGAATCCTTTTAAGCACTCGAAATACCATCTCTCCATAATAGCACTTAAAATGGTTTACTGTTTTACATTCATACGTGATGCAACCAAAAAATTGAATGTGGCCAGGGATTTATAGCTCAGTGGAGTTGCAGCTGCCTTGCAAGCCCAAAGTCCCGAGTTTGACCCCCAGTACTGGAACAAAAATTGCACACACACTCACACACACACACGATGAATGTTTACATTTTTAAAAATCCAGTAAAATACACACTGCAATCAATATGTTTCAAAACATCCCCCACCTTTGAAGGGTTTATCCCACTGTCCTTGCCATTTCCCGAAGTCTTCCTAAGATGTGATCAAGTATCAGTGAGCGGTGTTCCCCGCAGCATCCCCTGCAAAGGCAGCCTGGTAAACACACCATGGCGATGCCCTCGTCCACCTTGTTCACTGGATCTGGCACTGTACAACCTCAGGCTCTTCCCCAAAGTCGCAGTGACTTTGAAGAGATCCAGGGCATCTAGGCAGCTGTGGCAGTGAACTAGAGATGCCCGGGAAGGAAGAATTTCAGAGCTGCTTCAAATCACGGGACTTGAGTGTTCCCATGGAGGCAGAGTGGTCTGGGGGCAGCTGCACCACCTGCCTCAGCCTACCCTCATTTGTAAGCATCCCCTGTCTCTCCGGGAGTGGCTGTTCAGCAGCATGCAGGTAAGACTACATCTGTGTCTGGTTTTGCCCTCTACACTGTAGCCATACCCTCTCCATACCAGGATATCACCCAAATGTTTGTTAAATAAATGAGTGAAATGAGAGGCACAGATTTAAAATATTTACTTTAGTTATGCATGGTGAAACTTCTGCTATTAATTTTATATAATATGTTTGGCTTTTTTTTCCGTGACATTCTCTCGGTATTTTTCTTGATATAGAAGGGGGAGAAGCTATGCGGATCTGATTAACCCTGTTTTTCTGAGCTTTCACAATTAATCTTGTTTTACTGGTGTTAGGACTTATGAGTTCATTTCTGCCATTCACTATTCTGAGAATTGAGATACACTGTAAACTTTAGGTGGCTGGGTTCAGTATACTTTCCACTTGGTTTCTTAATGTGCTGAATTCTTTTTCTCTTAGGCTCTCTTCCTGTTCGATCCTCCTGTCTTTTAGTAATTCTTACCTATTTGGGTCTTTTTTCCACACACACCCCCACACACACTTTGGCTTACAGTGAACTAACCACTTATGTGAGAATTAGCGTTAAATAACTTGCCATTGTCCGTGTGATCTCATTTTATGGATTTTAGTATGCTTTTGTGTGTCTATTCATTCATGTTTCACAGGAGTCCTACAACTGAATAACTCACGGTTTATTCTGTGGTTCTCTTATATCTTCTCCCTTTAGTTAACCAAAATAGTTAAGTGCAGGAAAACATGACTATTCATAATTGGCTGTGCTTCTTTGATAACAATGCTGATTCACAGTCAGGAATGGGTAATAAATGCGGTGGTCTCCACGTTCCCTCGGTCAGGTAGGTCCCCAGATGCATCACATGCAGTGAGCTGTGAACTGGTTAGTTCAGAGATGCGTGGATGTTCTTTGTATCATAGCGCTCCTTCCTCTGAGTGGGGAAATTGCTAAACCAGAGTTTATTTTTGCAATGTGTTTGCATTTCCCAATCAATGTGAATTATTCCACACACTTTATAAGGTGATGCAGTGTCTATTTATTCCCTGTCACTTCTTTAACAATGATAAAGTGCAAATATCTTTATTTTTGATTCTGTTCATTCATCATACTAAATATTCTAGGAAAAATTTATAAACGTATCTACCTTAGAATCTAACAGTCAAACTTTAAAACTCTCATATAAATAGAATAATAACATATATATGCTATATATATGTTACATTGGAATGTTTGCAAGTTAATATATGAAAATTAATAAATGACAGAGAGCCATGTGAAGACCTTACTCTAATGCATGCTGTTAGATTTTGAAATTTAAGTCACCACTGTGGAAAGCACACAGTAATTATCACTACTGCTAGCACATTACTGACAGACCATTTAGTCTCGGGTCTAAAAAAAAAGCACCAAACTTTACAACTAAGGTACGTAAAGTGCAATAAAAGTAGACTTGGAACCTATGAGGAAATCTAAATAGCTACAAAAGTGAATGTCATCTCCCAGGGTTGTCTCACAGATTAAGTTCACCCTCTACACACCTAAGCAAATTTTGTTCTCCATTGTAGAGAAGTGATTGATGGCTGTAGAGAGCTCTGTTTATATAATACTTTTTTTTTTGGTCCTGGGGATCGAATGTACACTTATCTACAGATTTAAAATGAGATCTCCAAGAGCAAGAAGCTAAAGTTTTGGAAGATTTTATCATTCAAATCATCTTATTTACCAAATTTATCTCAACCACATATTTTCAACAATCACAGTATCTGCTTTGGGATATGGTGTACTGATTGTTACCTCACTGATTAACCCCTTTTGACCGGAAAATAAGCCTGAGTAGCTTTGCTGCTGGCATTTATTTGAAGTATTTTGAGATAACAGGCAGTTCTCACTGTGTGTTGTGTGTTCTCCTTGTTGGATTAGAAATCACTAAACTTCCCAGTGATCACTGGAAAATAAGACTGTCTCTCATTCCCTAGGAACCGCTGAATGTTAATGTGCAGATTTGAAGTTTGCAGTGAGTAGAGACGGAGGGAGGGATTGGGCATCTTTATGGATCAACTGCCACGTAGAGACGCGGCGTATACGGCAGGAGACGGGTAATACATAAACTGTGCCCCCAGATGTCCCCCATACAGTGAGGGAGACAGAGAGTGAGTAGCTCTGGCCAGGACTGTTTGAAAACTGAAAGAGAGCTGTCCAGAAGGCCTCAGAGTGAGCCACTGGGACGCCTGGGACGCAAGAGTGAAGCACAGTGTCCAGCACTGATGAGCTCAAGGGACTCGGTCACGTAACTGGAGAGAGGCCTGGGCTGCAGGCAGTCCAAGCCGCAGGAGGGTGACAGGAAGACGTTGGGTCCTCCTGAAAGACTGGTCTGCAGGGCCTTCCAGAAGAAGTCTGCTTCCGGGACCACGCTCACAGGACTGCGCAAGCTCAGGGTTGGATGCAGCGGGCGGGCTGCTCTCTCCTTGCGCTGCTGCACCAGCCTCGCTTCCGGGAGGGTGCTCAACGCGTGGGACCAGCGGCCCACCTAGGTCCCCGGGGCAGGCTGGCTGACTCGCACTCCCCACTCAAACGCTGATCTCATCCACAAAGCGAAGCTCATGGAAACATCCGGAACAGTTTTGGAACAACGGTGGCCCAGCCAGGTCGAACCATAGGAATGAAATTAATTGTCACCGGAGGCTTTAAGCAACAGTGACAAGATCGCACTTGTTTTTCAGCAAGGTTACTCCAGCGCTCGTGTTGAAAGCAGAGGGAGAAGAAATCGAGGGTTGCCTAGAAAACACAGTTGAAGGAGGCTATGCGTTGCGATCTTGCCGATGGTGAGAGATGGCAGCTGGGAACAAAGATCTGGAGCTTGGGCTCCGGCCCGCAGGATTCGTACACGGGTTGGGGACAGGGGCTAAGAGAAAACACAGAGCAGTGGAAAGAGACAGAGGAAACTGAAGAACAGCACACGGTGACCGTGAGGACGGGGTCAACTTTCCCCAGTTCCTGTCTTGTGCTCATCAGTCATTAAATTTCTGAATTTGAAACCATTTCATAAAAGTGTTTGGTGCCTGCGCAAGTACCCATGTCCTTAACTCCACACACATCTAGATGCAGATTGTTTCTGACACCCCAAGATGTTCCCAGGTCCCTTTCCCAAACAATCCTCATTCCCAACCCTACTTGAGGCATTGTTGTTCAGATTTTGTGCAGATAAATCAAATGCTCCTGTTAGATGACTTCAAAACATGAAATCTTTTAATAAGTATTCTGTGTAGGCTGTGCACATACAGAATTAATTTTGTATAATAGAATTAATTTTGTCCTGAATTATTTGAATTCAGTATGAGGTTTAAGATTTACCACTTGTGGGATCTGTATCTGCTATTCCAGTCAGCCCAATACTGCCATTGGCACTTAATTATAAAGGTTGAATACGGCATTCTTATAAGTAATACGCAGTGATTTTTGCATTTGTAAATGACTGCTGAGGTTGATTGTTATGTGGATCCTGCTTATTTTCCTGTGGGATTGTATATCTGACTCTTCACGGAAGAAGAACTGTGCTTGCTGGTGAACTGCCCAGTGGCTTGGGGGCTGGGCAACAGAATGCTGATGTGACAGGGACACTCAGAGCACCATTTCACAGACCTGTCAGGATAAGCAATTACATTCAAATTTCAGACTGTTATTATCAAGCTATTAACATTCCATAATTGTTCAGCAGTCGATCTTACACCAGTAAGAATGGGAA
Source organism: Fukomys damarensis (assembly GCF_012274545.1). Taxonomy (NCBI): domain Eukaryota; kingdom Metazoa; phylum Chordata; class Mammalia; order Rodentia; family Bathyergidae; genus Fukomys; species Fukomys damarensis. The sequence goes on from NW_022900926.1 coordinate 2,835,864, forward strand.
AAGTAGACCTGAATGAAAAAATGAATGAAGATTTTTAACAGTAAAAATGAAAGTTACGTAGTGACCTGGCCAGACATCACAACAAACAAAACAGTAGAATCAAAATAAGCTCAAAATGAAAAGACGTGTGAAAGAATATTCACAATTTTTATGTTTTATAAAAGTGTTCTACAACTTCAACTACCAATTGTTAAAATATAATGTCTAAATATGTCAGCACCTATTGTATGTTTAGCTTTATCGGTACATTTTAGGGACACAGTACAGCTCCATTCGTCACTGGGATCTTGTCCCTTACATGACTTATCAGGTTCTTATTTTTTTCCCCATTCTCCCGCCCGCTCTTCACCCCCTCCACCCTTCCTTGTTTACAAAAATGTTGTTTCCGTGTTTTTCCTTTTCACATGTTCTTTCTTTTCCCTTCTTACCTTTCCCCTACCCCTCCCACTTCCTCTACTCTTTTAGATCTTTTCTTCCTACTACACAATATCAATTATACATTTTAATCTTTTTTTTTTTTTGGTCTGGGGATCGAACTCGGGACCTTGCACTTGTGAGGCAGGCAGTGGAACCACTGAGCTAAATCCCCAGCCCTTTATACATCTGAATCTTTATTGACACTTTTAGTTTATCACACCAGAAAAATTAATTAATTAAAAATTTTGAACATTTACACCAAAAATAAGACATAACAGATATAAATGAGCATAGGAAAAGATATGAATTAATACCACAACGTATCTGTTAAAAGGTTGGAAAAAACAAAGAAAAAGAAAAATGTTAATATTGGAAAAGATTTGTAACACAGAAATTTCCATATATCACTGATTCAATTATACAATTGTATGGCTACGTTACAAAATAGTTTTAGTGAAAAATGAAGCATTAGTTTAATATGTGACCCAGAAATATAGATTGTAGGCATTATTCAAGTTAAAAAAATTAAATTTATAGAAATCTTGATGTGAATGTTTCTCACAACCACTAAAAACTGTAAAATGTGTAAATATCCCTTGCTGGTGAACAGATACACCGAATACAGGTACAGAGTGAGATTCTACCCGGCACAACGAGATGGGTGGGAAAGAAAAACATAACCTTGCAAAAGAAAAGAAAAACAGAATGTACAGATTAGAGGAAGGGGTAAAGGAACACACTGAAACTGCCCCCTCTTAGATTCTAGCCCCTTCCCGCTTTTGCCTGCTCGCTTTTGCAAGTTCCGCAGCAACATCCAATAGATTTAAAGTATAAAGTATAACCAATGTAAAAGGGAAAATTTCAAGCCTCCCAAGCCCTATAAAAATGGGCTTTAAAAGAAGGTCAGGGCTCTTGTCACTGAACCACTACACAGGTGAAGTCCAAGAGTCCAGGCTCGAGCTTGTAATAAACTCCTCGTGTATTTAAATCGGACTCAACTCTTTGGTGGTCTTTGGGGACATCGAGATCTGGGTACAGCAGTATCTCCCACAGTGACTGCACCAGTCTGCACTCCCACAAACAATAGAGAAGGCTTCCTTTCTCCCCACAATCCCACCAACATTTGTTATTGGTTGATTTCTTGATAGCAGCCATTCTTTCTGGGCTGAGGTGAAATCTCAGTGTTATTTTCATCTGCATCCCTCAAATGACTGGTGATGTTGAACACTTTTTCATCCATTTATTTGCTGCTTTTACTTCTTTGTCTGAGAAATACCTGTTCAGATGCCTATTTTGGACTGGGTCTTTATGTTGAAGGGGTTTGATTTTTTTTTTTTTTTTGAGTTTTAGATAGTAGACCTTTGAGGAACAGTTGGCAAAAATTTTTTCCCAAGTTGTGGGTTATCTTTTACTTCTGCTTGTGATTTATCTTGCTGTGCAGAAGCTTTTTTAAAAAATGAGACCTCAATTGTTTATTCTTTGTGCTAGCTCCTGTGCTACTGAGGATTTGTTTATAAAGTCTTTTTCTATATTGATATCTTCAAGAGTTCTACCTAACTTATCTTTCAGCAAGTTTAGTGTTTCTGTTTTAATGTTTATATCTTTAATCCACTTGGATTTTAGTTTAGTGCATGGTGAAGTTACGGGTCTAATTTTAACCTTTGACAAGGTGAAATCCAGTTTTTCCAGCACCATTTATTAAAGAGGCTATCTTTCTTCCAGAGAGGCTGAGTATGTCAGGAGTTGACTCTGCATCTTCTGATCTGTTCCACTGATCCTCAGGTCTGTTTCTTTGCCAGTACCATGCTGTTTTTATCACAGTAGCTTTGTAGTATAATTTTAAGTTGGAGAATTGAGATAGCCCCTGCCATGTCTCTGTTGTCTAGAAATGCTTTTGCTATTGTAGGTCTCTTCTGATTCCAAATGAATTTTTCGATTGTTTTCTCTAGATCTGTGAAATATATTGCTGGGATTTTAATAGGGATTGCATTGAATCTGTATAGCAGTTTTGGAAGTATGGCCATTTTCACTATATTGAGTCTTCCTATCCAGGAACATCTTTTCATTTTCTTATATCCACTTCAGTCTCTTTTTTCAGGGTGTTGTAGTTCTAAATGAGAGGTCTTCTGTTTCCTTTGTTAGATTGATTCCATTGAAGAAAGATGTTTAATGACTCAATATCAAACTTAATATTCCATAATGTTTTAAAAACATTGTACAGAATTTTAAGTTTTTCTGCTCATTAATTTTTTAATTGATTAATTTTATTGGTACATTAAGGTTTATAATGCAATGACGCTCATCATTGGAAGTTTGTATCTTTACATAATCCATCTTGGTTCTTTGTATTTTCCCATTCCTCTGCCCTCCCTTCAACCCCTCCACCCCTCCCTATCTACCAAGACTTTGTTTCCATTTTTTTCTTCCTCTCATAGTAATTCCATTCTCCTCTTTCTTTTCCCTACTCCTTATACTTCCCCTTTGAAACTTTTCTTCCTATTTCACATTATCTTTTATACCTTTTAGTCCTTATTTACACTTTCAGCTTCTCACACTAGAGAAACTATTTGGTATTTATACATATGTGCCCTATTTTTTTCACTCAAGTGTATGGCTTCAATGTGCATCTGTTTAGCTATAAACATTTCTCATTTCTCATTCTTTATGCCTGAGTAGTACTCCTTTATATGTAAACACACACACACACACACACACACACACACACACATTTTCTTCATCCAGTTCCCCTTTGATGGGCAGTTGGGCTGCTTCCATTTTAGCTACATGAACTGCACAGCTGTTAACATGGGTGTTAATGCTCCATCAATTTTTTAGTATTTGTGCTGCCGAAGTGAGCACTGCTTCATCAATTTTTAAAAGGGCAATTTGTATCTTTGTATAAATAAAAATTCTCTGTATTTTAATTGTATGAATCAAAATATATTACCAATATATACTCTATTCATCATAATATTAAGCTCGCTTTTCTTTACATAAGCAATGGTACAACTATAATTAAGATTCATAAGATTAAAAAACTTACTGCAGTTTTAAACTGTACACTAACTAAATCCATTTTGTGGTCCAAACATTTAAGAAAAATTTAGGTGTGGAGTTACAGTGATGCAATATTTAATGAAATTATACTTCAAATGCATCCTTAGGAAAGTTAGAGGCCTCTAATTGCATCACTGATATTCACACTCAAGAGTCTATAAAGCCTTGGACACGGTTAGCAGTATCTTCAACTTAAAACAGCCTCCAAAATTAGGAGCTATGAAAGCATCAACAATTAGCAGTGTAAAGCTAGGGATATTAACAGATTCAGAATTTTCAAGACCTGATTGTAAATTTTTTGAAAAAAAAACAAAATCTATAACACTATATGTCACTCTTATCCAAGAATTTTAAATAAAAATAAAATTTTTAACAAGTAGAACTACTGTGATTTTGCAAGGGGAAATAAAGTTTCTTGCTTGAAAATTATTTATATGAAATCAAAAGTGTTGTGTGTTTCATTTTGTTCTAATCTTTTTTATTCAAAGCTTAGCATGTTCTTTGGCTAGCTTGAAATATATTTCAATATATTTAATAAATATAACTTGAGTTATATATTTTATTTCATTCAGATTTTTAGGAAATACTATTTTATCTGCAATATAGTACTTAAAATAACACAAAATACAATTAAAATAACAAAATTTTTAAAAATTATATTTGTATCAGTTTAGTAGCCCTTTATTCTTCCTATTTTTCTTACCAGGTTGATTGGATTAATGTATTAATGTTGATTCTTTCTAAGCTAAAATAAAAATGCCTCATGTATTCTGAAGTAATTTTGTAAGATTTTATAATATATAATGCTTTCAGTTACAGTAAATGTTTGAATAAAACTAAATTTACATATTTTTCTATATTTTGAGCATCAAGAAAACATTTTGAAATTCCTTTTGTTGCCAGAATGAACAATAAGCATGAATTTTTTTATTTATTGATACAATTTCCACTTCCATTGCCAAATAGCTTTTTACTAATCTCTGTAACAATATTGTAATATTTGGCTATAATTAAGAATCTAAAGATTTAAAAAAATATATATATATTTTATTATAGTTACTGTGTTTTCCCCAATATTGAATTTATTAAACTGCTAATTTTTGTGAGCGATTTTGAATATTATTAGCTTTTTGTTTTGTGCACACAAACAACAGCAATTAATGTCCTAACTCAGCTTAATTTAAGATAAAGACCTGTTTGTCAACAGTACCAAACGTATATGTGGTGTCATTGTTGAATAGATGACTACTGAAATAAAATGTTTATTGCAGTAAGCATTATCCTTCCTGAATATACTCCCGTTTGCTTAAAAACAGACAAACCTAATCCCATCGTTCTGGCCACTCCCTGAAATACTTCCAGAATCCCTCTCTTCTGAGTGTCTTTATTTGCAGTCCGTCCTGGCTGCCTCATTGTCCCACCCTGATTCTAAACATTTACCTTTCGTGATCCTTTTGACTTTGGGGAAGAGCTGAAGTCGCAAGGCTGCGGCCTCCGAAGGCAGCGGAAGACGGCACAGTACCGCAGGTTGGGAGCCTGTCTTTCGCGGATGGCACTCAGCAGCAGCAGTCACTGCGTTTTGGGTTTTTTTTTTCACACCTCTTGAAGACACTGAGGAGAGAAGAGTTCCAGCACTGCTTCAGAGGGTGGAACCACGATGTGACAAGGGTTGGAATATTTTAAGAAGGGTTCATGACCGTGTCTTTTGCTGTTATAACGATTCCAAATTTAAACAGACACTATATTCTACTCACACAGCCTAAAAATAAGACTTGAAAATAAGCCAGCATTGTGCTGATTTTATGGCAACTACACAACACACAATAAGCAAAGCGAAGTAGAAAAAAATCACAGGTCGTGTTTCCGTCTAACTTCTTTGTTCCAGGGATTCACTGGTTTGCCAGATGCCACGCTTTCATGCCCTGCACGGTGAAGCCCAGCTGGGCTCGTGGCAGTGTCCCCGAGGGTCCAGACGCACTGCCCCGAGGGGGCGCGCAGCTCAGGGAAGGTACAGAGTCCACGCGCTAGGGTGAGTGAACCTCACGAATGATCACTAACATCTTGCAGAGGTCTAATTCAGTGGTGCTACAGATGACGTGTTCACGTGCAAGACACGAGTTAAGAAAAATTACTAATTTGATATTTATTTGGCATTATTTGTTGATCTACCACCTTGATCACAAGGCAGAGAATGCAGTTCTTTTATTACTCCCTATTTATTCACAGTTGTCTGCATTCCACAGACATCTTGCAGTCTCTTCCCCATGCACTTTCTCTGCTCTAGGACAACCGTATTCTCCACATTAGAAACGATCATAAATCTTTGAAGAAACGTCTTACAATATTCTACATGGTGAGTTATACCTTCAGGGCTTCTACAGACGCTGGAGTTTGTCAGTGTCCGTGAGCAGTGGGAGGCTGGATGAGCAGAGGAAGAGACAGAAAGGCGGGAAAGAGTAAATCTGCACTTAGTAAAAAACCAAGCTGCAGAAACTTATTTTAAAACTCTGCACTGAGTCAATGATTTCCGATTGTGAGACAGCAAGTAGATAAAGAAAAAAAAAATAGGTTAACAAAAGAAAGAGGATAAAGATGATATTATTCTCATTAATATTTTCTTTTTTTTTTTTTTTATTGAGTTTATTGGTACATTTAGGGATACAGTACAGTTACATTCATTGTTGGGATCATGTACCTTTACATGGCAAGTCTTGATTCTCATTTTTTTCCCCTTACCTCTGCCCTCCCTTCACCCCCTCCTCCCCTCCCCATCTACAAACACTTTATTTTCATCTTTTCATTCTCTCACATTTTTT
>NW_022900926.1:2850749-2861063 GCF_012274545.1 Fukomys damarensis
GGGGGGGGGGGGGCGTCGTGTGGGTGTTTCAAGGGCGCCCGCGCGGCTACCTTCCTTCCTGGGTCTGTTGTCGCGCAGGCCGGGAGCTCCCGCTCAGGCCGGGAGCTCACGCGCACGCCGCCGGGTGATCGCAGACAGGCAGGTAGGCAGGCAGCTGAAAAAAACCCCCTCTGGGGTCCTTGGGTCCTTCCTGGGTCTGTTATCGCGCAGGCCGGGAGCTCCCGCGCAGGCCGGGAGCTCACGCGCACGCCGCCGGGTGATCCTCATTAATATTTTCTTGCAATGAAAGTAGTCACTGGATCACAGTGACGATGATCACCCTACCATCAGTAGAACTCCAGGAAAATTAACATAGTTATGGGTGCATGGAGGGAAACATCACCATGGAAGGGAGATAAACATTGATGGGAAACTGTAGAATAAAATAAAACTAGAGAGGATGTGGAAGAAACAAAATGGAATGATAAGAGTGGAAATAGAAACCAGATGGAGAAATAAAACCTTGCAGCGCCCTTCTGTAAGAACCACTATACAGAGCAATCATTAAATTCGTCTTTTTGCCCCTATGTACTAAATATTACTCTGTTATTTGAAACTGTTTCTGTCAGTGTCAGAATACTGGTGCCATATACAGCCTTCCAAATGGATATGTTAATAGTGTAAAAATACTTTTCACTCCCATAAGGCCAGAGCTCTGGTATTCTGCAACTCCCTAAGAGGATTTCACCAAGCACAGAGCATGGCACAAGAAAAACTGTAATGATTGCATTTCCATAAGACCAAACTGTGGTCCTAGTTTGGAAACTTCACCTAAAGCTTGGGGATGTCCTTCCTAAAGACAAAGAAACATTTCACTTTAAAGAAAGTCAAGACGATGATGACATGCAGGTGCTCTACTTAGTCACCTCACTGAATTGTCGAGCCACTGGAGCAGCCACCTATGTCTGGTTTCAATAAACATATCCAGCAATGAAGAAGGGGGAAAGCCATTTCTCCAGGAGATGTTCTGGGGTGGCGTGTAAATTAAATTCAGTTGTGAGCCTTACAAAAAGCCTTCTCCCCAACTCACTTCATGTTTCTGTCCTGGTCCCATGAGTCTCCATGCAATATTCCGTGGTACTTATTGTCAAAATGAGGCTGCTGTTAAGAAATGATTTCTTGTTAACTTCCACATATTTTCTAGTCACCCAATCAATCTCAAACAACATATGCTACACCTTTTTCCTGGACAAACAGTAGCAGTGAAAATATCTCCGAGTCATACATTATAAACCTTTTATTTAGATAATTAATAACCAGGAGGTTGAATTTGATAAGCCAGATCATACAGAGCAACTCAACATTGAAATAATAAGAAAGGAGTATAGAAAATTTAGGAAGAAATGATATGGTAAAAATTCATATGAAATTTGGCTTTCAGAAAATTAAAATTTCTAATAATGAAATATAATTCCAAGATAGGAGTCTTATTGATCAGATTTTGTAGGTCCTGCAACAGAAATCCATATTAAAATCCAAATTTAATTATAATCTTTTAATTTTTTCTTTTTGGAAAAAACCAGTTGCATAATCAACAATTCAGAATATATTATAAATTGTTCCTTCCCTGTTAAGTGGATGTAATATGATTTGCTCTGTTATTATGGTTCTGAGTATCCATTAAAAATTACATTTTAAAATGTTACATGGTTAGTCCAGACCTCAGTTTGTCTTTCCCCTTCATCTAATACCCAGTGCCGCACATGGCATCTTTTTGAATGAGTTAGTGAAATGGTAACCTGCAAAGACAGGGTGACATTTTTCTTTCTAGCTTTAATTTTTTTATACAAAGTACAGAATACCTAATAAACTGTCTTAGTGATGTCTCACCAATTCTGTCTTACCCCTAATTAACCCTTTTCTTAAAACAGAGGAATATGATGGATTACTTTGGACATTTTGGTTGCCCTCTTTGAAAAGAAGTCAAAGATACTACCTTTTGAAGTACCATTTGTTCTTAACAACAGTCTTTCTGCGAAACAAGATGAAACTATTTTTAATTTTTTATCTCTTGTCATGAGAGAGGAGTTTTGAGTCACACAGTAAATGAACAAACAGCTATCTTCAAACAGAAATGAGTCAAAGGAAACAAAGGTGTATCACATTTTCTAAAGATTCCTTCATTTTTCCTTCCTGTTTGAAGATGTCACATTGAATCTATGTGGCTGATGATTACTGCCTTAAAGTATTTGGAAGGAAACAGAGAAACCCGCCCGTGTGTTCTTCCAACTGCCAACGACCAGTGATAATTTTCCAGGAAGTCTTCCCTATCTGCTGATGGAAATGAAGAATGAAGCAACACACTCGTAGTAGCTTGATCTGTAAAGCTTGTTGTTTCTCCAGAAGAAAGGATGCTTAGACTTCACTCTGAAGGGTAAAATAAGAAGAAACTGTTCTGAAATCACAGAACCAGTGGAATATTGAATCTACCTTTCCCTAAATTCACTGCTAAACTTCGCTGGTAATCACAGCTATGCGGGGTGGGGCCTAGGAGCAGTTTCAGGAAAGTCACTAGAAGATGAGCCCTGCATAACTCCCCCTTCGCAATGCAGTCATGAATATTCATGATAGGATATTCATTTCACTGCCTGGCACTAGGAGAAAGATTTCTGAATTAGCATGCACAACAGAGTACACAGCATTACTGGAAGTTGAAGCCAATGCTGGTCTTCTCTAATCTTTGTTAAAATCTGTTTCTGAGATCCTGCCTATTCTTCTTGTCTCTAATCACAGCAGCCGAAGTCATAAACTCAATGAAAACAATGAGAAAATTAAGTCAGCAAAACACAAAGAATCACCCAAATGATTGCCAGGAAGTGTAATGAGAATCCTCCAACATTCTATTGAACTGTGTTCCCAGCACACCCAGGAAGCGAGCAGGACAACGGTATATAATTGCCTTCATATACAGTGACTTCCAATTCAGGGTTTTTTTTCCTCAAGCGGTGTGAGGAATTTTAAAATCACACTGGTGGGTGAAGTACGGAACTTTTTCTAAAATGTGTGAATAAAAAAAAATGAAGGAAATAAAGAATAAAAGTAAAGAGAAAAAAACACTGTGTGGAAGGCACAGTTTAATAGTTATTGGGCACAATGAGAATCTGATTGCTGAGTGCAAACAAACAGAACCCGTAGCTGCCGAGAACTTCCTGAGAAGACAGCAGCCTTGAGAGATGAAAGGCTACAAGCACATTTCCTAAAACTTCATTATGAGTTGTGTTTGCCACAATAGTTCTGAGTCAATTTTAATACTTAATGGGAACTACTGGACACTTCTTTCTTCTATCTTATAATATATGCATTTCCTTTACTTTCCCAGAAATCAACTATATGCATATTTATGCACAAAAACCATTTGTTATTTGAAAAGTTAAATCATTATTATTTCTTTCAATATTCTTTTTTATTACATTTAACTTATTTTCCAAGGGCTGTATTAATAATCTCAGTTGCATGGGGGGGTAAATGATAAAGAGCAACAATGTGGACAAGTTTATTCACAGGAGAGTGGGCAGAACTCGAAGCGTCGTTAAGCCGGAGAGACAGGCAGCAGATATGCGGCAGATACTGAAAAATTTATACCATTTAAGGAATAGAAGTATCAGAGAAATAAATGTGCTAATGAAAGCAGTCAGTATAATTTGAAGAACATATGTTTATGTAGACTTGTTACTTTAGTGTTGCATAGACCCAAGGAAAAGCGACTTTCCATGCTGAGGGAAGTCCGGGCAGAGCAGTGAGACCGGAAGAAAGGCTCAGGGAACTGGCAGCTGGGGAGCACGCAAGCTCAGGCCCTGACGACTCTCAGGGTAAGCACGCCCGAGGGCACGGCGCTCGCCTTGTATGGAAAATGTACGGAATGCGTGCGAGGCGAGGCCGCCCAGCTCACTACAGTGTCCAGAGCTAGCTCTCCTCTGTGTGTCAGAGCTGGGACAGCAATTACTTTACGGATCACACTGGAAACGACAGGGCTCCGAAATGACAAAGGACGGGTGGCAAAACCTAGCTAGGTGGAAGTTAACAGTGAAAATCAAAGTTGAAAAATAATTAAGGATTTCAAGGGACTCTGAGCTGCTGAGGGTTAAGTAGAATGACCCCAGAACACAGTATTTTCAGGAGAAAAAGAAAACAGTCAGAAAACAAATAGCATCACTCAACTGACAACAGATAATAAATTAAGGAAAGATTAAAAGGGAATTTGAAGCCAAATGTCTATCAGCAGAAACTCACACTCCTTGTCAATTCTGAACTTTAGACTTGAAATTTTCTCAGACCAGTGGAAGCCATGTGTGGTAAGGGTTATCTCAGTCTTTCCGTGGAGGGGCCTTGTCTCCTCTCATGGGTTACAGAACACTGGGGAGAAGAGAGAGGAGGACCTTTGGGCCCAGACTCTGAGCTGCCGTGATACCTTACTACTCTGTTTCCTGTTAGACTGTCAATAAGAGTGACCAAAGGAGAGATTCCTGGCTAAAGTCAGCCATAGTTTTCCACCAGGTCCTTTCCCCCTTCCGGTGGGCATTTCTTGTCTCCACATCCACAATTTGGACTCCCGTACTTAGCACTGGATTGAACTCCCACATGGAGTTTAGTCTGTCAGGTAAGAACTTGCGTGCTAAGAGAGGACAAACGCAAGACTGAAATGATCTCACCCTTCCCCACAATGTGAGCAAACCGGAAGCAGTGCTAGACCTAGGTGTGCGCTGGAGCAGAGGCAGGTGGAGGACAGCCCTGGGCAAAGATGAGTTCCTCTACCAAGGATACAAAGGACACCAGATTGGTGATCTCTATTATATTCCTGTTGAATCTCCATTCTGTCCAATACAGAAAGAAGAGAGACCCTGGAAGGTGGCTGTGGTTCTGAAACCTCAGTGTCTCGAGTTGTACCTGAGGTGCCAGAACTGTTGGCTTCACTGGAACGAATCCCTGTGGCCCTGGGTACTCAGTATGTCAGCTTGAGGCTTGCTGCTTGGCTGGAGAAGATTGGAGCGGACGACCAGGGGCTCTTCAGCACCTGCCTCAGCAGCAGAGACCTGAGCTGCCTGGGGTCAAACACTTCGGGTGCAGCCCACTGAGGAAGGGGAGGCATAAAGCCCAAGCCATCTCACCTGATGTGGGCAAATCTGTATGAGCGGTAACCATCCCAGAGGGATCCAAAAGTACACCGAGGACAGGCAGGCCTTCTGTCCCTTTGCCCAGCTGCGCTTTCTCTTTTCCTCACTACAGTTGACCCTAATCTTGCATCAAGATCCCTCTTGGTGGCAGCTTCAACCTATGATATGTTGGATCCTCTTACACATTAGCAATCAGTAAGTGATTTCCCTCCAAGTTTATATCATCTTACATTCATAGATGCCATATCTGTATGTTCATTTCCCTGTGAAATTTGTATTTTGAAATCCTAACCCCCAAGACAATCACAAGAAGGTGTGAGGGCCTCAGAAGTGAATGGATCAAGAGGGTGGAGCCCTTGTGAATGAGCTTTGTGCCTTAATAAAAAATAACCTCAATGGGGCTTGTTTGCACTTTCCAGAAAGTGAGGACATGGCCAGACAGTGTAGGTGTGAGCAAGAGAGGAAGGCCCGGACACCGAATCTGTCAGTGCTTTGAAACTACTGGTCTTCAGAATTGAGGAAAATACACTTCTATTGTTTATAAACTGTCCTGGCTAGAGAAGTGAATTACAACAACCCCGAGAGAGGAAGACAGGGAGCGAGCACGACGGGTATCCTCAGAATTTATGCATTTCTGAATGACACACTTTCAGGTGAGTGTGGCTACTTGTGGACGACAGGATTTAGTCCCATTTCCACCGCCAGTAGGTTCAGTACATCCGGTAACCTCTCAGGATGTGGCCAGGGTGACACTACTCCCTCAAGCCCAGGGTTCTGCGTGTCCATATTTCATGGGCATCTGCACTGGATAAGAAGTCCTTGAGTAGTGACGTCTGTCTTTGAGGATGTTATTACTGTGATTCCTCTTTTATGGAAGAAGGATCCTACTGAAGAGCCAGTGAAGTCACCTGGAATTCATGCTATTTCCCGCTGTAATCTGCTGGAAAGAACACAGAATTTTTGTGCAATGCTGTGACTTCACTAGGCAGTGACTGCTGGTTGTCTCTTGTGTTTATATTCTCTGTGGTGTCTGAAGAACACAGTACCGAGACTTTCATCTTCCTTTTCCTGAGATTTGCTGTATTGTATTTCTTGACACAACTACCATGTTTGTGTTGAATCTTTTGTGGTTTTAAGTATGCAATGGTTGTTCCTCTTTGTTGTCTATGCTGATGATTTCCTTTGTCAAGTCTCTCATTTTATTTCCCTTGTTTTACTTTATGTGCTTTCTTGTGACCATGGAACCCATAGTCTCAATTATTCTTCTAGTTTCTTCTTTTCAGTAATGGTGTTCTTGTGCTTCAACTTCTTGACATTTCTCTGCTTCCATTTTCTCTGACCCTCTTCGTGCTTTCTGTTGGTTTGTTTGTGAGAAGGGATTGTGCTATTTCATCTAGGCAAGGCCTGAACTGTCATGTACTTGCACAGGGCTCCAGCTAGCTGGTAGTATAGGTGAGAGCCTTTGTTCCTGGCTAGTGTCTATCCTTCTTCACCTCCTGGTCTTATTTCCTGAATTATTGGCATTGTCTTTGTGTGGACCTTTTTTAGAGAGGCAGTGATATGAACTGAATATTTGTATCCCGTCCAAATTCATCTAAATCTTAAACCCAAGGTGACACTAGAATAGTACTTTTTGGGAGGCAACTAGAAAATGAGGGTGAATCTTTTGTGATTGAGGTTAATGCTTCTATAAAATTGGCCAGAGGGAGATATCTCTACGATTCTTTCATGTAAGAGCAGAGCAGTAAGATCCTCTTTATAAGAAAGTGAGCCCTTACCAGATACCAAAATAGCCAATGTCCTAGTCTTGGTTGTCCCAGCCTCTACACATGCTTGACATAAATTCTGTTCTTTATTAGCTACCTAATTCGTAGTACTCTGTTCTAACATCCAGAGCAGAAAATTACTTAAGACTATGTGGCACCTGATTAAATTTATTATAAAAGCTTTGGCTACAAAGTTATAACTTTTATTGAAACTCAGTAAGTATTCATATGTACATGTATATTTGAATATATGAAAAATAAACAACTCAGTTTTATAAATAAAATCAGCCTGGTAATCTGTAGACAAATCAGTAAACACAGAATTGTCCTGTCTTCCAACAACATAAACTTTTGTTTTTGAGTTTTGATAAATACAGTTGTTTACTATACATTTCTTAAAATCGTGCTTAGCCAGGCATGGTAGCACACAGCTGTAATCCTGCACCCTGGGAGCCTGAATATTTGGATCAAAAGTTTGAGTCCCAGCTGGGCAAATGAATGATTTTTGGGAGATCCTGTCTCAAAGCGAGAAGTAAAACAAAATAAAATAAAATGGGCTGGATCCAAACCCTGGTACTCCCCGCCAAAATTTGGTCTTATTTAACTCAGCATTTCTGTGAGGCTCATGCACTCTCTTGCCCCTTCTGTGCACTGATTGTCCTGTTCTTGAGAAGGTACCCACTCTCTTATGTGTCACAGTGCACTGTCCCTTCTGTTGTTAAAGGGGGTGTGGATATTTCCAAATCTTGTTCATTTCTAATTGTTCTAGTCGATGAAATCTTTCACACACATGGAGAGCGTGTTAGTGTGTTGAAGGTTTTATTGAATAGAACAACTAACGTTTACTCCTAAGTGTCTCTATGTAATTGCTATGCTAATGAATGTTTATTCATAATGTGTTGGCCTTCCTGGATCGATTATTCCACAGATTTCCTGTGTGGAAGAGTAAGGTGGAAAGAGGGTGCAGACTTGGGCAGCAGCCCAACTATGTGCTTTCCAAACTAAAAGGTTCCACACAGTATTGCTAAGTTAGTTTTGTTATTTCATGTGACATCCACAGTCTCATCCTTTGGGTTGCAATGCATCTTTCATTGATTGAAAAAAGCATTTTTTTCAATTGTATTAAGCTTGAATTTTAGATTCCCCCCTGAAGCTACCCCTGAAGATGACCTTAGGCAATGTCCTCTTGGGTGCATTCTGAAGCCTTCTGCCATTGCTAAGGTGCTTCCTAAATATTTGTTTTGCTGATTTTCAAGTTTCTTTTAACACTTTTATGTTTATTTTGGAGTCTTGAGTTGACACTTCTTTTGTGTTTTCGGTTAAATTATAGTTTATGGACTTTTTCTTTTCATTAATGTCCATATTCTTTTAAATGACTTTCAGAAAGGACCAATCATTATTTATGGCTAAGTTCAGAATTTGGTTATTATTTCATTTCCCTCCATAACATTTCTTTGCACTGTTTTTCTCTTTTCTGCACCCCATCACCTGCCCAATCTCCATCTCTTGACTCTATTCCTACATACTGGTGAATTCTACAGTGTCCCAGGTGTGGGAGAAAAGGTGTATATCATACTTGAAAACATCCCCGAGGGGCAGAAAAAGAAAGACCCTTTATTTTCTATCCTAAGGAGAGGAGAGATGTTCCAGGGCCAAGGCTCTATTGTGGAGAAAGTGTTTTACAGTTCTCGTACAGAATTACAGGTCTCTTCCTTTCTTTTGTACCAAGTGTAATAATAAGCACTTCAGCTTAGACTTTTGAGGGAAGAAATGCTAGTTCCTCGAAACTTAGACACCTTCCATGCCTGTGGGAAACAACACAGATCTGGGTGGGAGTGGAAGCTAGCGATGGTTCAAGAACAAGACCTCAGTTGTAGCCTCTCAGCTCCAGAGAGAGGGCTGTGCCCTGTCCAACACCAGTCAACAAAATCTTCTGAGGGTTTTTCAGCTGTCCTGGCACAATTTAAAGCCTCTCATTTTCCTGGCTAGGTCCTGGGTTCTCCTCAGTCACTCATCGCACCATCGTGCGGAGACCCTGAGGTTTTTAGACAGAATATTGAGAGCTATCTTTGCCTCTGCATAGTATTTGGTAGAGGAAGCCAGCACTCAGTCTTCTCAAGTGAGTGGCCCCATGGCTGCCCTGGTGAGCACAGTGGTCACCACCCTTGGATGGGGAAAAGCTACAGCATCTCAGATTTGCAGCACCAGTCCCACTTACCCAGCTGGAGTCCTGGGGGAGGCTCTGCCCACTGTTGTTTGCCAAGTGCCTCAGCCCCTCTAACTTCTGTATTATTCATTGTTCTTCAGAGAAATAGAAGGATTGGAGTGTGTGTCTGTGTGGAGGATGGCAGGAGGGAGGGAGAGGGAGAAAAGCTTTTCACCTGAAGATTGTAATAAAATGGAAAGATTCAGCATTCCCAATACCTAAACTTACTAGAAAGGTGAAGTAATCATGACAATGGGAGCTGGGATACACATAAATTTATAGAACAATAGAATATAACTGAAAGCCCATGGAACTCCACTCTCATGGCACAGGAGTGCCAAGCCCACTTAATGGAGAATAACAATCTTGTCTAAAAGGAGAAAGGGAAAAAGTAAAAAGAGTCAACAAAAGGCCAATAACATGTCAATAATAAGTCAGTACATATCAGTTATAACCAGCAATGTCAATGGCCTCAACTCACCAATCAAGAGATATAGACTGGCAAAATGGAATAAGAAGCAAAATCCAACAATATGTTGTATACGAGAAACACACCTAGTGCAAAAAGAAGCCCATAGACTGAAAGTGAAAAGATAGAAAACAATTCTTCATGAGACAGGAGCCCAGAAAAAAAACAGGGGTAGCAATCTTATTTGCAGACAAAGTAAATTTCAAACCAAAACTGAATCTAGTATTATTGATGTAGGACAGTACTGTATCATACCTCTATGAATGTAAAATTTCTAGTACCTGCTTTATGATACATAGTAGGGACTGTGCTTTATCAGAGCTACATTTAATGATATTACTCTAGAATGTTCTCTTTCCAGATGATGATTAAGAGGCCAATAGAAAAAAATGGTGCCAGGTACCACAGCAGCAATAGAACTTTACTGTTCTCTGGATATTATTCTTTTCTTTGGTT
The DNA here is from genome assembly GCF_012274545.1 of Fukomys damarensis. Lineage (NCBI taxonomy): Eukaryota > Metazoa > Chordata > Mammalia > Rodentia > Bathyergidae > Fukomys > Fukomys damarensis. The sequence goes on from NW_022900926.1 coordinate 2,860,797, forward strand.
TTTTTTTTTAATGGAATGTGCTGAATGTCTATAATTTTGTTCAGATGACTGCAGAACCTGGAAAAGCTGTTGCTGCTATTGATGCATAACATACTATTATTAGTCTTTATACACACACACACACACACACACACATATATAAATTGAATTTTGGGAAACTTTAACGGTGCTGCCAACTTTGGAAAAAGTCACCCCAATTTACTGTGTTGACTTGGCATTGTACAGAAATGGACAACCATATTGGTCTAGAAATGTTAATTTATTTTT
>NW_022900926.1:2861314-2896863 GCF_012274545.1 Fukomys damarensis
AAAAATGAGAATAGACACCTATTATGTAAAGGTACAGAATCCCAATGATGAATGTAATTGTATTGTATACCTAGATTGTCCCAATAACCTCAATAAAAAGAAAAAACATTTAAAAAAATAATAATAATAATCTTGTCAATGGAACATGCTTAGACAAGGGGTGCCCTCAGGTAAATGGAGTCAAATTGCTTCAAAAAGCCATGGCACAAAACAATTACCTATTATGTAAAGGTACAGAATCCCAATGATGAATGTAATTGTATTGTATACCTAGATTGTCCCAATAACCTCAATAAAAAGAAAAAACATTTAAAAAAATAATAATAATAATCTTGTCAATGGAACATGCTTAGACAAGGGGTGCCCTCAGGTAAATGGAGTCAAATTGCTTCAAAAAGCCATGGCACAAAACAATTTAAATGGAATGAAAGGAACAAAACTAAGAATTAAGATTATATAAGAAACTTATAGGAAATCACCATGTCTTTCAGTTAAGCAGTACTTTCTTAGACATGACACCAAAAGCACAAATAAAAATAAGTAAATCATTCTATTAGCTTTTCATTGCTGGTACAAAATACCCAATATCCACAACTTGGTGGAGAATTTAATTTAGCTCACAGTTTGGGGAATTCCATATATAATTGGCAGGCACAAAGGCAGGAACATTATGGTAGGAGGCCATGATGGGACAAAGCGATTTTGTTGGTGACAGCCGTAAAGCAGAGTAGAGAAGCTGCCCTAGTAAGGAAGGTGTGAGGGACTAGATATAGTAACCAAAGAAATGACTCCGTCCCTCTCCCAGATATACCCAGCAGTGTGTTCCATCAATCTAATCTCCTGGGTGGCTCTAAAGTAAATCAAGCTGACACAATCAAGATTAACAACCACACCCCAAACCTTGTTACCTGGATACCCAAAAACATTTCCTTAAGTCATATTTAATCCCCATATAAACAGAAGACCATGATTTCACCCAAATTATACAATTATCTGCATACAATCAAAAGTTTAAATCCATTTCCCAAAGTCTTAACCAGTATAGCATTTATCAAAGGTTCATGTGCAAGTCTCTTCTGAGACTCAAGGCAAATTCTCTCTGTAAAATCAAAAACTCCCTCTGTAAGTTACAGAATCCCAAGGTATAATGAATGACCCAGGATGAACATTTCCACTCCAAAAGGGAAGATGGTGGGGGGACCAGAAGAGTTGGACCAAAGCAAGGAAAATCCCCACAGGGGAACCATTAGATCCTGTAGCTCCTTATCTGGCATCTGAGCACAGGGTGATGAGCTGTGAGTTCCAGAGAGCTCGGAACCTTATGGCCTTGCAGCCCCATGGCCTCTCTTTTGGACTGACTTTGCTTGTTGCCTGCAGCTTTCATAAGCAGATGTTCCACATTCTTGGAATCTCTCACTTCCTGGGGTCTCCATTACAGTTTTGCCTTCACTCCCACAGCATCACCCATTCCACTTTCCATGGCTCTTTGTCTGTCCTCCAGTGCCTTCCTTTAAAATCAATTGGTGTGAGAGACTTCCGGATCCCATAATTCTTGCATTCTAAATGTCAGAAAAACCCACATCCCATGCACAACTCCCAAGTCTGTTGTCCGTGGGAACGACAACCAGACCTTCTTGGACCATGACAGCACCAGTCTTTGAGTTCCTGGATGACTGAGCACCATCAAAGGAGTGTTAGAAAACCGATTTCCTAGAAGGCCTTTCTTTAATGAGAGTGCCAGGTATTCTTCTCAAATGAAAGTTTGACACTTCTGCACTCTTAAGCCTATGGTGTTTGCGATCTTGCTGATTCCTGAAATATCTTCAAGTCACTTTCTTAATATCTCCGTACAAAGCACTTGGTTTATTTTTCATGGTGTTAATCTCTTTAGCAGCCACACCTCTTTTGTCTCAAGTTTAATATATGTTGTTTTCTCGGCTAAAATTTAAGTTTTTCAAGTTTATCAGTTCTGCTTTTTGTATCCAATTATCACTATAAATCTGGCTAAAAGCAACCACTAATGGCATTCGATAACCCAAATGTTGAGGTGCTTTTCAGTTTCCTCTACCATATCAATTAGTCCACTTCTCTTAATCCCAGTCTCCTTCAGAGTTTCAGGACATAAGAAAAAATGTAGAAAAATATTCTCCTAAAGCCTAACACACACAGCCTCTATTCCAACTGCCATTGGAGTCCTTATTTCAAGCTCCTGAGCCTGACCTTTACTATCTAAGTTCCTGTCAGCATTCTATCCTCTGAGTTCTGACCAGAATCACCCATCAGGCTTTGCTGACTATATTCCAGGGGTTTCAGCCACTATCTCCATACTTGACAAGCTCCTGCCACAACCCAGTTCCAAAGACTTCCAAACAATGCAGTCAGATAGAGTCCAGCAATAAGCTCAGTTTCCTGGAACCAATTTGTTCTTGGGTCAGTATTCTGGTTTTGGGGACACAATACTCCATACTCACATAATTAAGAAGAGAGATTCAATTTACCTCGTGGGTTGGGGGGATTCAGTCCAAGGTCAGCTGACTGTTGGGCAGGAGCATTTTGGCAGAAGAGCACGAGAGAGTAGAGAGGTTTGTTGTGGCAGCTGGGAAGCAGAGATGGGCAGCAGCTCCAGAATAAAAGAGGCCAGGGACCAGGCAGAGTACCCAAGGCCACATGTACTCCACAGAACCCAGGGCTCCCAGGACAACCAGGGTCAACTTGTCATTTACCTGCTGCAAAAATTAAAATAATTTCTAATTCAAGTGATGCAATTGAGAAAGTGAAAACTCACAGATTGGCTGACAGTGTTTTCTACTAATCTATGATGAGGAATTTGTGTCTAGAGGATCTGAAGAGTTTTAGTACTCAATAACAGGGAAGCAACTAAATGTTAAAATATGACCAAATGATTTAAATAGATAATTCTTAAAAAACAGAAATAAAAATAAAAATGGAAATAGACATATGAAGGGATGCTTACTATCATTATTCATTAAGGAAGCGGAAATGGAAATCACTGGAAATTATAATTAAAAAGTAGCTAAGCTGACTATAATAAAAATACCAAAATGTTGCAATGATAAGGATGTATAGACATTAAAACCACTGCCTATTGCCATTCAGAATGTACACAGCTGCAGCTACTTCAGAAAACAACGAGGCAGTACAGCAATATGTTAACACACACTCATCACATGCTCAGCAGTTCTACCCTGGTTGTCTACCCAGGAAAAGAGAAGTGTACATTCACTCAACAAAGTTTACATAAATGTTCAGTTCAACCATATTCACAAGGGTTAAAAAAAGCAGAAACATTTAAAATGTTCATGAATTTAAAATAATTAAACAGAGTCGGAGATTTAGCTCAGCGGTTCGGTGACCTGCCTTGCAAGTGCAAGGACCCGAGTTCAATCCCAGGTACCAAAACTAAATAAATAAATAAATAAAAAGATTAAACAAACTGCAGTGAATCCATACAATGGAATACTATTCAACAATAAAAATGAAGTAAAATATGTGCAGCATGAATGAACCCTAGGCCAAGTTAAAGAAACTGGCCACAAAACCTGATATTGCATGATTCCATTTATATGAAATGCCCCAAACAAGCAAATTTGTATAGACAAAGAGTGGATTTGTGGTTAGATAGGCCTTGGGTGCAGTTTGACAGATATGGAAAATGACGGATAGTGAATACTGGATTTATTTTACATATGATGAGAAGCATTCAAAATGAAGTTAGATGATGATATTTGTAAAATTATTTATACCTACTAAAATCACTTAATTATATACTTAATATAAAGCTAAAAATTATTGCATATAAATTATATAACAATGAATTAATAAAATTAATTACTAATACATGATAAGTCTAGTTATCACTAAGGTATTTTAGAGACATATGTTTAATTATTATAGCTGTTTTGAAAATTTCACCATCCCCAATAGCACATAAATAAAAGCAAAACAAAATACAAACATAAGCTTAGTGATTCCTTCCAGTGCGGAGCTAGCACAGTGCAGGAAGGGACTGAGACCCAAGTGCCCTCACTCCAAAGTACTGTGCATTAGAGGGTTCAGAAGCCCTCGGAATTGTTACATGCAAAGCGCCTTTGCACCACAGCCCCGGGACACAGAGAGTGTTATTTCTAAGTAGTAACATTAAAGAAGCAAATTTCTTTCTAATAGTCTTATTAACAGTTAATTGTAAGTGGTTCTGTGCTAGGTACAATGGCAGACACACTCTTAATCTGAGGAATGGTACTCTTTCAAGTCAGCAACAGCAATGTGGTCACCTAAAGGTGTCACACATACACACTCACGCAAACACTAGGCACCAACACACACATTTCTATGCAACATAGAAGGATCATGCAACAAACATAAATACGACAATACAGATCAAACAAGATGCAAATCTTCCACAACCCAAATTTTATAATTACAGTTCACGATACATATTTTCATGATACATTATTATCATTTGCATAAATATTACAAAATATGCAAGAGCAGAACACTGCGGTCCATACCTGTATTCCCAGCTCTATGGGTGGTGGGGGCAGCCTGGGCAATTTATAGAAAGCCTGTTTCAAAATGAAAGAAGCAGAAGTAAAAATGATCACGATGTGATCTGCATGTGTACCGACACCCAAGATGAACGTGGTAATTATGCATCAAAACTATGAAAAATAAAGTGAGTCAAGAAGTTTCTAAATTTCAAAGAATGGGCTGGACATACAGCCCAGCAGAAGAGCGCTTGTCCAGTACATGTGAGGCCTGGGATTCCATCCCTGATGCTGAAACAAAGACTGACAGAAACAAAGGAGATAGTCCTTACCCAGGGAATGCAAAATACAGTTTTGTAAGTGGCAAACTATTTTTTTAGAAAAGGACAAAAGCCAATTTCTTTTAAACTTGATGTGAAAATTGATGTCTTAATGAGAAAAGAATTGACTTTCAGTAAAAAGACAAAGGCAGGCCCAATTTCACCTTGCTGACATTTCCCAGACTATTCTGCAGGAGTAGCCTCTTTTCAGAAAGTATTTCCTGCTTAACTTCATCCAATCCCTGAAATTCAAGGAAGTCTTCTTCATAAAACTCCCCGCTTGACTGTTACATGCTGCCCAGCCCCATTTTTCCAAAATACTTTTATATTTACCCTCCATGCTTACTGTTACCGAGCTGTTTGAACACCAGTGAACTTATTAGCCAAGCTTCATGCTAATGAACTCATTAAATGAGCCTATTTTGTGCAAAGTGAAGAGTAATTTTATAAACCGATGATCTCAGATTCATAAGAAACTAATGTGCTTCACTTCTTTAACAAATACCTATTGGTTTTTACCTCTTGCCTTCAGGGACAGAGAATATATACATTTTTGATTTGCACAAATTGTAAAATCAAATGTGTTCAAGGATATGCCAACAGAATCCTGGTAGAGTAAAAATTCAACTTCCTTTCAGTAGAAAATTGATTTGCTTTATTCTTTTTCGGGATGACTTTTAAAAATCTTGTATGACACCATCATAAGATTCCCCAGACACAGCACAGAAAAAACATAATTAGATGGAGTAAGGCCGTACATCCTCCTCCGGACTTTAACAGGAAATATTCTGCTCACATAATTACTCAGAGAAACATTTAGAGTAACAGGAGACTGGTGTTACTGTACTCGAGTCCCCTCCATGACGGTGAGGAGCAGGAGAGTCATTCTGCAGCAGTTGGATTTGCTCAGTGTCCCCCTGACTGTGAGCCTTCAGCGGTACGCGGTCACTTTTTATCACCTTGGGTGAAAAGCAGTGGCTAGCAGGAGCTGGAATTGGGGAAACGCCCCTCTCAGGTGAGATACTAGGATACTGTGAAGTCATTTTCAGTGAAAAGTAGGCATTTGCTTTGAAGAATGCCTTGAACATATTTCTAAGTCGTATTTCTCATTCCCACCCTCCACCAGAGGCATAGGGTATTGCTTCTTCTCTCCTTCTCTAAAAATGCTGGTAGGTTTTCTGAAGTTGAACTCTGGAAGTATGAGAGTCTTTCTGTGAAGCAGGCCCTGGGAAATTATGGGCCTTGTTCTACTTTCAACAATAATCAACATCACCACTTAGTCTTCCCTCCTGGTTCAGGGCTCTCGCGGCTTCTGCTGTGGTATGCGGTGAATTCTAGGCGGGGGTCTCTGTGTTCTCACCTCTGTGAACTTTAGAGGAGCAGTTTGGCCTGTGAATTCAATTTTCCAACTGGCCTACGAAAATATACTGATTTTCAGTTTCTTAAAGGATTTTCTTTTCCTTATTGTAAGGGCGCAACTGTGGCCTTCCAAGTTTAATACGACCTCAACAAAATCAAAAGACCTATGACATAATTCAAAATCCATTAGGGTACAACTTACATAACACAGTATGGTCCAGTTCTGTCCACATGTGAGTGCTACGCTCAGGAGTATTCAGTACATTTGTATTTTGATGAAGCCATGTCCATCACACAGCTGCTTGCAAAACTGGAGCTCTGCACCCACTCAGCAAGGACTCCCTGCCACTCCTAGTCACCTCCAGTTTATTTTTGGTCCATATTATTTTGACCTCCTACTAACCTCACGCAATGCTTGTCCTTCTGTGGGTTAGAGTACGTTTTCTAAAGAAGGTCTGAACTGTCCAGCTGTGTTGCTGCCAGAATTTTCCTCCGCTGTAAGACAGAATAGCATTGGACTTTGTACAGAGGCTATATTTTGCATGCATTTGTGCATGCTTGAGTTGGTTCTACACTTCAGCGCTTGTGAGTGATGCTGCTGCGGATGTGAGTGTGCAGATATTCTCAAGACCCAGGGAATTCTTTGGGGCATTTTACTCCTTTCCATAGGGGTTCTAAAGCTGTACATTACAACCAATAATGCACAAGAGCCCTCACCAACACCTGTTATTTTCTATTGTTATTTTTTAGCAATTACCCCACTATGTATGAGATGGTATTTCACAGTGATTTATTTGTATTTCCTGAATAATTAATTATGCTGAGCATTCTTTTAATGTGCTTACTGGTGATTCATATAACTTCTTCGGCGAAATGTTTACTCAAATCATTTGCTTGTTGTATTTAGTTAACTTTTAGATATTTTCCATATATTTTACATATTAATTTCTTACCAGATATAGGTCTTACAAATATTTTATCCCAATTTGTAGATGTCTTTCACTCTATTAGGGTGTGGTTTGATTCCCTAAAATGTTAATTTTAATGAAGCTAACTTTGGTTATTTTTTATTCTGTTTCCTGTGCCTTTGGTGCCATTTGTAAGAAATAATTTCCAAATCCAACACTTTGAAAATTTAGCCTTATACTTTCTTCTAATGGGTTTATAATTTTATGATTTAGAGTTAGACCTCTGACAGTTTGAGTTAATATTCTATACAGTGTTACATGTGAGCTTCTGACTTTGCTTCTCTGTCCCCTCGTTGACAGGGCTGCTGTACTCCTGACCAGCTGGACCTTCACAGCTCTGCTCTGGAAGGTCACCTGACAGACAGGTGTGGGCTCCTTTCTAGACTCTGTGCTATTCCACTCATCTGTTGATCTTTATGGTCATTTAATCACGACATAAAATCAGGAATCAATAATTTAACAGCAAACAAAGGCCAGGGACTGGATGCTGTATTAGTGTCTATGACCAAATGTTTTTGAAAGCAGGAAGTTTAAATTCTTCAACTTCATTCTTTTATGAAGTTACTTTGGTACCTGTAGTCCCTTGAAGTTCCATATGAATTTTACAATGGATTTGTTTAATTCTGCAGGGATTTGGGAAGGGATTGCATGAAATCTGCAGGTTGTTCTTTGTGGCACTGACAATATTAAATCTTAATGATGTTGAAGATATTGAATTTCTTCAGTCATACATAGAACATTGTGTGGGCTAGGTCACCTTTTAGGACAAATGACAATAATTATTGAATTTAAAAAGATTTAATCCTTACAAGTATCTTTTCAGACCAAAAATATGAAATAGAAATCAGTTACTGAGAGAAAATTGGAAAAGTAATAAATATTTGGAAATTAACACACTCTTATCGAGTGATTAAAATAATAAATCACAAAAGAAAAAAATATCTTGATGCAAGTAAAAATCAAAGTACAACATGTCCAAATGTACTACAGATCCAATGCAGTATTGAAAGAGAGCTTTAAATGTCTGTGTAAAGTAAGAAGAAAGATTTCAAATAAAGCCCTAAACTTTTCTGGCAGGAACCAGAAAAAGAAGAACCAACGAAACCCAATGTTACCAAACAGAAACAAAAAATAAATACTAGAGCAGATATAAATGAAATAAAGAGAAAGAATAAAGTTGAAAAAAATAAATGACACTAACAGACAGTTTCATGAAAGGTCAACAAAACCGAAAAAAAAATAACTAGACAGAAAGAAAGAAAAAACTAATAAGAGAGTTTGAGGGTCAGGGATTTAGCTCAGTGGTGCCACCACCTGCCTCGTAAGGGCAAGGTCCCACGTTCGATCCCCAGTACCAAAAAATTAAAAAATTTTAAAAAGAGAGTTAGAAATGAACAAGATGTTATAGTTAACAGTGAAGAAATATAAAGGATCATAAGAGAATACTATGAACAACCCACAAGAAATTGTACATCCTAGAGATAAAAGATAAATTTCTAACTAGAAGCAATGTATCAAGGTTCTATCATGAAGAAATAGAAAATCTGAGAACATGAATAATGAGTCAAGATATGAAATCAGTAATCAATGACAAAAGCCAAGGACAACACAGCATCATTAGTGATTTCTATCAAATATTTAAAGACCAATTAACACTGACTTTTCTCAGTCACATAAAATTGTATGGAATATGTGCAAATATTTGACTATCAATTAAGCATTAGTAAGATTTTTTTGAAAAAAAACAGAGAATGTTAAAGTCAAATAAGATTTTTCTCAAAAATCATAGAAATAGTGGAACCACTTGGACTCATGTATAAGGCAACATAGGACAAAATGATATAAGAAAGAGTAGGAGAGATCAAAAACACAAAATAAAATAGAGTAAATTCAAATATACCAGCATTCACAGTGAATACGAATCATCTGATGTTATTTATTATAAGAGCCTCTCAGCACCGTTATTAAAAACCTTTCCATAGAGTCTTTATAAAAGGCATACTTTAAAGTGATGACCATAGTTAATAAAATAGTAAGCACAAAAATAGGTTATAATATAAAAGGTTAGTGCAACAGTGCTAATGAAATAAACATTTTAATGAAAATTTATTAAAGACTGAGGGATATTTGGTATTACTAAGAAGGAACACCCACTACCACAATATATCATGAGCTGTTACACCTCTGACACCTTTGTTTCTACCTACAAGGCCTTATATAACAGCAAGAGGAATTTATAAATATATACATAATACATAATAAGTTTTGGAAGATTTTAATAATTATTTCAGAAATAAAATAAGGCAGAATATGAAAGATTCAAAAGCACCCATCTATAGATTCTTATGCTTTTAGCACACAGTTTTAAATACGCCACACAGAGTTACAAAATAAAACTTTCTCACACTACTGTACGGAAATCCCCAACATCCTCTAACAACATCTGCACCTAACCGGCAGGGCTCGCCAGCCCTTAGGGAAGTGGGGGAGACCGAAGGTAGGAAGGAAAATACAGGGTAGGAACCTAGGACGTCTTGTGGTGCCAGGGTTCCAGGCCAGAAAGTGCCCGAAACCACAACGGAGCGGGAACCTTCTGAAAGAACCTCGAAAGCCCAGCCCTGTAAGGATGTGAGCAACGCCGCAGATAATGCAGTGCAAAGTTATAAACCAGAACTGAAAGCGAATATGCACCAGTTCATACGGTTATAAATAAATGATTTCATGAATACGCATGAGAAAAAGACACATCTCTGGTACAGAAAAAGCTCAATTAATCCCCAGTATGCGGAGCATTCCAAGCACTGCCTACTCTTACACCGAGGGACTTCTTTGCTTCCTTCCCCCACCCTGGAGAGCAGCTGCACAGCGCCAAGGTCTGATACACGGCCTAAGCTGCCTGACCGGCTCGTGGTGGTCCAGACCGGTCGCACAGACCGCACGCTGTCTCGCTGCGAAGCGGCAGGGACGGCTCTTTCCCTCTCCGATCCTCCTCTCCGGAAGCCGACCTGCCCAGGGGAGCCATGCAGCACGCATTAGGTCAGATTGAAGCCGGGACCTTCCCTGACCTGCCTCACCGCGACTCCGGGGAAGGCCCAGGGCCTCAGCAGCGGGAAGTCTGAGAAGCCGCTGCAGCCTAGCGGAGCGGTGTGGTGGATGCTTCGTGTTTATCTGTGATGGGATCGTGGAGGAAAAAAAGAGACAAACGCCCGAAGAACCTGGAGGAAAGTACGGCTTCGAGTTGCTGGTGAGGCCCCCTCGCTCCCCGCGTTGTGACGCACACATTCCACTCGTGAGGGTTTGCAGTACGGAACTGGCAGAGGTTTGCGGGAGCTTCCTGTCCCGTCTTCAGAACTTTCCTGTCAGTCTAAACCTGTTCTAAAATTAAACGATGGTGACGTCAAAACAATTTGTAACAGTGTTGAAATTTCACTGTGGCTGAGTTAAAATCTCTGTCAGATGATTCAGAGGATTCATGTTGTGCCCAGAAGTTCATCGTCTTCTATGATCTTGTTTGGTTTTCTTGATTTTGACATAACACGTGCTGTTTGACTGTATCCTGGATATTTCATCTTTTATATTAGGAGGCATTAGTTCCTTATTACCTTTATAAATTTTTAGCAACAATCTTGCCAGGTTTGGGTTCGCATGTGATGTTGGACACTTTGGTGAACCGCGATTGAATTGCAGCATTACCTCCAGATACTCGCAGCATTTCTTGGGTCTGCTGGTTTGTGGGGTGCTCTGGGCACTTGCTGGACTCTGCTGGCGTTTCAGGGGCCTAGGGGGCCACAAGGTTTCTCTGTGTGAACAGAAACTCGGGCCTGGAGGGTGAATACGATTTCCTACACCAGCTGCGTCACAGAGCCTCCTCCCCAGCGGCATTGCGTCTGCCCAGGGCTGGGAGCTTCTCCGGCAGCTGGGGGAAAGGAGCGTCCCTGACCAGATACTTTTTTCTGCTGGAGATACTTTTTTCTGCTGGAATCCTCACGTCCCTGGGGGAAAGAGGATCTCCAGGCGCTAACAAAGGTGCTGCAAGACCGTAAACAGGAGCCCAGCGGGACCTCCATCTTCATTTGTAGCTTTAGAAGTCTTCTGCCTTCTAGTCGCGCCATGGCATGTTTGAGTGTGCGTGGCGGGTGTGTGTGTGGGTGGGTACTGTTTTAAAGGTGCTCACAGCCCGGTGCTGTTTTGGCAGATGTGGGAATAGACTTGGTGGCTGTCACCTTATTCTCAGCCACTGTTGTCCTCAGTTACTTGGACATCCCTTCTCTCTCTCCACCCTCTCCCTTAGCCCAAGAAAATGGTCTCATCGCCTGCTTTGCCTGGAAAGGAGAGAAATTATAAATCCGCATACCTCTGTCTAGTCTCTGATCTCAGAACAGCACCCACTTCGGTAACATTTCTAGCAGCAGTTTACCTCTGGTCAGAGAACACCCTCTCACTATTCAAAGAATTTTCTGGAAACAACCATTTCCATACAAGTGACTCAAGTCCATCCTTTTTCATAACAGAGTAGTACTCCACTGGGTATAAGTATCACTTTTTTATCCATTTATCCGCTGATGGCCATATAGGCCACTCCCAACATTTAGCTATTACTGATTGTGCTGCTATAAATGTGGATGCCCCTTGAGACCATGATATTCAGCAAAGTAACTCAGACACACAAGCTTAAATATTGAATGTTTTCTTCTAGATGAAAAACTATATATACACATGTATGTGTATATATTATGAAGTAAAAGATAGTTGATAGGAAAAAAGAAAAAAGTGCATTGTTATCCACCATGGACAATGTATCTAAAAGTGCACCTTGACTTAGTACAATTGTCATACATGTCGTATATGTTTTTTGGCCTGTTAGCCTGGTTTTCAATCTGCATATATGATAGTTAGCTTTATAAGGTCTTATAAGATAAATAAATGAATCCAATTCTGGAGTATAAAAGGTAATGGAGGAAGGGGAAAAAGAATTATGCCATGGGATATACATGTACCCATTCCCTACAGTAAATGTAATCATCATGTAGCACAGATGCGGACCAGTAAAAGTAAAAAGTGCAACACATGAGCTTGAATTTGAGCCTGCTCAGGCAGGTGCCTGCCTCTGTACATGACACGCAGTCTCTCCTGTGAGAATGTGTGTAAGTTTCCCCAATAAAAGCCCCCTGCTCGCTTTGATCAAGGAGACTTTTTGAGAATTATCCCACGTGCTCCTTACTTGCTGCAAGTAATTAAGCATTCTTTACTCTTTAAAAAAAGAGTCTTCTGTTTCAACCAAAACTGTGTTTAATGACATTTTTCATTCTGCTGAATGGTCTGGAATTTAGTGAAAGACATGTTTTACATTTACATCAAGAAGACAATGTATTTATTAGTAAGGGTGACATTGAAACATTTTCAAGAAGTCTAGAAATGTGTGCAATAAACTGGTATTGTAATGCTTTATGTCAAACTGAATGAAAAGCTAGGAAAACCAAACCAGAAGGTGTTTTCTTTGTGATCGTTAAAGTTATCCAAAGTGACAAATGTGGGGGAGTTTCTATGACTCACAAAGCCAAATTGCTGAAATCCTAAATATTATATAACTGTCATTCTTTCACATTGTGTCTTTTTCATTTTTGAGATCTTTTTTTTTTTTTTTTTTGAGGCAGTGTCCCCACGTAATTCAGACTGGCCTTGAACTCACAGCGACCCTCCTGCCTCAGCACAGTACTGAGATTCTAGGTGTGCAATAGCATCTACAGCAAGAACTATGCAAATACTGCTTGAATTTCAATGGTGGGAAGGAGCAAAGGGATATGGAGAGCAGCCACTGCTATATTTCTTGTTCCAGAGAAAAATGTCCTGTTAGCTTTATTTTATCATCTATACTCTGAAGCGGCCTTAATTAACACATTCAATATGAAATCTTGTTTGAGTACTCCCTGCCTTGGTTTCCCTCAGCATGCAAATCAGCATGAGTATGTCAAATTCCTGCTGTCTGAGCAGCACCATTCAGATTCAGGGATTCTGTTTAGCAGCACAGAGTCTGCCCTTCAGTCCTGCTTCTCTTCGGCGACTGAGTTCGTAACACTCCCATGAGGACCCTGCACAGGAGCAGTGTAAGCACCGTAGTGCGAAGAAATGAACGACAAATCAGAACTAAAGTTTTGACTTTATAAAATCTTTGCTTCCTGCTCTGGATCTATATATATAAAAGAAGAATTGCACATAGTGCCACACATAATTATTATTGATACTCCTTCCATCTTTACCAAGGTGTAATTTGACTTCTCAACGTTTCGGTTTATGAGACAGTGCTAAGTAAAGGTAAATCTTTGGGGAGCTTGAAATTGGACTGAAAGATGGCTAAAGTTCCTCATCGTCTCGCCTGTCTGTAAAATGTTACTACGGCACTTTTATAATCTTACGACATGCAATTTTAGTGGTATGTTCTTTACAACGTCTGTGAGCTTCCCATGAATTAATTATTCCTTCTACAAGACTCACTTTGCAGCATCTGCAGTGGCAGTTAGTTCTGTCACTCATTAGTCAGGTCCCTACTAAAATTATGCAGGCATTCCTTACTACCTTCTTCTTGGCTATCACGTGACTGTGGGGCATCTTTTATTGTATTTGAGTAACAAAGTATAGACTTACTTTCTTTGTTCAGCTCATCACATAGCATTTGTTTTTTACACACTCTACCATGTGCTGGTCTGAGTATTCAGAATTAACAAGAGTCCTACCTCCAACAAAGATTTCTTTACGTTTTCTTTTCTTTTCTGGTGTGGGGGTTGCTACTGAGAATCCAACTCAGGACCTTACACTTTGGAGGCAGGCACAGTGCCACTGAGCTAAATCCCAGCAGATTTTTATATTTTGTTTTGTTTTGCTTTTTGGTGGGGGGTACCAAGGATCGAACTTGAGTCCTTGCACTTGTGAGGGATGTGGCAGAACCACTGAGCTAAACCCTGGCCCTATTTTTATGTTTTTAATGTAAACACATTATGAAAGCCTAGATTGTTGAACAACGTGAATTCTTTCTTCTGACATAATGAAAAATACTGCTCAGAAATGTGTCCTTCCAACTTAAAAAGTAAGAGTTTTGTAGCAAGGCCATATTTAACAGTCTTTTAAAATTATTATGAATATGACTCAATTTAAAAAGATCTTTAATAGTAAAGTTACATTCATTCTAGGGAATGGGTACATAGCACATCTCAATTTTCCCCTTCCTTTTAGTCCCCTTTTATCTTGCCAGTATCAGGTTCATTTATCTTATAAGTCATTATAAGTTAATTATCATAGATAGATAGATAGATAGACAGGGGTAGATTAACAACCAGGATAGGCCAAAAACATATAAATACATGGAACAATTATACTAAATCAAGGTGTGCTTTTACATACATTGTCCATGTAGGATTATGGTTACCTTTTTTCTCTCTTTTTCCTATTATCTGTCTTTTATTTTGCACTTTATTTGTATAATGAGTTTTACATATAAGTGAAACCATGCAATAGTTAAGATTGTGTCTGTTTTACTTTACATAAAGCTTATTTTTTATTAAGAGTAGGAAAGATTGATTGTGGGAAAGAAAGCTTCTGTCTAAGAGAGACAGAAGAGGGACCGGAAAGTGTGCTGCCCCTTACAGCTCATTTTTTCTAATTAGTTCAATAATCACCAAAAATAAAGATCAGCGATGAATCTGACACATTAATAGATTTGCTATTGTTTTCAGAAGTCTTCAGTAAGGCTGGAGTTGCAGCTGTGAGGAGGTGCTTGTCTGTAACACAGGAGAACTGAATCTGTTCCCCCACACAAAATTACTCCATCAGTCGATCAGTAACCCTTTTCCACAGACCAGAAAAATTTCTTTTTGCTGAATATTAACTTTCATGGGGAAAATTGAACCCAGCTATCTTCTGTTGTTCTTGCAGTAGGTTACATTATGTAAGTAAAAACAAGCCAATGCACAAAGTGAAACTCTTCAACCAAAATACATTGTTATGAAAGATTCTTAGATTCTTCACATGTGTACAAGTGTGAATACACCACATCACTCTGAGAATAAAGCAGTAGACTGCTGTGGGTCTCTATCCTCCCAGAGATGATCTATCTAAAGCAAACCAGTCCTGGGGTTGGTGGCCCTGGAGCAGGTCCTCAGATTCTCTTGCAGGAGACTAAGGACATGTCACTGACCCCAGAGATTTGACAGAGGCTGCAAGCACCAGTGGAGAAAAACACAAAGCATTTGAAATGTGCTTCTCCAGCTCCTTTCATGTTACAGCCAATCTGAGGGAAATCGGCATTGTTCGAGGTCATGGTGACCTTCTAAGGGTGAAGAACAGAGTTCAAATGAAACCTTAGTAAGAGTCTCTGAGTATGACTGACTGACCAGAAACATTTTATAGAATGCTGTTACCTTCAAACTCTGCTGGTGGGGTCAGTGTATCTCATACAATTATGTAATATTTGTGGAGAGTAATAAATGTCTTTCATAACGTCTGGATTTTTTTCAGTTCAGTTTTATCTTTTTACATGAAGTTAATAAAGACATATGGACCCAATATTTACTAAAATGTTAGCCTCAACAGGATGGAGACTTGAATAAATATAATCATCTCCCTGTGCATTGTTATGTTTCTTATAAATTAAAAACAAGAACCTTGCTCATCAAAGAATAAAAAGAGACTAATGTGGAAGGTGCCTGATGAAAAATCAGAAGACAGGGCAATCACTCCGAGTGACCTCCACAAACCGGGGGACCTTCCTTCATTAAAATTTGAAATGGCTCAGTAAGAGTCGCAGCGCTGGAATGCAAAGTTATAATTTATTCTGAACATCAGTACAGAACAGAAAATGTACATTTCTTCAATGTCAGAAGAGAAAACAAGTACCTGAATGCAGTTATTATACAAAACATGAAGTACACTAGTAGCAATCCCGAAGAGAAAGTTAGCTACTAGAATTTAGAGATGAAGTTTTACCATAGATCCTAACGAGGACAGTGAAGAGGTGAGGAGCACTGAAAGTTGGAAAATATAGCACACAGGTGGAAAAACTTCTATTTTCCCCGAGATGAATTTTGGGAGGAAGAACGGGAGATAACTGGGGAAAGGAAATATGCAAAAACGGCGCTAACATTGTTCTAAGAATTGAAGAAAAGTTTAAATATTCATACTGAAAAGAATATATCCCAAGATGAGCACGTTTTAAACCAGAGCAGAAAGAATTCTCATGTAAACAGAGGGAGACTGCAGTGCGCATTCGGAAACCTAGCCGATTTCCCCTCCTGTCACCTCCATCCCGCTGCTTTCTCCACAAGCTTTCATCACCCCTATGCATATGTTCAACGTGATCTGTTTTTCTCTTTCTTTCTTATATAGCTGGGACCTCTACTTTCATTGTTTGAAATCTTTTCCAACTTACATTATATTAAAAATATTTTCCTGGTTTTCAGAGTAAGGATTTCTCATATTTCTGAAATCACCTCAGTGTATATATTTTATGTATTTTCTTTCATTTTTATGTTGCACAAAGAAACATGATTTATTTAAACTAGTCCATAATTCTTCTGTGGTAGTATATGCTATTTATATGAATAAATATTCTTCTGAGTAAAGGAGTAAATGAATGAATCAGACAAAAGTCTTCAATTATTCTCAAGCACCGAAAAGACCCTTATTTAAGTATTTGCTTCCCTGGAAAGCATGAAATTAGTATTCAAGGATAAAACACAATTAGTTCATATTTGTATTACTTTTAATGTTATATAAAAGCAAGATACACTCAAGAAATATTAATATTATTTGCATCAAAAAGAAAGAAAATGCCTGAATTTTGACTTTCAGAGAAAATGAATGTATAATATGTACAATTTTCAACTCAGGCTAGTGAGCTAGGGAATACTACTGGAATAGCAGACTGAACTATCGCATGCTTATTAGATTATGTCTCTATTACACTGACTGCTGTGAATCTCTCAGGTAAATATCCTGAGAGGAAAAGACGATAAATAGTGTAGCTAACAGAAAACTTAATTTAGGATCTCAGACTTTCTCGTGACCCAGGAAATGTTCAGCTAACATTGCAATTATCTTAAGTAATATTGATAATGGCTGCATGTGTTAGACATACTCTGTGTCTGTTGCTTCTGAAAAGCAATCCTGCTTACAGTTATATGTGTGAATGTAAATGCTGCTTCTGTAATAACCCCTTGCAAAGCTTGACAATAAGTGAGGGTGAGCAATGCGAGCCACGGAACTATGCCAGAATCAGTGTCCCTCCTGAAACACCAGGCCCGCCTGGCTCTGCTCTGTGGGTCTAAGTGTTGGCTGTGCGGAGAGCACAGAGCTGCATAGGGTGGTCTGCATTACAGTGTAGGCTCTTCCTCAACCTGGTGCTGTGACCTTGGGCAGCCATCATTAAGCTTGTGGGTTTAATGTGTTTTCCTGCGAAGCAAATGCATTCCATTGTATTACCACTGAAAAGCAGTCCAGTCCAGCTCCGAGCTTCTGTGAACCTGAACCTTCTGTCGGGGATGGGGGGAATCCAGCTCCATGCTAGAGCATGGCCCAGCGTGTGCGATGATCCAGGTTCAATCTTCAGAGTTGCCGACACTAAAATGAAACATTCATTAAAATATAAAATACAATGGATGCAAAGTTATAGCTTGAATTGATAGAGACTACTAATATTACTTCATATATAAGTAAATGTTTAAGTTTTAATCCATGACTCTTGGATTTCTTATGTTTTGTCCTTATTTACCCACCTTGGGATGTAAATAGCTCGTTGACATGCAAATTTCTTCTGAAAGATCAAAAAATGAACACTTTATAGATAATGTGAATAACCGATACATCCAGATTCTGTTCTTCTAATATTTTCAAATACTTTTAATCTTTGATATGCAGTTCTACTGGTTTGAAGAAAACATAGTGCAAATAATCATCCAATGAAAAGTTTCTGCAAAAATAACTGAATCGTGGTTACTGGAAAGACCATTCAGAACCCTCACCCAAACACATGAAACCCAAAGTGCTCCAAATTCTGAGACTTTTTTTGGTGCCAAGCTGATACCACGGATGTCATGGGTGCAGTTCTGTACCTGACCTGATGTGAGCGATCTCAGGCATGATCTGGACAAGCTGCAAACACTGCGTGAGGCTCCTCCAGATAACAGGGGGAGAAGGTGCACGTGAGCCAAGGATGAATTTCATGCTTAGGCTTAGCCCCAGTGTAGCTCTTTATTTTGATGCAAGTATTCTAAAATCTGAAGAAAACGGAAATCCAAGGTCACTTTTAGTCCCACATATTTCAGGTAAGTTGCACCCGAAATATACTATAGAACATTGTTTTTTATGAAAATACAATGGAAATATCATGTAAGAAAAAATGAAGGATCCAAATATGAGCATAACTAAATAGGAAAAAACAGGACTGTGACAGTTGCAATACAGCAAATTTATTATCAGAAATAAGCTCCGATTATAGAAGCCGAGAGAAAAAGCAAGCTAATAGTAGGAGGTGAAATGTTTCCAATTGTCACATGTGATGATTAATTCTGTCTGTCAACTTGATTGGCCTAAAGAATCCCCAGATATTTGGCAAAACATCATTTCTAACTGTGTCTGTGTGGGTGTGTTTGGATTATAGCAACACGCGAGCTGGGAAATTGAGAAAAGTAGCTTGTCATCACCACCGTGTGTGAAACTCAGCCAGTCCTTTGAAAGCTTTAGTAGAAGAAAAGGCTGAGTGAGAAAGGGTTTTCTCTTCCTGCTTCACCGTCTGGAAGCGAGGTACACTGGTCCCCCCATCACTAGGACCAGATCTACAGCATCAGTTCTCCTTGGCCTGAGACTTTCACTGTCTACATTCTTGTGAGTCAATCCCTTGTAACTGTGAGTCAGTCCCATGTAACATATATCATATACGTGTCATACACATAGGACAGATACATAGAGGAGAGACAGTTGTGAATGGCAAGTGATAGCCCCACATGCTTCACTCTGAACATTTCGCTGGTAGCCATGGAGAAAAACAAATGAAGGGAAGAAGTTTCCTTTTCTACACAAAGATTTGATCTGTCAAAGAGAAACCTGTAGCTTTCAAGTCTTGCTGTAATGTCATTAACTAAGGAGGAGTAAACTCAGAGCAAGAGACTGAAAATCAAGCATTGTATTAGACTTAGAGGAATTGTGCTCCGGGATGCTGTGTTCCTTTAGCTCATTTTCTACCCTAACAGCAATTTTTTAATACCCCTCTAAAGTCCCCTATGGACCCCGTTCCTCTCTCCCCTCTAAATGATATTCAAGTCTCAATTATCTGGCCCTTCTTTGAGTTTCAGACCTTCTATGGTTCACACTCTTTTGCACATTAATGAATGTGCATGCTTTTCTACCTTTTCACCTACCTATTGTCAGTTTGTTGAAACAGACTCAGTGTGGCTTCAAAGGGAAGGTCACATCTGTATAGTAAGTACACGGACACGCGCAGGCACACCCACTCTTGGCTCTTTTTCTCCCGAGAATCTTTGCTATTACACCATATAACGGATGGGCTGGCCATCTATGTGTGACAGCATGTGTGTGTGTGTGTGTGTGTGTGTGTGTGTGTGTGTGTGCGTCCTTCCCTTTATCTGCACAGGGGTCAACACAGGTAGGACACAGGTGTGCCATGGGCTGTCCTAATGATGCATTCTAATTTTATGGTATTTCACACACAAATACTCCAACACTTTGTGACTTTTTTCAAATGTAGTTGTGTGAGAATCCAAATAAGGTGGTTGAACACAGTGAGTGGAAAAGTGGCAATTTTCTAAGTAACATTACCCCAAGATCCAGCCTCAAAATGGATGGTTTATAGTGAAATGATTTTTCTCCTGATATTGTACCTAAACAACCTTTATTTGCAATTTAACTCTCAATTCCCTGCCTCTTGATTGTTCTTCTCTATCCTTCCTGGAAACCAAAAGAAATTAAGTCTGAGGAAGACAAGAGACAAAAGTGAAATTATATTTTCCATTTGCTACTAACAAGATGAATAAACTTAAAGCTAACCCCACAAAAATGTCAAAAAGATATTTCATCTCTCTCAAATTTATTTTTGAATTGTTTATGAATAATTTTCCTTTTTATCTTTTCATTGTCCAGTAATAAAAATATTTATGCGACCATTTTCCACTAAGAAGGAATGTTTAATATTTATACTTTTGTAACTAGGTTTAAATCAATCTCTTCTCCATTTTAATTCTACTAATTTCAGAGATACTTTGTTGGTAAGTGGAATTTCTAATCAGTTTCATGAACTTTATGTTGTTACCACATGTTTCTTTCTTTAAAAATAAAAAGTAGAGCACATTTCATTGTAAGAAAATTTGTTTCAGAATAATTTGAGAAAATGGCCACGGTAGCAACACACAAAGTCCTTGCTCGCAAATGACACCAAGGAGTGGAGCACTGGAGAGGTGTCCCTGTCAGCACAGAGCACACGAACATGTTTTCCCTGTGTGACTGGAAAGCGCGATGAATGTAATGATTATCTGCCAGTCATTGTCACTTGGGAAAGTAAACTTGCTGCCTTATTTGAATGAATATGTTGTCCAGAATTCGGCAGTAACGAGACTTGGATTATTTCTGCCCATTAAAACTGTGAGCTCACAGATACTCTCCAGAAGTGAGAAATACGACTTCAAAGAAACAGAACGAAATCTAGTTTGAGGACCTTTTAAAAACATATCTGCAGAGATATTTTCCACGGAATAAGTGTTTCAGTAGCAAAATAAATGTTGAAATGTTTTTAATCATGTAGCAGTGGTAAACCGCAGACATTTGTGAATTCCCAACTCTTAGAGGTCAGAGGTCTTTTTTATATTTCATTATAGAAGAGTTGTGTGCTCTATAATTTATGTAAAGCTAAAATTTTAAATTTAAAGAGCACATTTTTTATTTTTAAAATACTTAAAACTAGTAAGTAATAGAAGACTTCAGAAGACAATGGTGTTGAGTCACTGTATTATTAGTAATAGATCTGTTGGCTCCAGAACTCCTTCTGATGTCACAGGCATCATATTAACAACTAAAATACAACTTGAAGAGCCTTGAGGTTGTCCATCTTCTTGTCCAGAAATTATCTTTTAATCTGTTCTAATTCTTAGACCAAAATAATAGACATAGATTAGGTGGCCAATGCACAGTTCAAAAACATCACATACAGTTTTAAAAATTACTGATCAGCATGATCTTGGAAAGCAAAGATGTTATCAGCTTTCCAGTTCATTAAGATGGCTCTGTTCTCCAAATCTGTAGGAAAGTAAGAACTGCTATATTGCTTCCAGGGTTATCACCACACTTCAAACTCTTCACACCCTGCACACTTTAGAATCTAGGGCTAATTTAATCGTGCTGCTCTGTGTGTCTACACTGCACACACACTCCTCACCGAGACATCAGCAGTGCCACTGCAGTGTGGGAATTGATGTGGCACTGGCTGCAGAGTCTGGGGAGGGCCACTGTGAGCCCTGAGCTCTAGACAGCAACTTCCGGGGGTTGTCTATGATTCTCTCACAGCCGGATGAGCTCTCCTAAAATGAAGCAAGAATTTTAAAAGAAGGGCAGACAAGTTTCCCCCACCTAAGCAACTCCCCTTTAGATTTCCCCTTCCTGTGGCTGCTGTTCCTTGTTCTATTACAAATAGAATAAGAAACTTTGTCCCTGTAAGTAAGGTTTCACAACCTGTTGTCCTCATAAGATCCTGCTTTTACCCAACCAAGGCCACCAAGACATGCTTACAAAACTGTCACAGCTTGACCAACTGTCCACATGTTCTGCACCTTAGGTAGGCCAAGCTCCCTCCACAACCTGTGCAAAGCTAGAGCCCTTCCTTTGTTCTGGGCTCAGACTTTGGACATGAATCCAATGAGCTGATGTGCACCTAAATAAAATCCTCCTGTTTTACCTATTGGTCTCTCTGAGCTCTTAAATTCTGCAACAAAAACAATTCTTTTTAATTCTTTGACAGGTAAATCATATTATTGCTAGTGTGTGTGTGTGTGTGTGTGTGTGTGTGTGTGTGTTTGTGTGTGTGTGAGGCACTGGTGTGTGTGTGTGTGTGTGTGTGTGTGTGTGTGTTTGTGTGTGTGTGAGGCACTGGGGCCTCTGCACTGAACTACATTCCACTGAGAACCAAGTTGCCAAGGTCCTGCTCAGACTTGCCTCAGTCTCCAGAGCACTGGAAATTCAGAGGTGTGCCATTGCTCTGACTCTCCAGTTTTTGACAAACTGTGTTAAGAATTAGCCCATCAGCCTTGACTCCTCCACAGAATAAAAGAACAGGAGGACCTCGGCAGTGTCCATCCCCAAGGGCTCCAGCACCCTTGCAGCTGTGAACACAGCTGGACTTGGCTGTGGAGGACCTGGCAGTCTGTAGTGCTGAACTGAGTCCACAGGGAAACCCCTCTCCACATACCCTAGAGGCAGATGTGCCTCACTGCATACCTATCTTGGTCTCCTAACCTCCCATATATGAAGATCTTCCCCCTCCAAAATGTATTTCTCTTCCTTTACCAAATTGCAGACATCCAAGGGAGGCAGTGAGAAAAACAAAAATATAAATGGGACAGCTAGAAAAAAACTTTACAAAATATTAGTATTAAGCCCTTTCCTAGCAAAAAATACCTTCCAGATGAATGGATTAAATTTACCGATCAAAGACAGACAGTGGCTGAATGGATTAAGAAAACAAAGCAAAACCAAAATGACATAATTATATGCTACCTACAAGAGACTCACTCCACTTTTCTTTCCTAATCAGCAACATCTTTGTCTTTGTTTCCTACTGCCCAGTTAAAATGAATTCAGTAGAAGAGCTTCTTCCCCAGCCCAGAATGAAAACTGAGCAATCCTAGGACTTTTCTAATAATCTTAATTAATATAATTTGCTACATTGACTTTTAAATTGCAAATCGCACTTTACTTTTTTTTTATTATTTATTTGTGTGTGCGGTTTTTTGGGGGTTTTTTTTTAGGGATTTTTGGTACTGGGGATCAAACTCAGGACCTTGCTCTTGTTAGCCAGGTGGAGGCACCACTGAGCTACATCCCTGGCTCCACACTTGACCTTTAAGGACACCAATTGACTGAAAGTAACAAGATGGGGAAAGCTACTCCATGCAAGTGGAAACCAAGAGGAAGCAAGGGAATCACGCTTACATCAAACAAATTAGCCTTTAAATTAAAAACTGTAAAAAGAGTTAACCCAAGTTATTTTATAAGAGGTCATTGCAACAAGAGGATGTATCAAATGCAAATCTGTAGGCACCCAGCACAAGGTACCAAATATCAGAAAAAATACTACTAGATGTGAAGGGCAAAATTGAATATAATAAAATGGAAGGAAACTTCAATATCTAGGCTCACCAGCAGATAAATCATCCAGACAGATGTCAGCACGAAAATGCTAAACCTGCGGTAAACATTAAATAAAATGCATTGAACAGTCAGGAACAGAATACGCAATTCACAGCAGCAAAATATACATTTCCTCATTGCACAAAAAATACTCTGCAGGATCAATTATGCAGGTCCCAGGAAGAAATCTTAACAAATTTGAAAAGACTTAACTCATGCAAAGCAGCTTTTCCAATTTAAACAATACAAAACTAAAAATCTATCAAGGACAAATTTCAGAAAATTCGTGGACATGTAAAAAGGAAACAGCGCACATTTGAACACCCAATGGATTAAAAAGGAAAACACAAATTAAGGTCAATGCTTTTCAAACATTCCCAAAATTGCATAAAACACTTCCAAACTTATTTTATAAGGCTGATTACCCTGATATTAAAAATCAGTCCAGGCAACTACAAGAAAATTATAGGTCAATATTCCTGATTAACACAGACGTAAATATCTTCAACAAAATAGAATCAAAACACACTCAAGCATACCCAAAAAGTTATTATACATCATTAGTAAGTGGAACTAATCTTTGGGACACAAAGACAAGTCAATCTACACAAATCAATAAGTTTAATATATCACATTAACAGCATAAAGGATGAAAATAGAACATTTCATTAAAGCTGCAAAATGTGCATTTGACAAAGTTTGACAATCTTGCCTATAGATAATGTAGGTGCTGGATTAAATTATTGTCTGGCAACAGATTAAAGGATAAAGAAAGTATAGTATATAAATATACACAAGACAGTGTAATGCAGCCCTGAGACAGGAGTCCCTAAGGAACAAGAATGATCCCAGATGACCCCGTGCTGTGTCAGGTAAACAGCCAGACACAGAGAGACAAGCCCAGTGGAGTCTCACATAGCGTGAAATCTGAAAGGCCAAACTAACAGGGCAAAGAGAGGTTGGTGAATAGGTGCAAATTTCCCAGTGATGAATGTAACTGTAATGTATACCCAAAAAGTACCAATAAACTCAGTGAGAAAAAAAATAGGTGCAAATTTGCAGCAATAAGATGAATACTTTCTGGAGAACTAAGGCAAAACACAGTAACTACAGAGAATAATATATTGTTATTTGAGATTTGCTAAGATATTGGACTTTAAGTATTCTCAACACACACTACAGGGAGAGCTATGTAATGTGAATCATAAATTGATTAGTTTGATTGATTTGGTAATCATCTCAGAATGTATACATGTATCCAGACGTGAAGGTATACACCTTAAATGTAAAACTTTTTGTCAATTACACTTCAGAAATCAGAAGAAAGGGAGGGAGACTAGAAGAAAAGGAGGAAGAGAAAGTCTTAGAAAGATGAGAAATCTGATACTAAACTCTCAGAGCTAAGTAACTTTAATATTTTCATTATGGGCCGGGGATTTAGCTCAGTAGTTCTGCTGTTTGCCTTGCAAGCTCAAGGACCCAAGTTCGATCCCCGGTATGGATATTTACGCTCTGGGAATAGTTCTTCTTAGAGTTATAGTAGCAGTAGCAGTACTAATAATGATGATTAAATTAACCCTGATGTTTGAGAACATTGACAGCCTTAGCTACATTAACTGTATTAGAATATTACTGGAAAGAGAGCTACCTGTTAGCAACGTTACCAATGAATTGATCATATCTACTCACTTACTCTTTAAATATAAATTATCACTGCGTTTCTTCTTATTCTTATCTAAAATAAACTTAAGAAATTATTGTCTGGTAGGATGATGAGTCTTATATTAGTATTTTACTTGCAAAGAAAAGTATAATTAATCTAAATTACTGTGACTGTAACACCACACAGAATTTTTTGTGTCTTCATGAACAATTTGAGAAAATCAGTTAACCTCTTTATTCTTTTTCTCTTTCCCTCCCGCTTGTGTCTTTCCCTGTCAGCCCATCCTTTCTGTGTGAGACTTCATGTTTCCCTCTCTCTCTCTCTCTCAGGAAATAAAACCAGAAGACTAGAATGATATTTAAGGCCCTTTCCAACACTTTTATTCTGTTTATACCTACTTCAATTTGTTTGTTTATTTGTTTTTTGAGACAGGGTCTCACTGTGTAGTTGAGACTGACTTGGAACTCACTATGTAGGCCAGGTTGGTCTTGAACTCACAGTGACCCTCCTGCCTCAGCCTCCTGAGTGCTGGGATTACAGGTATGTGCCACCACCTACTTCAGTTTTTAAAGATAAAAACATCAGTGTAGATATCCTAATATACATAGTTTCAACATTTAATTGCCAATCTTGCAATAAAAATAACAATGAGAGCCTCCTAGAAAGTCTATTTTTATGGATTTTAGAGATTTCTAACAATTTCAAAGACATATTTTACCGGCTAATTTGTTTCTTACCAGTGTAGTTCAACAATGTCATTTAATGTTTGAAACAGGGAGTCGTGATTGGGTAAACTAAAGAAACCGTGGCCCCGGCAGGGGTGGGAAATCCTTCCCCCTGCTCAGGGCCACACTTTCTAGTGATCACCAGGAAATCTCTTTCACATCTCCAGGAAGTGTGTAGCTCTCAACAGACTTCACCCAAGCAACCTGAGAGAGCTTTATGGAAACTCCAGGATTTTTCCCTTATTTCCACCTTTTATATTTTGTTCAACCTCTTGAACTTTGCAACCCTCAAGAACCAGTCATTCTTCAGCAGAAAGCTGCGTGAGTGATAATCTAGCCGAGCAATTTCATCTACCTGAAGGGCGGCGATGAAAATCGCGTGATTCGTAAGCAGGAAATCGTCGCTGGGTGCCGCGTGTTTCACGGGGCGTCCTGACCCAGAATAGCTTCACGTGAGCTGCTCCTCGCAGATTCTCAGCTCAAATCATGAGCGCTTATCCTCACAGGGGCTACTTATATTTTAATTCGAGTTCTTGGAAGGCCTTAGAGGAGAAAGTGCTGCCGGTTGTTGGTGGGATTTGATGAGTTCTAGAGCGCTGTCGTTTGTAGAGACTTTGCACCGGACAGTGATTTTGCTCAGTGCTGAATATGGACGGGTTACTTCAATTCATCAAATATGAACTTTGTGAAACAAGTGTATGAAAGCTGTGTTATTTCCAAGATAAGAGTATTCTTAGAATTATTTGAAAATCAGTTTTGGGGTTTATTTTAGTAGTAAATGGGTTTGCATGCACTTAGCAAAAAGTCTAAAACAAGGAAAATTTTACCACTAGACTAGTGACTTCATAAAAATAATAAACAATTTTTTAAATAAGCTATAAATTCACACTGTTTAATAAGTCTGTTTCTTCTGAAAAGAGATACTTTTTACGGCAAAAGCACTGGAACGGGGAAAAAATCTATTTGGGGAAAATATTCATGGCTCATCTACAAATGAAGAACCAACTTACTGTTACAGCTCTTTCCAGTCATAAAATGACAATTTTATTTTTTTAAGTAATGGTTTCAAGTTCATTAATTCACACATATGTTATAGACAGATATAAATTTTTGTCTTCTTTGATGATCCTGTGAATTTTGTGAAAAGTAACAATTATTTTTACATTGTCTATACGTCATACTCAATTTTTCCATTTAGATGATCCTTATTCACATAATTTGATTTTGTAGTGACATTTTCCTAATTCTGAAGTCGTACGATAGCAGTCTCATTTAGTCAGACATCCCGAAGAATAGTATTTATGTGTGGGCCGTGTGAGGCAGGTATTGTCTCCTTCTTTGGTTGACTTCTTGCCCCATATTACTGAGTTACTGATGGTCGAATTGGCTGCTGTGGGGAGTACAATACATATTTATTCATCAGAACTGTACTTTAATTAACACTGACTTAATTCTGGCTCCTACAGAGATGTTAGGCTTATTCGGAAAATGTGCCTTCCCCCTTGCTCCAAGAGTGAGATCCTGAGGATCTCTGGGCCCTTTTGATTCCTTTCTTTTCTTCTTCTTTTGCCTTTGTCCACCTCAGCCAGCTCAGCCAGATGATCCAAGGGATCCACTAAGTCTGGTGTTCTGGGCTCAGATGTGCTCTGTTCTAGCCTTATTGATGAGGCCTGTGTCTTGCAGTCCAGCTGCTCTGACCTGTGAGTGGTTGGGCATCGGGCTTCACAAACCCACCTCCCCTGCTCTCTGGACAGCACTGCTGAGTCTTACTGAGCAGAAATCACCCTGGTCAGCTCCACGGCTGCTGCTGTGTAAGCCCCCGACCCAGGGCACCAGGGGCTCCAGGGCCCAGGGCTGGGAGGCACAGAGCAGGTGAGGAGCAGAGTGGGTGAGGAGCAGAAGGCAGTGAGAATCCACGAATCGGGACTGAGTCTGGTGTCCCGTTGAGAGCCAGGCGCACACAAGTTACCAAGCTCAATATTCCTGATGGAAAGCAGGTGTCAACCATGAGTCACACTGGTCCAGCAACCTCCTTGGTGTAGATGAGGCCAGAGCCAGGCTCCCCGAGGGGCCCCAGACCTCTGTGGGCCCGGCCTGCCACACTAGCCCTCCCCACCCACTCTGTCTGCCATCCCACCACATTCTCCCCGTAATTTACCGAGGGATGTAATACAAATCCCTTCCGTTTTTCTGACTTAATAGAAGGGGAAGTGGAGAGAGAACCAATTGGGAAAAGTCAGACAGCGAGGAGGAGGTAGTTGATTTGATTTCAAAGCCAAGGTTTTCATCCTCGTAACGTACCCACGCCATGCATCACGGAAAACATACTCGTGTGGCTGCCACATGAAAAAGGGCTGCAAATAGCCAACCACTCAGCACTAGTGCAAGCATGGAGGGGCTCTGTGTTGTCATTGTGACTGTAAATTACACCGGCAAAAGTTGTTCCCACTAAGCAAAACAGAAAAATCAAGGCCTGACATATGTAGGGGCCGTAACCATTTATTAGCACTTAAAATTGAAGTAAATCTCCTGAGCTAGTCCACATTGTCTACCTCAGAAAATATGTGTCGGCCCTGAGGACTGTGGTTCTCGTACCTTACGTAACGGCTCAGGTGCTATCTGTGAGGGAAAGCTGCTCGGAGTTGAGAGGGAGACGAAGCTCAAAGAATTAAGTTTAAACTGTAGTCACTTTCAGGAAGGCAGGTGAGCTGAGTAGAAAGCTTCCTCCATGCTGCCCTTCGGGAGAACATTAATGAGGACAGAAGCAGGAACATCCAATGTGTGGCACACGTGAACTTCATGGCTCTCACAGAAACTAATTCGGTCAATGCCTCTCAACATCTATTCATTGGATTATTAAATCCCGACATTTGTGCATAAAATATGCAAACGAAAGTGCTGGAGGTTAATCTAATTAGTGTAAATTGGCAAGAGTTGAGGCACTGCAAAATATGGTGTGCAAAATAATTTTCTTCCTTAGTCATGAATAACCGTAAGTACCTCTCCAAAGATAAACTCAAAGGTTGTGGAGGTGCCATGAGCATTTGCTAGCTGAGGCTGACTCCAAATGTGCAACAGCAAGTGTTTTCAAAGAGGCTTAGTTTTAAGAAATATTATCAGAGCTTTTCAGGATAACTTTATCTCTCCCCAACATTAGCAGACTATCTTTGTATCCCTTTGCCGTCTATTGTTAATTTTTTAAGCAAATAAGGAATCTCCACGTCACCACAAGAAATATATAATGAAAGGGTGCTATTGGTTAGTCATACAGTTTTCTAGATGTTCTAAAGTGTAGGCAGAGTTGAAAAGATTTAGAGGGTTCCCATTTTGCTATTTTTGGAACCTTTCCCAAAAGGTCTTTTTCAAAGATGACCAAATGTACATTTTTTTAACTAGAAAAAGTAAAACAAAATTTTGAAGAATACACGGTATATTGTATATATGTCTTTAAATATCAGTTTATATTCCAACATCATATTTGACATGGAGAATTTAGAAAACCTAAAGTTTTCACTTCTAATATGTAGTAAGAGAAATAATCTTGTTGGCAAACACTTTTCAAAGTAGATTGTAACTTGGCTCAAAGTTGGTTGGAAAAATAAGTGAGCTACTGAAATCTTCTGAGCAATCTATTTGTTCCGCATGAAGCCCTAAAATACGATGTGTGTCTTTGTAAATATGATATCCAGATTCTGTAATTTGGCTTATTATGCCCTTTACAGCCTCTTATCTCTAGGTGCCTTCTGAGACTCTAACTTTGCACTCCTTCATCTTCCAGGAGCTCTTCTCCACCCCTCCCACCGTTGGTTCAAGTCCATGAGGATGTGTAAACCAAATGATCAGATTTGTATTTTATAAAGCACTGGCTGCTGTGTAAAAAATCAATGGGATTCAGGTGGGGTGAGTATGGTGGAGATAAAAATAGGAGCAAGGAAGACTAGGTGAGCATTTAGTACAGAAGACGGGGAAAGACGACATCTTAGACGAGCACAAATGGAGAGCGGCAGCCACTGCCGAGGCATATTGATGAGCAATAATTATTAAATCCCCAAGAACAGATGTGTTTCATGTGATAACGAGTTTGCTTAATGCACTAGACAGTCGAGGATAGATTTCCATGCTTAATGTGGAATGTTTAGGATATTTTGCTCTGGGAAGAATAAATAACTTGATATGAAAAATAGGAATGTTGTGGATGCAAAGAACTCCTACCCCATGCCATCTTAACAGGCTTTGGACCATTGAATTTAAATTTGCTCCCTAACTTGACCGGGTTAAGGGATGCTAGCAGGGGCCTGGATTGTGAGGGCTCAAGCCTCATGGACGAGTCGGTGGACAGATCAGCTCGTAGCTGAATGGAGGCAGTGAATCTTTGGTGCAAGACGCTGGGGATGGAACTGGCTCTCTGCCCCTTCCTCCTCTGCCTTTTCTGCTCTGTTTTCCTCTAGGGCTGTTTCCCGTGACGGCTGCCTCTGAACCAACCTCCCTAGATGCCTCGTGGACTTGTCCCCTGAGTGGAATATTCTTCACTACTTTATAAGAAAAATCAGAATAGTCTTGAGTAAATGTAGGTCCTTCTTTGGTTTCACAGCAGGAAACTATCTCTTATTTCTTCTGGGAAGGACACCATGGAGATTAAACACTATTTTGCTTATGATTTAGAAGTCCAATTCATCAAATCTTGATATTCAAATAAGATTTCCAGGAATTCCATTTGATATGCTTTTATAAGACATCAATAATATCTTTGCATTTATTTGTAAATCAATGTGTTCTCAACCTTTCTGATTTTTATCCCTGGAATATTTTGAGGTGAAACATGTAATGGTTCTGCTCTCCACCCCAAATTTCCACACCTCAAATAGGACTTAATTCAGAGTGTTGTCAACAAAACTCTTTCTCTATTTAATTAAATAGCAGATTACAGGAAGTAACTGTTGAGGAACTGTTTAATGACAGTGTGCATTTCATTTCACCTCAGCCTAACAGGCAAATGACTTCCGCAAGTTCTTCTCCAAGAACTAACCAATTATTCATTTTAAATTCTTCCTCAAATGGGAAGGAGATCAAGATGGAGGAAGCAGAAGAAGGAAGAGGACTCAATGAGCATCAAGACGTGTGGTAGACATGCAATGACTCCTCACATGAAAGTTATCACCATGCACTGCAAACATGTGCTGGTGAACATAAAATATAAAATAAAGACCAATGTGACAGTTACGTGAAATCATGGCTCATGTGCACAGTCTGTGTTTGTTGATGGCCACCACTCATCACCTGTCAGCATCGTACAGAGAGGACAGCAGCATCATACGCTTTGGGAAATGTCAGAGAGTGCAAGGAGTAGGAGTGTTTCAGTTTCGCAGTGCTTCTGTGACATGGCACCACACTTACATGGAGTCCAACATAAGCCCTACAGGCTCACGGTTCTGGAAGGTGAGTTCCACAGTCAGGGCTGGCCCGGCCCAGCTCTGAGAAAGTTCCCGGCCTCCTCCACTCCTGCTGTTGACTGCAGGATCCGTACGCCTCGGCTTGGGCTCACAGCCCTCCAGTTTCACCCTCTCCCCACGTCTCTTCACATCACCTCCCCTCTGTGCCTGGGTCCAGGCTTCCTCTTTCTACAAAAATGCTGCTCCCAGTGGAATGGGGCCCACCCCAGGCCTTGCTTTACTGAGATCACCGCTGGAAAGACCTGAGGTCCAAAGGAGACCACAGCCTGAGGTACCAGGGGCAGGACTCAGTTTATGATGAGGAGGGAAACCAACCGTACCTAAAAGCAAAAGAGAAAAGGAGAGGCAAGTCCAAAGCAAATGAGCCCAGTGTACCATTACTGCCTTGAGATTTTCCCTGAAGATGAGTAAGTTGAAAGTACCTCTGCTAAGATCTAAAGAAGACAAGACCGCTTGCTTTTGGCTTAGCAGGAAGGGGAAGGAGAGCGGCTGATTCCTGAGTTCAGCACTATTGTCCAATAGTGGGAATATGATCCGGAGCTCCATGGCAAAGCAAAGACAATGCAATTGATAGTAATGCATTCCACAACTCAAAATGGAAGAGAGAAAGAACTGACAAAAGGTTAAGGTGCTAGATATGCTAATTGCCCTCTGTTCGTATGCTAATTGCTCAGTTTATACATAAATCAAAACATTACATTGTACTTCATAAATATATATAAGTATTATGTGTCAATTGAATAGTAGGTTTTAAACAATTTAAAAAGGAAATCATAAATTTGATCTTTGCATTATTTGAATGGACTATTAAACATTGCGTTATAAAACAAGGACACCTAAATAGCAAAGATGATTTAATTCAAGCATTTTGACTTCATTACGACTTTTACACAGATTAATCATGGGAACAGATTATTTTTCCTATTTTTTATTAATATACGTTTCTGATACATAATAGAATACATTCATCATAAGGACTTGGAAATAAGGAGTTATTTAATAAGAAACAAATGAAGAAAGCAATCTCATTTGAAATAGCTACAGAAAATAGGAATAAATGTAACAGGAAGTCTGGGCAGCGGCACGAAGGGGTTGATTTGGGAAGAGGTTGGCTGAGGCTGCATAAGTTCAAGTGGAACAGAGGAATGAATATAAGAGGTCAAATTCAGTACAAAGACTATGGTTGGTGATGTCATTACATTTGTGGAAAATGCTTAAGGAGAGATTTTTCAGTGTTCTCATCACAACAGTTCTATCTATGAGATGGTACATTAGCTAATTATCTAGATTTACCCGTTCTGCAATACACATGAACTTAAAAATGTGAGGCAAGTGACAATATGTAAAATTATACACAGTGTGTTGATTTAAGCAGATAAATAAAAATTGAAAAACATGACATTTTTTACAATGAATTCATTTGTTTATCCCTATCAAATCAAGTCGCATTGAATGTGGAATATACGCCAGCACCTTTGTAGGTGATGAAGATATAAACATGGTGAGACCACTGACCTCGCCTGTATGAATCTTGCAATCTATGAGGACGCTCATAGGAGGATGAAGAAATCTTCATTACGTCTACATGATGGCAGCCTTGCCAAAACAACTAGCCAAATAGAACTGTATGAGAAATGGAAGTGATATTGAAAATACTTAAGTAAAGAAGTATAAGAGGAAAAGCTTCTTTTTACTTCATCTGTTGATAAGGTATATTTCTAAGCCTTTACCTCCTTTTCTTTTCTTTTTTTTTTTTTTTGGCACCAGGGATTGAACTTGGGATCTTGCACTTGTGAGCCAGGTGCCAGCACCACTGAGCTAAATCCCTGGCCCTAGCATTTCCCTTCTTACGTGTGCCAGCACCCTCACCAACACACAAACTTGTATTTTTCAAAAGTTGAACTTCAAACAAATTCATTGGACTCTTGGATTTCTCCAGCCTATGAAAAATAAAGGATATGAAGTTATATAGCAGTTACAGCCCCCACAATTTAATTTGTAAAAATTTCTTAATTTCAAAAACAATTATACGTGCAGGAGGGAAGAATCTGTTCTATGAAATAGATCTTCTGGGTTCTGAGGCAAAGCGGTCAAAAACCTGAAGAATAAATTCATGAAGAAATAAAATGAGAGTCTTAGGGAGCAAAGGCGGAGAAAATATGTCCAGGGTCGCTAATAATGTTCTGATTAATGAACTATATGAGAAGATGAGATATTGTAGGACTGAGGAATGGCAAGAGATTCAAACAACCACAGCCCATCTGTTTCCAGACTCCAATGACGCAGTGAACATCCTGGTCCATTTTAACTCTAGTAAGAGGCATGGGTATGATCTTCCCAGCTCTGTGTTTAGAAAAGCAATAATCCTTCAAAGTGGTACCTGAAAGACAGAGACAAAAAAGATACAATAATTATTTGGGGACGTTTATAAAATAAATAGAGTAGCAAAAATTTATGAGAAAAATTAATGATGGAATTAGTCCTAACAGGATGCTATTGTTGGCTGCTTCTCTTTTCTAAGGGTTGAGGAGAAAGTGAGGAGATTGCAGAGCAAGGTCTCCAGTCACACTGGCCACTTTGATTGCACCTCGTTCTGCTGATTATGTCGGATATTTTCCAGGACCTGATATTGGCTCAGGTGGGCAAAATCTCTGCCTTTCCCAGCACTACAAAGACATACTGATCTGCTAGATGTATCTGTAGGAGCCATGGGGAAGCAATTAACCAACCAGCACATGTCACATTGATGTTAGCCGTTTTTCCTTTTAGCCTGGGATTGAATCCAGGGCCTCCCCACTGAGCAGCAACCCCACATTTTTTATGTTTTTTTTTTTTTGAGATAGGATCTTGCTCTGTCACTAAGCCACCAGAGTGCTGGGATTATAGGCGTGTGCCACCATGCCCACTTATTACCCAAACAAGCAAGTGACCTGTTTACAATCTTTGCTACCTCACCAGGCCATATTTCATATTTTATTAATTTAGCATGAGAAGGTCCACTTCCAGTTGTCTCTCCCGACTCATATTTTCACAGAGGCAAAGACAGACATAGTGATCAGTTTCCAAGTAAACATAGCATTTTCTTTAATGGTCTAAAAGATTGCTTAGCTGTGATGAAATGAATGTATTTTAAGAAATCTGCTCAGGACTACAGATAACATGCAACAAGGTTACATTGCTCCTCCTAGACGCCATCTGTAATGTGTAAACTGGAAGGGGTATTACCACGTTGGCATTTCATTCATTTCCTTTAATGAGTTCAAAAAAATATCCACCATAGTTCTTACCCTCTTTTCCCATGCCAGAATAGTAGTGGGTTTCCTTGAACTCAAAAGGCCAGGTCACATGACTCAGGATATGTGGTCATTAACTAAATCTAGCTGTGAGACTTGCATGTGTGGTAATCTATGTCCCTGCTCAAATCCCCTGCACAGTGTAAACCTTCTCGTGGGATAAAACCTTCACCCCCTAACTTTATAAAGCATTGTTTTTATGCTCACCACCAGAAAAATCTGTTTCTCTGAACTACCAAAGGTTAACCTGACACAGCATTATTTTATCTATTGCAACTGAGTCCCAATAAAGCCTCATTAAAGTACCTCTGAGTAAGAAGAGAAAATTAGATAGCTTAGCACTTCTAAATCAGTAGGTATTTTCCTAGACAGTAATGTATAAGTTTTTAATGAATTTAGCAATTTACTCTACTTTTCTCCCTATAAAGCAATGATCTGTTACAGCACAGGCATGTAAGATAAATCTCTACCCAGGGATGGTTGATTTACAACAAGCCTTTTAGAATATTCATGTTACAAAGAGTTCTTTAAAACCTAAATGATATATAATGGTGCCCTTGCTCATTTTTCTCCTCTTACTTCTGCTCCCTGCAATACTGGTGCAGTTTGTTCTCCTCCTTTTACTTTTCTAGGCTTGATTTATAATTTCTTGAAATGGAAAATATGCTTTCATATGTAGTAGGGTGTGAGCGAGCTGCACATCTGTATGTGATCAGATCACTGTTGTCAGAGTGGGTGGTTAGGTTTAGACCAGAATATGGAGACATTAACAGGTGGGCTGAGCAGTTAAACACTTTGATTATCACAAACCCTAAAGGAGGAAGTAATGGGTAGATAGGAAAGTTGGCATGCCCCACCTGTAAGTCTC
>NW_022900926.1:2897014-2968638 GCF_012274545.1 Fukomys damarensis
ATATGTATTGTCCTGTATATAAACAAATGTGTCTGTGTCTAACAAAAGCTCTTTCATGAGACAGATTTTAGAAAATATCTCAATTCATCGTTCAATTGTGTGGATGATAATTCTGATAATATCCACAACTTGGAAAGCTTCACGTAATGTTTCCATGTTTTATGACAAATCAAACATTGGCAACACTGAGCCCTTATTGTAACAACAACAAGAACCTGTAAAGGTTGTGAGCAGCTGCATCTTGTACAAAGGAAGTGACAGTCTGCTCCCGATGTAAGCACTTCACGCGTTTGTAGAGCCAGGGAGGTAAAGGAATGACCCAGGGCGGTGGGGTGTAGCACATGGGGGTTCTACGGCACAGCGCCCTGAGTTACAGGGGGCAGCTGCCACCCGCACCACCAGCTGTTCACTAGGAAAGGACCTGGCCCACTGTGGTCACAGCCTTTAACTGTTGAACACAATCTAGAAAGTCAAGCACAGGAGCTTTCCTCATGCCCAGCATCTGCCCGTCTATCACTAGTTCTGCCCCAGCTACACAACCCCCCTTCTCCCATCCTATAATTCTTAGGAGCTAAGCTCAAACTTTATGCCATATCATTTAGTAGTATATCAGATCGTATTAGAGTTGTTTTTAGAAAAAAAGCATAATGTGTTTCAGCACGGAAAATAATGTGTTCATCATGTCATGGACAAAATTGATCCACCAACATTTTATTTCACAAAGAACCGGAGTTCAAAATGTAGAGGACATCTGAAATCACTCAGAATATCAGGACGGTTCCTAAAATGCAAACCAAAGTTATGTGGCTGCTCCTTGGGACTCCTGTACCAGTCTACTGTAGCATAACAGGATGAAATAGGTGTGTGTTCTCGAGGAGAGCTTGTGAAGAACTCCTGTCGCTGTCATTCGGTTCTGGCTCACTTGTGATCCTTGGCGGGACTCATGATGAATGTTCTAATCGCTTATTGATCTCCACAAGAGGAGGGGCAAGGCTCACGCTGGAAGGAAAGCGCCTGCTGTGTCTCATGGAGAAAGCCTAGATACATAGAGCCCCTCACTGATGATAACAAGATCCTGTGGTGAAGTTTTCCCTTATGAAATTTCATTTTTCTTGATATTGGCATGGTGTAAGTCCAACATAAGGGTTTTGAGCACGACGGACAGTTTCCAGGAATACTCTTCAGAACCCTGTGAAGGGTTAGTGAACCAACTCTTCCCTAACAAGTTGGTGAAGCTTGCATTGAGGCCACTCTTCTTCCAAATGAAATTATGAAACACTAGCTATGTATGTGAGCTTTCCAATTTTTGAAAAGTCATATTTACATTAAATGCAAACATATTTTACCACAAATGTAGGAACTATATCTCCAGGGACTCCATTAAAAAAAAACCTGCTTGAATACAAGTAGGAGAGAACAATTATTTGCTATTCTGAATTCATTTTTTCAGAACATGCATCTTAATCTGCAAGACATTTCACATTTGAAACTGCTCTGCCCCAAGACAGCAGGCACTAAATAAAAGCATACTGAAATTTTTTTAAAAGAAGGAATTTCGCATAATTACCATGTGTTTATTTATAGACATGGATATTATAATGATTTTGGCTGCCTCTGCAGAGGTTTCCAAATAAAACTATAATAATCATCTTTTTTGCCTTCATTCTCAGATTTGACTGAAGTGCTGAACTTCATTAACCTTGCTGGAAACATAGAAATATAATAAAACTGCCTTTGAATGTTCTCTTTAACCTACGATTTAGATGGAACTGAAATGCAAGGCAAAATGGAATTGAAGCTGCATACGCATACATCGGAGGAACTGAGCACTTGGTGTCATTTCCTGGGGTGGTGACTTTCTCAGGCTCACAGCAGCACAGCGCTGCGCCTGGGAGACAGGAACACAGACAGTTACAGAGCTTTCCCTTAATTACCTCGGCACCAGTCACCGCACTCTGAGAGCGTGTACCCGGACGCTCAGTATTTCCCTCCGTGGGAAGCGGACACCTCAATGACCTCTCACGTGGTCACGGAAAGAGAGGACACAGAAGATCCCTTCCATGATTCAGCCCGACAGCCTTTCCAGCAAGCACTGTTCCCACGAAGCTCCACCCTACACCTGCCAGTCGACCCAGGGAGACGTAATTCATGGTGCAAAACCAGAATGCTCACAGGCACAAGCTCCGTGCTCAACAACACCATGCACATTGGCACCATGACTAGATCTTGCCTTATATGGACAAGAGCCTCCGTGGCAGAAAAGCCACTAAAGTAGTAGCACCTGCTTCCTGCATGGTTAATGCTGGGTGTCAGGTTGACTAGATTAAGGGACCCTCGGTGATTTGGGAGGGTTCTGCATGTGTCTGAGATGGTGTTTCCAGGGGAGACTGGTGGGTAGGGAGGAATTGTCTGTGTGGCTGGATACAAGCCAGAGGGGGGGGAGCCCGGCAAGAACAAGACAGAGAGGCAGAGGGCAGGCAGAGTCTTGCTTCTCTCCCCGAGTGGACACCCTCTTTCCTCGCCACTGACATCAGAACTCCAGGCTCTCGGGTGCTGAGCTCCTGGGAGTTTGCAATCCTAGCAGGCACCGCCTCAGCCCTGGAGGTCTCACCTTTGGCCCCTAAGGGTCCCACCATCAGCTCGAGGTCCTGAAGCTGTCAGAGTGGAAAGAGGCGGCCTGGCATACCTGGTGTCAGGACACAGCAGGCCAGTCGTGGGCTTCTTATCCCCATCATACAGGAGACAATTTTCCAGGAAATCCTTTCTTGTCTCTATTTATCTTTCCACCCATCTCGTGCTGGTCCTTTCTCTGTGGAGAACGCTGACTGATGCAGGCAAGTACAGAGGAAACAGCTGCTCCACATTATTTTTTCTGCTCATTTGCTTTTGTGTCTCTGAGAAAGACATTTGCTGATTTAAATAGAAATGAGAGCGATAGACCCTGGTAGAAAAACTTGCTGCTCTTCTGAAACTAACCGTACCTTTGAATCAAGGAAGAAAACATGAATACAGGCTGGTGAGAAGTGGCCATATCCCAGCGACTTCAGGATCTGGGTTCAAACACTTCTTTGGGAAGAAAAGTGATAAAATATAATGTATTAAAGTCTTGGGGAAATTATTTACATTTGATGGAGTTAAATCTTCATATAACTTACTTTAGTTAAATCAGACGTGTTCCAGTTATAAAATAAGTACAATGTTGTACTTAAGGTGTCTTAAATACACATTTTAATTATATCATTCCAGAAAACAGAACCATATTTCATATTAATAATGCAAATTTATGATAAAATTCTCACATAAAAGCATCTGACTAGGTAGCATATATCGTATAATACTTTGGCCCACCATGGAAATGCAGTTAACTCTGGGTGGAAAGACAGTTCCTGTTTCAGAGTGAGAAGAGCAGCAGGTAAAGGGTAACAGACAGCTTCTCCAGTCAGAAATCTGAATGGGATCTTAGGTGGGTGGAATGTAATTGTCCTCATTAGAATTAGGCCACAGGCCTGGGATTTAGCGCAGTGGCTCCGCTACCTTCATCGCAAGCTCAAGGACCTGAGTTCAATCCTGTACACCCCCCAAAAAAAAAGATTAGGCCAAAAGGCACACATTTATTCTCATGAGAAGACTGATAATGTGTCTAAAGATCACGACTGAGCATATTTGGGTTTTCCACGCCATGTATAAAACAAACTGTTTTCCTAGAAGAATACAATCTGCTCCAGGAGCCTGTAAATCGCACGTAATGATTGTGTCTAATTAGTCAAAGCATTTCGCTGACCACATCAATCCCCAGACGTGCCAGGCCTGATCTTCGTGGCAGGCACAGGAGTTCATGAGTGCAGCCACACAAGACACACACCACCTCTTGCGTGTCCCTCAGATGTTCACTGATGGCACAGACGAGTGACACACACCACCGACTCTCATCTTCGCCCTTTGTGAAGCAGACAACCCTGGGGGAAGAAAGGGGTGAAAAAGTTGTATTTTGTTAATTGGAAAAATCTCTATTTATTCTCTTGTATCTGAGTTGCTTTTGAAGACAGTAAAATTGGGTTTGTGACAGGAGGGAGGAAAACAGAAGGGACAATGGATGGAGCCAAGCAGGGAGCCTTCAGCAGCGCGAGGCACCTCATCCCCTGTGCATACGAAGGAGCTTTCTACAAAACACAGCTCTCGCCGGCATTCATTCTTTCCAAGGGAAGATGGAAAGTTCATTTGTTCTGCTTCAGTGTATTTCGATATTAGAGATGTCCTCAGAGCAGCTCCGGGAGTTTTGCTTTTTGTCACTTCTAAGGAAGGCTTTTGTCAAAGTCTTATAGAGTCTTTGTTTTGTTTTTAATAACCTTTGGAAAAGTCCACTTTGGCAGACAACAAGACCCCTGCACTTTTAAGATTCTTTAATAGCTGCTCTTTATATTTATTTTATTTAAGCATAGTTATTTCAGTTGCATATTGGTATAATTTTATTGAAATTTTTCCTTCAGATTTTGCCATTTGATATATTCATATATATGTATATATGATCAAAGAAATATTCACCGAGCTCATTTAAATTGTCCACATGTATTCTTTATTCATTAAACTTATTGGTGCATTTTTGGTATACAGTATAATGAATGGCATTCATCATTGGGAATTTGTACCTGCACCTGATGTATCTTACTTCTTATTTTTTCTCCATTCCCTGACTCCCTTCAACCCCTCCACCTCTCCCTATTTACAAAGACTTTGCTTAGGCTTTTTTTTCCTTTTCTCATATTTATTCCTTACCCTTCTTTCCTTTTCCCAGCCCCTCCTACTGCCCTTCCTCTTCCCCTTTGGACTTCTTTTCCCTATTACCCATTATCTATTATTCATTTTGATCCTCGTTTACACTTTCAGTTTCTCACACCAGAGAAACTACTTGGTAGTTACACATGTGTGTCCTATTCATTTCACTTAAGAGTATGGCCTCCATGTGCACCCATTTAGCTACAAATGTCTCTAGTTTCTCACCCTTTATGGCTCAGTAGTATTCCATTTTATTGAAAAAAAATCTTCTTTGTCCAGTCACCAGTTGATGGGTAATTGGGCAGTTTCCAAGTTTTAGCTACTACAAACTCTGCCACTATAAACATGAGTGATCATATGTCACTGTGGTGTGATTCTTTTAATTCTTTTGGGAAGACACCCAGCAGAGGGATGGCTGGGTCCAATGGGACCTCTAATGCTCGTTTTTTAATGTGTCTCCATACTTCCTTCGACAGTAATTGAACCAGTATGTGCTCCTACCAAGAGCCCCGCCAGCATTTGTCATTGGTTGATTTTTTTTCATAGCAGCCATTCTTACTGGGGTGAGATGAAATCTCAGTGTTGTTTCCATCTGCATCTCCTGGATGACCAGTGATGTTGAACACTTTTTCATATGTTTATTTGCTGCTTTTACTTCTTTGAGAAATGTCTTTTCATTTCAGAGGCCCACTTTCAAATTGGATATTTAAATTTGGGGGAGTCTGATTTTTTTAAGTTTTTTGTGTGTACGCAATAGTAGTCCTTTGATAGTACTTTGTCTGAGGAGCAGCTGGTAAAAATTTTCTCCCACATTGTAGGTTGTTTCTTAGCTCTGTTGGTGGTTTCTCTTGTACTGCAGAAGCTTTTTAATAAGATGAGATCCCAGTTGTTGATTCTTTGTGCTAGTTCCCATGCTACTGAGGTTTTATTCATAAAGACTTTTCCTATGCCAATGTCTTCAACAGTTCTACCTAACCTATCTTCCAGCAAGTTTAGTCTTTCTGTTTCAATCCTTAGATCTTTGATCCACTTTGAATTTTTGTTTAGTGCATGGTGAAAGATATGGGTCTAGCTATAATCTTTGGCAGGTTGAAATCTAATTTTTCCATACCATTTTTATTTATTTGTTTGTTTGTTTTTAAATAAGACAATTTATTTGAAGATGTGGAAGGAGGAGGAAAAGAGAGACAACAAATAGTTACTCTGGATGAGTAGGGAGAATTTGAAAGTGAATTGCTCCTCCAGCAACATTTATTAAAGAGGGTATCTTTCCTCCATTGAGGATGGTTAGCACCTTTGTCGAAGATGAAGTGGCTGAGTGTGTCTGGAGTTCTTTCTGCATCTTCTAGTCTGTTCCACTGGTCTTCAGGTCTGTTTCTTTGCCAGTACCATGCTGTTTTTATCACAGTGGCTTTGCAGTATAGTTGGGGGTTGTGATACCCTCTGCCATGTCTCTGATGCCTAGAATTGCCTTTGCAATTTCTTGTTCCCAATGAATTTTTAGATGTTTTCTCTAGTTCTGTGAAATGCATTTTTGGGATTTCAATTGGGATTGCATCGAATCTCTATAGCAGTTTTGGAAGTATGGTCACTTTCACTACCCACGTTTGGTTTTTCCTACCCAGGAACGAGGGCTGTCTTTCCATTTTCTTGTATCCTCTTCAGTCCCCCTTTTCAGAGTTCTGTAGTTTTCAATGTAGAGGTCTTTTACTTCCTTAGATTGAATCATAGATATTTCATATTTTTGGGATGCTATCATGTATGGAATTGTTTCTCCAATTTCTCTCTCAGTGAGTCTGTTGTGTACAAAAAGGCTACTGATTTTGAGTGTTAGCCAGCTACTCTACTAAATGTGGATATTAAACCTAGACGTGAAAGATTTCAGTTTTTCACCATTTAGTATGATGCTAGCTGTTGGTTTTTCATAAATAGGCTTTTTCAGGTTGAAATAAAGACCATCTATTCCAATTTTCTGCTGGGTTTTTATCATGAATGGGTGTTGAATTTTGTCTAATGCTTTTTCAGCATTTATTGAGATGATCATATTTTTTTCCTTTCCTCTGCTAATATAATGTATTACATTTATTGACCTAGTATTTTGAGCCATCCTTGCATCCCTGGGATGAATCCGACTCAGTCAGGGTGTATGATCTTGTTAATAACACTCTGTATTCTGTTTGCCAGTATCTTATTGAGGATTTTTCCATCTATGTTCATTAGGGAGATTCATCTGTAGTTCTCTTTATTTGTTTGGGTCTTTCTCTGTTTGGGGAATAAAAGTAATGCTTGTTTCCAGGAATGAATTTGGGAGTGTTGCTTCCCTTTTCAATATCATTAAAGAGTTTGAGAAGTGGTAGCTTTCCCCTACATTTCTTGTATATTTCAGCAGTGAAGCCATCAGGACCTGGGCTTTTCTTTGTTGGTAAGTTTTTATTTAAGTTTTCAATTTCACTGATTGAAATTGGGGTGTTTAGACTTTTCAGATCTTCTTCATTCAACTGTGGTAATTCATATGTATCTAGAAATCTATGCATTTCTTCTATGTTTTCCATTTTATTGGAGTACAGGTTCTCGAACTAGGTACTGATGATCCTCTGGATTCCTGCCTGATCTTGTCCACATGTATTATATATCATACTTTGAACTATACTAACTATAAAGATTATTTACTTTCTTTCATTACTGACAATTTAGTATTTTGTGTTTTTTAAATATGATCTTTTTAGAAATGCACATGATTCTTATTTACCTCTTCAGTTTCTTCTATCATTTACAGCTCAAATTTTCACACTCAAAACCAGCAAAGACATCATAATTTCAATTCAGGGAAGTTAAATTAGCACTGGTGTTTGAAACAGCAAAAAATTCATGAAAAAATTAAATTATTTATAATTTCAAGTTATGAGAAGACAGACCTTTTTCTACTTTGCAATGCCTCATACATTCCCAAATGGTATTTATCACTCATGTGGTTGCTGTCAGAGAAAGGGATGCAAATGTTTTAACAAAAGTCCCGTGATCAGAAGAGATCTGAAAAGGACTGTTAGTCTGTTCCATAAAATGGTAAAATCAGAGCTAAAGAACTTCGGATAAAAAGTGATATTTTCTTTTCATGAGAGTTTCTATGAAGATTTCAAAGCCTTTCACAGTAAGTGCTATAGCCGCCTGACGTGCCTGTCTTTCTTATGTTATATATGAATGTAGCTCACAATTAAAGCTCATTTCCCCGTTTCAGAAACTATCATGAGCAGCTGTTCCCTTTCTTCTTATAATCACCTTACTTTTCCTAGAACTTTATTGTCACCTACTCTGTTTCAAGTTACTTCCTGCCATTGAATTTCCATCCCACTTTTTGGAACAGAGTGAAGAGTAAGTTCTCAGAGCTCATCCTCATTGCTGATGTCTCCCTTCTGCGGCCCTTGTCCCTGTCCTTTCTTCCCTGTTTCGTACTGTCAGCCATAAGTCAATGAGGGTTGTTCCTTTCAGCACTG
This sequence comes from Fukomys damarensis, assembly GCF_012274545.1. NCBI lineage: Eukaryota > Metazoa > Chordata > Mammalia > Rodentia > Bathyergidae > Fukomys > Fukomys damarensis. Next base: position 2,905,279 of record NW_022900926.1, read on the forward strand.
GACAACCGTTTCTGACTATTCCTCTATATCAACCACTGTACAGGAGGAGACAACTAAGCCAACCGGCCACTTTAGAGGAGTCAAAGTCCTTGTCCTTATGCAGTCTGTGGTCCTGAGCAAGACTGAGACTGATGGAGTCATGAATGTGATGTATCGATAATGACAGGTGTGTAAAAGGGTGGATGCAGTTGGCTGGATGCTGCTTACCCCTTTCCTGTCTCCAGGAGTGTTTGCTTACATAGCTGCATCTGGGAAGTGAGCCTTTAGAAATGCTCTGCATTGCTTCTTGGTAAAGTTGTATTCTGTATCTGTGCCAATGAACCATATGATAGCCACTTTTCCGGCTGGTTTGCAGAAACAGTGTGTACATGACTGACACCTGCTTTCTTTCCTGGTGTGGAGGTGCAGTCTTCAGAACCTTCACACAGTGTGTACCTGTGCGAGCGGCCTTCTACATAAGGTCGGGACTCAAAGATGCAAGTTGCCTACTCTGGGCAAAAACACTTCACACACGCTGTTGCATTTTGTTGCTAAAGGAACAACAGAGCTTTTTGCAATAGTTCTTTGGAAGCCTGAGCTTGATATACTTCTGACTGATTCATTTCCCAAGATTGATCCTGCTCTCTCTAACATCCATTGACTGTAATCAACTGTGCCTTTGAGAATGGTACTTCTGATCTGTGAATCCTTCTAGCAAATCACAGTGAAGCTTTGATCATGAGGACTTTCTCAAAATGTAATATCAATAAAAAAGAGGCGAAGTAAAAGATTGAGGAATGACAGCAATGTACTATTATAGACAGAAGTGAAGGGAAAGTAATACGAGGTCATTCCAAAAGAGGCCTAGAGAGACGACAGCCCAACTCAGGCAAATACGTGGAGGAGGAATGTGAGCTGGAGAACGCAGCAGGTGCAAAGGCCAAAGAACCGCGGCATCCTCGGTGTGGGAGCAGAACTGAAGAAGTGCGGCACAGAGATGCAGTGTGCAGGTCTGAGAGAGCCTAGGCACAGCATGATTAAGGCAAAGCAAATCGAAGGAACACAATTTCTGACTCCAATGTCATTTCCATTGAGAACACTAGACTTTCTATTGGCGCGTGAAACTTTTCTCACTAAATCAATTGAAAATATCAATAAAGGACATTGTGTTGAGATTTTGTAAATCTTAAAAGAATTAAAGTTTTTCTCTTTAAGTTAAGTGATTAAGATCCTTGTGTTGTGAGTAAGATTAACAAACAGGAGAATGAGTCAAATATTATCTAAATACGTGGCTGCAGAGGTTGAATACAGGCAGACCTCAGGTCCCGTATGCCTGAGGACTACTTAAAGAACGTGGATGAATGAGGCACATGACTTGAGAACTTAGGGATTCATTGGGGTGAAGCAGCACAGAGAACCATTTTGGGCCATGGAAGCAAGCATGTGTTTTATGCCAAATGAGATGAAAATTGTGCTAGTGACCAGGACAATAGGCTTACTAGATACCACACAGCCAGACCCTGCTGGACCATTAGTGTAGGCAACAGACGTTCAGAGATGCTTGTAAGGGGTTGGCATGGCGATGGCAGCGAGCTCTTGGGACTCCGTCCTTCAGAGGTGGTGTCCAGCTGTGAGGCGGCTGGCATGTGACAGATTTATGTTCATCTCCAGGGCCACTCTAGAGCAATGACATTGATCCTCACCCCTAATGAGATGTCAAATGTAATCATTCCTGCTCTATAATGATCGGTTTGAAATTCAAAAGTCCCCTGAAGTCACTGTTCATTCAAAATTGACTGAATGGTGGTTTGCACACAGTTTAATATTTTTACAAGGAATATTGGGCTATTAAAAATCTCATTGAACTCATACCTTGCCTCTTCTGAGACAAAGTATCTTACATGTGCCTTGTGACCAAGTGCTTTCTCTGCAAAGATCTGAGGGTTCTGTGGAAGATTTTTGATCTTTCCATGTTGGCCTATACTTAGTCATTTTGTATTGTATCCTTTTCTCAGCAATTATTCAACCTGTATAATTTTTTTTTTTGTACCAGGGATGAAACTAAGGACTTGCGAGGCAGGCAGAAGAACCACTGAGCTAAATCCCCAGCCCTACCCATTCTAAATCAGTAACCCTATGACAATGCTATGTCCAGGGAATGATTAAGTGACCTGAAAAACAAGAGGTAGAATTCAGTGGTCAGTGGTCAGCATGCTCTTAATAAGTCTGCAACAAACAGAAATTTTCATTCATTTTTCAATAAATTTAATCAAGAATATATCCACAGGCTGATATATGGTGTCATGTGATTACGGACAAGTGTACATTGTTTTGCACCCATGAAAATAACTGTCCAATGGGGAAGGCAAGCATCAAGCACTTTCTCTCATTTTAGAGCCCACAAGTATTGCAAGAATTTGTATTTGTTGTGTGCATTTCTATAGCCAGTAATCATTCAAAGTTAATTTCTAATAATTTTTTCAGGCCACACAAGATATGTACATGCTGTGTATTCATAGAATGTAAGATATTCTGTTATAAAATTTAATATGTACTATGTTTTGGCTTCCAGATCTTTTATGTACATGGTTAATAGCACCATAGAATGTTTCTGACTTGATAATAATAAAAATGCTGCAATCAGCTTCCAGTTTACTAACCTTTTCAAAGCTACCTTCTGAAGGAGAAAACTATAAGTAATGATGGAAAATGTGAGTTTAAGAAAGAAATAAAGTATGTCTATACTTAGCAAATGATTGAATGTGCTCAAACAGGGGGCCTTGGCCTAGCTTTGATCTCTTCCTTAAAGGAAGCTTACAGCAATAACACAAATCAGCTTTATTTTATAGGAACAATTTCTTAAAAGAATGAAGGAGACTCTACTGACCTTTGGAATAATATGGATTTTCTTCTTCCTTGCCCTTTTCTGGTTTTATTTCTCCCTAAATGACCCAGTGATGAAGGACAAGAGAACAATTTATTATTTTGATCATGTAGCATTTCATATTCCATACAGATACCACCGTGGGGACACTGGCTTGTGCTGCCTCAAGCAGCAGTAAATGGGAGCTCTTGTGAGGAACCCTCCCCTAGGAGCTCCGGAGTCTGTCTGTCTGGTCTTTGGGTCACTGAGTCTCTGAAATTACACACTAATTCATTAGCCATGAGCCTTATTCATTCGATATTTCTGTTTCTGGCTTTCTTCTAATCTGCTTGTCAGTCATAATTGCCAAAAATTTATTGAGACAAATGATAACCTGTCACATTATTTGGAATCACATAAAAAGCTTTAGCATTAATTCAAATAGTTCAGTTGCATGACTAAATTATAGTGGAACCCAAAATGCTTATGGCCAAAGTTTCCCATTTAACATTCAACTTGACGTTTGCATAATTTTGATGTAAAAATGAAAAATAGCTCCCTGGCATGACATTTACCAGAATTGCATATAGCAATTTAGAAATTATCTGATAAGTTGATGTAATTTTAAATTCCCAGTTTAACCTAAACATAATAAATCTGTTCCCTCATTACTTCCTTTTAGCCTTGGACACATTGTTTTATGACAGCACTGTAAAGATAAAGTGACTAAATGTTTTAAAAGTGCAAAAATTGGGAAAGCAGAGGTAATTGGGAAGCTTACAGGGATTGAAAATGTGACTATTTTAATGGTCTTCAGCATCCCCAAAGTAATTAATGACAAGAGAAAAATCTTTATCCTATCAATAAGTGACAGATATGAAAACTTAGAGATGCTTGTATGCTTCCACAAAGTGAAATTTGATGAAAAAAATGAATTATCTTAAGAAGATACTTGAACAGCACACAATTCTGTGAGCAGGTCCAGACACCTACCTAATTCTAATTATTGAAATGCTTAACATCTGTTTACAGAAATGTTTCACAGAATGCCAATACCACCTGCATACATAGTTTGCTGCTTTCTCAATTACTTCTAAATACTTCAATTTTTAAAAATTTATTTTAGTAGGCTTGTATTTCCCTTGGTTTGTTTTCTAAAGTTTGGTTGCTATTATAGACAGTCGGATACATGCTATGTTTAGTGTTCTTACTTAGCACTTTAAGAGAAATGCTGTTCCCTCCCCACAAAGTAGTTCTCTGAAATATAAAACCATTAAATATGAACATTTCCACGTTAAGGTGAAGTTGTGACTGGGCTGAGGAAGGAATATAAAGACTAAGACTACAAGGCTTCAATATGAATATATTTTGGGGAAACACATGGAAATATCTTTTATTTGGGGTCAGGAGATTGGGAAGGGGAAATAGATTAAATCTTGAATTTGTCTGATTAGCTTGAATTAGTCATTATGAAAAAAATGAATGCTTAAAGGTTTTATGTGCTAATTTCAAACTATTTGCAAATCCCTTCACAAAGTTAACATATCATTAATCTAAGAAATTATTTTTTATTTTGTATACTTACTGATTTTGGTATGTTTAGAGTAATAATTGCATAAGGATTCAATTTTATCCTCAATATTGCCTAAAATTTTGACTTATTTAAGTAATATCCTGTTGATTAATACTCTTTATTGTGAGGAGCCTCCTTACTGATTGTGCCCCAAACAATCTGTAAGTAGTGTAGGCTACAAAGTGTTAACCCCACAACTGGCTCATTTTAAGAATCAAGTCAGACTGAAGCTTGTGCCACTCATAGAAGTGCCTCATAGCCCCGCAGCAATGTGCAGGTCATCATGGCCTTCCTGCTAATGGCCAAATCAGAGACCAGAGAATTGGCCTGTGAAGCTGTGGGGCTCAGAAGGAGATAACATAGTAGCTGTGTACCTAATTTTCATTCCCATGACTAAAGCCTTCTTAACTAGAGGACAAGGTTCTAATTACAGCCCTATATTCTGACTATTCTGTTCCTAATTTGAGAATGTTTTGTCTCTTCCTTCATAAGCCTTGCCTGCATTAGTATCCATAGCAATGGTAAGACTGCACATTCTCACATGTAGCTCCCCTTTACCCCAATCTGATTACAAATAGAAATTAGTGACCTGTATTGACCAGGGCCTTTGCTGGTTGTCCTGGGTCCCTACTTTTTCCTTTAATTCGGTCTTTGAGCTTTCTTCAACCCTGTGTCATACACTGAACAGGAGCCTGGAACCTACAGTGGAAGTCTCCAGTAACTGGTGCCCCACGTTAGGCACCAGTTATTACACCCCCCCCACCCGCACACACACACACATACAGTGGGTTCTGATCTCCTGCAGTGCTATGTACGTTAGGCACCAGTTATTACACCCCCCCCACCCGCACACACACACATACAGTGGGTTCTGATCTCCTGCTCAGTGCTATGACAAAAGGTTAAAAGAAAAACTCAAAGAGACAGATACAGGGATCCAGGATGACCAATGCTGTGCCAGCAAGGCTAAACAAGCAAAGGCCATGAACACTCAGAGCTGTTGATAATTACTGGTGGCCTCATAGATAGAATGAGGCCAGTGGGCTACAGGAGAGGATGTGTAGTTTCTATGGACACATTACTTATACAGACAAGACTTACAAAGGAAAAGACAAAGCATTCTTGAATCAGGAACAGAGCAGACAAAATATAGGTTGTGGTTAATAATTAACCTTGTCTTTTTAGTAGAAAAGGTTTTGATTTGGGGAACAGAATTTGGGTGCAAGCCACTCTAACTTCGGCATGTAGGCTCCAGCTAGACTTGCTTCTCAGAACAAGCCACTTGTGGGGTTCAGTTTTACAGCCTGCACTTCTCACAGCCTGCTTTGGGCATAATCAATAGGGTGGTCCTTCACACTTTGTCATTACATTTCATCCTGATAAAAGTGGATATTTTAATAAATGCATTATGGTTTTACAAAATGTAGATGTTTGATAAATTGTTATTGAATATTTCTCTTAAAATTCCATTTCACATTATACATAAGAATTCCTTATAAGACCTGGAATTTTAAGATTTGTTCATAAATTTTTTTATGCATGTTTCATCGCTTTTGGTTTCATACTGAGGTCTCAAATTTTGAATCTGTTTCTAAGTATGGTATGAGTGAGGTAAAAGTTTTAATTTGTTTTTGCACAAGGCTTTCCAAATAGTCCATCAGTGAATTGATTATCTTTCCTATCTTTCCTACTGAATTAATTTAAGCCTTTATTTTTCCTCATCGAGTTTATTGGTCCATTTTAGGTATACAGTACAGTTATATTCGTTTGGCATCTTGTACCTTTATATGACAGGTCTTGGTTCTCATTTTTTCCCCTTGTCCCTGCCCTCCCTTCACCCCCTTCTCCCCTCCCCATTTACAAACATTTTATTTCCATTTTTTAATTTTCTCTTTTATTTCTTTTTCCTTATTACCTTTCCCCTACCCTTCCCACTTTCCCTACACCTTTAGCCTTTTTCATATTTCACATTGTCAATTATCTCATTAGGATCCTATGTACTATTATAGTTTATTCACACCAGAGAAACTATTCGGTATTTACACATGTGTGGCTTTATTTCACTTAGGAGTATGCCCTCAATATGTATCCATTTTCCTATGAATTAATCTACTTTCTCATTCTTTATGGCTGAGTAGTATTCCATTTTATAGAAAAAACACATCTTAATTTAAGCCTTTGTCAAAAATCAATTGAGATGTGTGTGTGTGTGTGTGTGTGTGTGTGTGTGTGTGTGTGTGTGTGTGTGTGTGTTTCTGGGCTTTTATCTGCTTCATGGATATATTCATTATGTAAGTGTCCTATACATTTTCTTTTTATGGTAGTTTTATAGTAAACTTTGAAATTAGGCTAAATTCTCTAACATTATCTGTTATAGTTTGTATGTAAAATGGCCAAGAAAGTCAGGGTTTGTGTGATGACTGGATCATGGTGTGGATCAATCCACTGGTGAGTTCATAGCTGACTCACTGTTGGGAAGTGGGGCCTGGTTGGAAGTGGGTCACTGGAACTGTGACCAGTAAGGGTGTTTCTCCCCCAGAGGCTCCTCCCTTCTCCCTGTTTACTGGCCACCATGATGTGACCAACTTTCCTCCACTATGCCCTTCCATTATTCCATTCCTGCACCTGAGCCTGCTGACCAACTGAAACTTCTGAAATTGTGAGTCACAATAAACCTGTCCCTCTGTAAGTCTGAAGTTGTGTCCCAACAATGAGGAAAATGATGAAGGCATCACCTTCTCCCTTCTTTATTTGCTAAGATATATTGCCTATCTGCTGTCTTTGCATTTCCAGTAAATTTTAGAATTAGTTTATCAATTTCTACAAAAGAGCCTGCTGTGATTCTTACTGGAATCACACTGAAACTAGGTCAACTGTGCAAGGATTAAAAGCTTATTTATACTGATTCTTTTAACCTATGAGCATGGGGCATCTACATATTTAGGTGTTATTTAATTTTTCTCTGAAATATTTAATTTCTCCCAGTGTACAGAACTTGTACCTCTTTAGTCATATTTGTTACTATACATTTTAGATTTTATACATTTTTCAAAATAAAAACCACCCAAACGTAGAGTTCGCAATCTTTGCTACTTATTTTTATTTAATATTCACCATCTTACAATTCATTGTTTCATAAATATTATAAGTTTGCTTTATAAATAATAGTAATGCAATCCCTATTTTGGTTGGAAGCACTGGTCTACGAATTTTACATTTAATGGGAAGACTCATTGATATTTGTCATCTTTTTATTCCTTTTCTTTTGATCTTTTTCTTTGTTCCATTTTTACATTTTCTGCATTCTTTTGGATTAAATGAACACTTTATAATGATTCCATTTTATCTCCTCTGTGATTTATCAGCTGAGACTCTTCTGTTGTGGTTTACAGGATGATCTAATGCTTACTGCAGCAGGTTTTAAGTCCTTTTCCTAAATCGTCAGTTAAAAGATACATTGCTTCTCCAGTTTTATGGTCTCAGTAATGACTTAAAATTGCAGTTGTCCCATGAAAGCAACCATAGATAATGACTAAAGAATAAGAATCTATGGGTATTGATAAAACTTTAATTACAAAAAGTACAAGAGGGCTGCAGATGGTCATTTAAACTATACATCTTAAAACTCTTACAGTCTATCCTCTGGGGATGGTATTTATAAATGGTATAACAACCTTTAAAATATCCTTCCCTTTCTCACCTTCCAGACTTTATGATATGTTTCCATAGATTTTATTATGATGTATAATAGAAACCAACATTTGTGTATATGTAAACATTCATTTCAGCCAATTTTTAAAAGATTTCTGCTTAGCAAATTATTCAGGATGATAGTTTTTATCTTAAAATAATTTAAAAAGATTCCTTTACTAACTTTTTTCCTGAATTTCTAGTTTCAGGAAGAAATCTGACATAATTTTTACCTCTTACTAGATATAAAAAATTTCTCTGGCTTCTTTTAAAAGTTTATTTTTGACCACTGGTACAAAAAAAAAATTATCATCATGTTTGGATGATTTGATTATGGTGTCTTTTATTGTATTTTTCATCTCTGTTTTTACTTTTGTACTTTTGATATTTTGGGATCTGTAGATGTTGTTTTAGTCACACTTGAAAATTTCATCCAATTTTTCAATTACTTCTTTGTCATAGATCATTGATATTCTGTTCATTTTTTTCAGATTTTTTAAATGTTTCATTTGGCTGATGTTTATCGGTTTTAAATTGTTTTGTGTTTGTGATACAGAACAAGTGCACCCACCTTGGGAATTGATACATACACAAACTATATGCCTACTGATTGTACTCTCCCTTCTGCTACCTGCTCCAGACCCTTCCCATCCCCACAAAGTGTAGCTCCGTGCTTCCTACATCTCTTTTTCATTTTACTTCTTAAATTACTTATATGTCTAATTTCTGGTAGGAGAGAAACCAGGGATATTTAGTCTTCTGTGTCTGATTTCTTTCACCGGGCATTATGATCTCAAGATCCGCCCATATTCCTATGAATGATTCCAGTTTACCTTTGATTGCTGAGATTACTCCATGTCTAAAGTACCTCCTTTTCTTCATCTATCTGTTGATGGTCAAGCAGACCACGCTCAAGGAAGGGCATGGCTGAGTCAAACGAAATTTCATTTTTTAGGTTTTGAGGACTTCCATAGTGATTTCCATAGCAGGTTGTCAGAGTGCCTTTCCTCATCACTGGAACATAATATTCAACACCAATAACTAAAGGAGGAGAGGTTGATTTTGGCTCAAAGTTTCAATCCATGGACAAGAGACTCAAACACGAAAGTGGCTTGGTGGAAAGGCTTGCTTCCAGGCAGAGAGAGAAGTAGGAGTAGAGGAGAAAGGTATACCCTGCCAGGTCACAGCCCTGAGAGCCATCTCTTCCGAGCAGGCTGGTCTCCTAATGGTACATTCAGTCATAAATTCATGAATGGATCAATCCACTGATGGATGGAGCACCTCCATGACCCAAAACTTTTGCAAAATCACACCTCTGAACACATGATATTTTGGGGAACATTCCAGTCCTAAACCATAATAGTGGTTGTGCTAGTGTACATTTCCACCAAAAGAAGATGTAGAAGGGTTATTTTTCCCTGTAGCATATCAATAGTGTTTGTTTAGTTTATGATGATACCTATTCATTCAAGAATAAGATAGCATCTCAGTATTGTTTTGATTTGCATTTTTTAAAGGCTAAAGATTATGAACATTTTTTCACGTTATTACTGATCATTTGTATTTCTTTTTTGAAAATTGTCTATTCATTTCAATTGCCTGATTTTTGATTGAATATTTATTGGGGTGAATCTAATTTTTTCATTCTTTATGTTTTGTAGATGTTAGTCTTCTGGGGAGTAGCTGGCAAAATTTTTCCAGCTCTGTAGGTTTTCTCTTCACTGTTGCTTGTTTTCTTTGATGTGTAGAAGGTATTTACTTTGACAATACCCCATTGGTTGATTCTTGTTATTATTATCTTGTGCAACTAACTGCCCTGTCTATGCCTATGTTTTAAAGAGCTTCCTTGTTTCATCTTCCAGCAGATTCAGTGTCCTAACAGTGTTCTCTGAAGATTCATCCGTGATTCAGTCTGCTGATAACTGTAGCATCCCATTATCCAATCACCTTCCAAAATTCCCACCTCTGAGACACATGAGAGTCCTGGGGACATTCTAGATTTAAACCATAAATAAGTACTTTCCACAATACCAATTTGGTGGTAATGAACTCTTCTTGGTTTTCCTTGTAATGGACCTTTTTTTGCCATCAATTTTTTTTTTAAGCTAAAGCATTTTTTTTCTATTAAGTTCATTGGTGCATTTTTGCAAGGTATATTGCTGGGCTGAAATTTGTTTACTTTTAGGGCTTGAAGCTCTTTTTTTAAAGTTTGTATTGAGAAATCTGCTGTCATTTTGATTGTCTTGCCTTTAGAGATTACTTGATGTTTTTCTCTAACAGATCTCATGTTCTTTTTGACTGGATTGATGGAATCATGACTACAGTGGGTCAAGAAGTTATTTTCTGGTCTTAGAAATTAGGGGTTCTATATAGTTCATTTACCAGAATGTTGAATCCTTTCCACAGATTTGTAAAATTTTATTTTGGGGATAAATTTTGCCCTTTTGGCATCATCTTCTAACCTCCAACTGTGCTATTTATACATTGGTCTGAATTTGACAAGGGAGTCTCTTCTTCCTGAGTTCAAAACCAGGGCAACGCTATCCTGGAGAGGCCTTGGTGGGTGGGCTGTGCTTTCCTGTTCTCCGTGTTCCATGCTGGGAGGTGCTCCAGCTGGCTCTCCTCTGATGATTTGTTCTCTTGCCTCCCTGTAAATAAGGAACATGGGGGTCTGAGTGGGTCCTTGAGTCTGACTCTCTCTTGGAGGCTGCAGCTGCAACAAGAGCATCCAGAGGTCTCTGTCACTGTCCTGTGATCATTCACGTCCAGTTGTTGCTCGTGGGGAAGGACAGCGGGGCTGGTGCCGGCTGATCTCTGGAGGGGCTTCCTTCACCCCTCGGACTGCTTCGGTCCCCTCTCTCCGAGCTTCTCTGACCCCAGCACCCCTCTCCAGCTCTCCCGGTACACCAGGCTCTCTGTCCACACCTCTCAGAGGCTCCTTCTGGCCCTGGAAGTCACTTAGCACGCTCAGTCTGGTGGGAGGGCCTCTGGACACAGTGTTAGCAGCCAGTGGGATGGGCTCACTCAGGGGCCAGGCTCAGCAGCCCTCAGTGAGCGATGGGGTGGATCCCGTGCTGGCACTGAGCTCTAAGGTGCTCACGGTGGGCCTTGGGCAGCACACCACATGGGCACAGAGCTCAGCCTTGTTTGGGGGCCGGTCAGACAGTGCCCATCCTGCCACTGCTGTAGTGTCTGTCTCTCCCCCACCCCAGAGTCACTCTAGCTGCTGTTCACCCGTGCAGTTCCAGGCCCTCTCCAGGGCCTGTCCTTGACTCTTTTGTCCCAAGGGTGCATCTGTCCCCACCCAGTCTTTACAGTCTGGTTGGTTTTATAGCTTGTTCCTTCCTACTGCCTCATCTAGCGGCCTCTGTCCTGTGAGCCACTTGTTGGCTGGGCTCTGTCTCCACTGGGGAAAGAGCTGGTGCCAGGGGCATCTGGCAACTGCCAGGTGGGTGCATAACAGAGCAGCCCAGCAGCCTCACTGTACTTGGCTTCTCCCTTTGGGGTGAGGTGCGGTCCCAAGACAGTGTGCTTGTCAGACCACAGCTGCCCGTGGTGTGGGATCAAGAGATGGCCCCGCTTCCTCCTCTAAACATCCTGGTCCTGACACTCATCTGGGGCTTCCCCTTCCAGTTGCCTCCCATGTTTGCTTTCGTACTTGCTCTATTTCTGAGCACTGTGGACCCTGAAGAGTGTCCTCCAAGTGCAACCAGGGAGCAGCACTTACTCTGCTCCCCCATGATGGGAAACCAAGCAGTCACCTGTTGTCACGTCCTAAACTCCCTAAGCTTCTGTTTTGCTTTGTCTAGTTTGTCATTCATCTCACTCAGTATAGTTTTTCTTAGATTTTCTAGTTTTCTTCTTTTCATAGTATTTTGTTCTTTCTCTTTTATATCTACCTAAACTTCTGAATGTGTAGAATATGGCTATAATAAATGTCTTAATGTCCTTCATTTTTATTCTTCTTTTTATCTATACCATTTCTTACAGTATTTGTTTTATTTTCTACTTTGTTGCTTTCCTATATAGTACATTTCTTAGATGTTTTAACAGCTAAATTCTGTTTATGGTCAAGTTTCTCTGCTTTTAGGATCATGCACTTTAGCTGCTTATACAATTATCAGTCTGTAGTTAAATTCCTTTAGTCTTTGAATCTTTCATCCCACTCTGGTTTTTCACTTACTGTTAGTAAGTCAGCAGTGTAGAAGGTATTTGTATGTTTTCTGTTTATTCTCTCTGGCCAGATAAAGCTGTGTCACTGTTGTTATTCTGTTTCACAATAACATCTATTCAGGAAACTCTCTTTTCTCCTCCCCGTTTCCCTCCCTAAGTCTTCCTTTTCCTCCCTCTCTCCCTTCCTTCCTTCCTTCTTCTCTTCCATTCTTTTTTCTTTCCTCCCTTCCTGGAAATTGTTGAACTTTTCCCATCTGAACACACATATGTCTGTGAGCTCTGCAATAGTTCGCCTTCCACTTACCACTTCCTGTGCTCTGAAACTCCAGCAATGAGCACATGAACCTCTTGCTGTCTCTCATTTAGCATAATGGATCTTCCATGTTTCTCATCTTTGTCATCCTGTGATAGATTCTATAAAGTGTCGTCATGAGTGTCTGCCTCTCCTTTAATCCTTGCTTTGTGTTTTAATTTTAATAAATATTTTGCTCCAATCTATTACTGATACTTTGATAATTTTCATGTATGTATTCTGAGTCATTTGTTCTTGTATTGTTTTTACTGTTTTATTATCTTACTTTAATCATACTGAACACATTTATTTTATATTTGGTTCTAACAGTGCAAGTATTTTCATTTTCACACAGTCAATTCATTTTGAGATACTTTTGTGGAATCCTGATCTGGGTGTTATGCCTCCTCATAGTGAAGGCTGATGTTCTATGCAGGTTTATGAGAGAACATGATGTGAGACTAGTTTTAAAGTCTGCCCCTCTGACAGTGTGGTTACCCTTGGCCTCTGCTGGGTAGCTGGAATCCACCGACCTGCCAACCCTGGCAGGGCTGCCTTCAGTGCTGGGCACAGTTTCACTCTGCTGCTTTGTAGAGCACAGCCAGTGGCTGTGGATTCTAAAGTAGGTACAGTCATTACACAGCAGTGACAAATCACAAGAGTTGCAGTGAAGTCTTTTTTGGTTCCTGTCATTCTGATGCATCTTTTCCCTGATCATGTGATTTTTCATCTTTCTGGATTTCTGCAAGGTTTATAAACTTCCCAAATAAATGTCTCCTATTTGAAAAGTCATTTAAAATTAAATATCTGTAGTGTTGGTCATTGAGTTTTACTTTCATATGTATGACTCCTAAAAGAGCTTTGATAAATTATAAATCTATGATAATCTAAAGATGTTCAGGCTAAATTTCAAATAGTGGCATAATATGTTATCATTTGTTTTTACATTAAAATTTGAGAATAAAGCTGTTACTTTACTTTTCTAAATATTTTCAATACAACTGAATTAGTTTACACATTATCCATGGAAGCGCAATGTTTACTTCAATGTATATAAGTGCTGTATTTTTCTCTGTGAAGCAGGTTTCCACATGCAACCACTCATTTCTTACAGAGACTCCATACTCTCTGGTGTACGTTATATATTTGGGGGGACTCCACCAAGGCCAGGGTCCCCATCTTACCATCCTCTAAACAGAGTGCACAGTTTTCCTCCAGACACTCAGCATGGAGTCTATCAGTGGACGGACACTCTACTGTTTTCTCCTCTGTCCTATAGACAAAATACAAAAGCAACATGACTGGTAAAGAGTCACACGGACAGGTTACAAATCAATATTTTAATTCCAGAACAGAATGGAAAATAGGTGTCATACCAGCTTCTCGTCATTACAAAGCCTTAGAGCCAATGACACATTATAGACTTTTCTAACAGGTGAGTTTCACCGGAATGCCCATTTGGGTATAGCCTCTCATTCTGTACAAAGGAAGGAAAGAATCCCACTTACCTCATAATCCAAGCAATTTCCCATGAGTGGGGTATTTTAGATCATTTTCAACCAATCTTGTGTCTTCCCCAGTGAATATTTGCATGAGACATAATCCACAGAAATTTATCCTATTATGCTACACTTTATGTGTGGACATTTTTATGGCTCCTACTAATATTCTTCTCTTCAACTAAATTATATTTATAAATTGAAATTGATTTTTCAGTTCCTATAAAGCTGTGTTAACAAAGTTGCCTTGTACCGAATTACTATATAATTATTAATAGTACACAATTGATTAAATCATGAAAAATACATTTTACTGGAAATGTATTTATTAATGAGATGTATAGGTCTTCTAAGAATTAATTCATGAACTCATAGATGAATATGATATATTCCTAGAACAAAACAGGGTTAAAGAAAAATTACCAGCAAGTGCAGAGAAAGAGTATATGGGTCACCGATGAACTCAAAGCTTACAAATACAAATTTGTTAATTCATTGTTAAATTCATTGTTCACAAGAGTTAACATTTTTCAACTAAGTTAATAAAACAAATAAGTGTACAAAACACACAAAGAATTAAGCAGGAGTTAATTGGCTAGGGGCTTGGAGCAGATCTGTACAAATGAAAACGTAGGGATAAAAATATTTTGGTGACTAATAGCTGCCAAATCTTAATAAGCATGTGTGTCTTTTACACTGGAATAAATATTTCAATCAAAGATATAAAGTTGGTATACCTTAGAAAACACTCTTCACCTTCTGTTTGAAATGATGCAAGGCAAGCGGCTGAGAAGGGTAGACCATGTGCCCACTAGTCACGATGCGTGGCAAGGATGCATGATAAACCCAGTGGGAGCGATGGCTGCTCTTAGCATCTCTGAACAAACTACTAAAGAAAAATAATGAACTCAAAGCTTCCAAATTCCAGGTGCAGACAGACATAAAAACATAAAGACTTCTGAGTGTGTACTAGAGTACAATCTTCCTTTTCTGCAGGGCTGAATTTGCTTAAAACCAAGAAGCAAGACCTCACCGTGCAATTAGTACAGATCTAATGCTAAATGGAAGGAAGAGCATCCTGTAAATTGAGATATTTCAGAGGAATTTGACAAGGCTGGAGACATCGACCCTCGGTTATTCTGGTGAGATTATCTTGACGGAAGAAGTATTTTCCTGTGCTCAGTGGCAGAACCATTCCCCAGCAGAAACCTTCACCCCCAGCGGCACTTGCCTTTCACATTCTACCTAGGAAACTGTTCTCACGCTGCCTACAGAAAGAGCGGCCTAACCAAGCAGGACAGCACCAGCGATCATCAGGACCAGCCCTCACCACCTACTTTTTTTTCTAGGTCTATACAGTAGTAAGCTTTCAGGCTCATCCCAATACCCAATAATCACACCCGAAGCAAGAGAGGCTTCATTCAGTGCATACTTTGGAGGGTTCGGTCCATAGGTAACCAGTGCCCAGGCATGAAGATCATGGCAGAAAGGTGGTGGGCAAAGCTGCTTAGCCGTGGTGGTTGGCGAGTACACCCAGCAAACAGCCTCAGAGAGGAGCGGGGAAGAACCATGGACAGTTTCCAAGGCCACACCACCACGGGGGTGAAGCAGAGGCTGTGGGTAAAGTGCATGAGGATTAATCGTAAATTGCACTTGCCGAATAAAGAAAATGAGAAGAACAATCCTGAGGACAAAGACCAAACACTTAAGTCTTAAGGAATTTCACAGAAAAGGAGCTGGAAAAGGAAAACAAGAGTGTAGTGGAAAGGGGCTTAGGTAAGGACAGATTCCATGCAAATAGATGAGGAAAAATCAGATTTCAACCATTTATTCACCCCTTACAAATCTAAGAATCACTTACTAAGTGCCTACTTCATGTCAGGCATGCCTCTACATACTGCAGCTAGGGCAGTGATTAAAAATTAGGACCAGAAGCCATCCACACAGGCAAGTGACTTGTGTGCTTTCTTCTGTCTTTTTCCATGACTCTTATCTGCTGCCTCGTCTTGATTTATAAGCAAAACCTGAAAACCTACAAAATGAATGTTTTGTGGTTTATCTAGAAATAATACAGAAAATATTACTGTTGCTTTGGGTGAAGAAATCTTTGCATAGTGTATTTCAGTCTAAATAAATTGTGAATTTTGTTTAATAAAATGAGAAGACAAGTGGGGCCAGGGATTAGCTCAGTGGTGTTGTCGCCTGCCGTGCAAGTGCAAGGTCCTGCATTCAATCCCCAGAGCAAAAATATAAAAAATAAAATAAAATAAGAAGACAAACATGTTACTTTTATGATGCTTATACCATAGCTTCAGGAGCAGGTGATACACACGTACTCCTAAGTCAAGTGGTGACAAATTCAGTAAATTCTGAAGGATAGTAATGGGAAAGGATAGCATCAGTAATTTGAAAACCAAATTTTCTTAAACTCAACAATTTGTTTTTACATAATTTGACTTAAAATGCTGACTGGAATTAAAACTAGTTGAAAATTAAGAAAGATCAAAGGCAGTTAAGAACTGTCATTTTTAAAATGAATTAGCAGAGGAAATAAGCCTTCTTACAATGGTGCTGGTGCGGGCTGTGAGTGCGATGTCCATTCCTGGGGCACTGATGGCAGTATATCTGGGAAACGCGGGGTCCACTCTGCTCTGCTCTGCCTTCCTCAGTGGTCCTTGTGCCCACTGTGCACCTGTGCGCAAGGGACAGATACCTCTGCCTTGCTTGTATGCCGTTCGTGAATCTCTAAGGCTTCATTTCTCTTTCTCTTGGGCTGCTGAGCATTTGCCAAGTGTGTGGAAAAATAAGGAGGTTGGATTCTGGGCAGCTCCATCATTTACATATCTGTAATTGTGCACAAATCTCTTAAAACCCCATGGATCTGTTCTGTCTTCTAAAATGAGAATAATATCATCTAGCAACGGCTATTGACAGTACCACAAATGAGCCTATACAGAAAAGTATTTTGAAAGCTGCAAATTTAATGTAAATATAAAAGGTTGATTATTTTTTACCATGTTACTTGGCAGTGACTTGCAACCTGTTCTAAACATTGATGTAATTGTTTTTTTTTTTTTTTTGCTTTATCGTGCCCCTACATTCCATCTTTCTTTCAAACTCTTCAGCATTGCAGATTATAGTAAATATAGATATGTACCTATTTCTCTCTGTAGATGGATGAGAGATAGATGATTGATAGATACATGATTGATAGATATCTGTGTATGGGTAGACATGAAAAACTCATGTTAATATTTGACTCCAAAAATTTCTTCTTTAAAAA
This sequence comes from Fukomys damarensis, assembly GCF_012274545.1. NCBI lineage: Eukaryota > Metazoa > Chordata > Mammalia > Rodentia > Bathyergidae > Fukomys > Fukomys damarensis. The sequence continues at coordinate 2,922,631 of NW_022900926.1, forward strand.
ATCCATTTCTTAAACAGAAATTTTGGAGTTCCTATCCCCTCCCATCAAAGCACTTCTATGGGATGGAAGCCCAGGGCCTTATTTTTAGCCCAGGCCACTCTGCTTGTCTATGTGATTTTTAAATGCTGCTCTGCTATAAGTGGCTGACTTTGCAATTTTACTATCAGTGCCAGTTTTCAGCATCTCTTCCACAGTCTGCCCATCCACAGAATATGATTTTGCATGGTCTATTTGGTAAATACTCAGAATTATTCCACTGAGCCTCGGTGATGATGCATTTGTTATCGGAGATAAATTATGCAATCTGCAAGGAAAACAGAGATGAGGTTTTGCATGGAGATTTTTACCTGGTTTGTGGTGCAGGCAGATTCTTGGTGCAGAACCAGAGTCACTTTATGAAGAGGACACCAGGGCCCCTGTGTCCTGCCTCTCCCTTATCTTAGTCTCCAGGCTGATCAGCATGCTTTCTGGTAGCTCTCCTGATGGATGGGTGTGATCACTGTCCATACAAGGCTATAAGAATAAGATAATGAAGGCCAAAGCGTTTTTACCAAAAGCAAAAACAAAACTGCCTGAATAGAGATATTGCACAATTAAAAATCTAAATATTTGAATATTTCTTGATTAAATACTAGAGGTTGCTTTCTTTTGTATTTAACAAATTGAACATTTAGCCAAGAAAGGTGATAAGATAGATAGATAGATAGATAGATAGATAGATCTTCCCCCTTTGGTACCAGTGATTGAACTTAGGACCTTGCACTTGCAAGGCAGGTGGCGACACCACTAAGAGAAATCCCTGGCCCTAAGTGATAAATTATAGCTTCAACCAATAATAAGGTTCCTTTTTGTTTGTTTTTTTTTTTTGTTTCTTTTAGATTTTCTTTTCTAGGGTTTCTTTGGTGATCACTACTCTCAAAATGAATAGACAAAATCCTGAAGCCCTCTACTCCAAATTTACAGTGGAAAGGCATAGTAGCAAATAATTTCTGGGAAGGTAGAATTACAACTGTCAAAGGAAACCTCATGCCCAATTACCAGTATTTTATATTTCTGAAGAAAAGTAAATATGAAATGTGACCCAAATTCATTTGTTTTTAGGATCTGGGTATACACTAGGATTTTCTTTTCCATGAGAAAATGATACTTTATAACAAAAAAGGCAGGACGCTTTACCGAAGCTGCATTGCTCCCTGGGTAAAACTTCATATTTGTCTTTTGACCCAGAAAGAAACCATTAAGTTACAGAAGGAGCAACAAAATTTTCTGCAAGTTTGAGACTATAAGTTTGTGTTGCAATGCATTCCCCAAATGCTACACAGAGTAACAAAGAGTCTGTGTGTTCTGGATTTGCAGGTTCGTAGGAAACTAGGAAAACCAAAGGGGGAAAGAAAAAAAGAACATTTCAAAAAATACACCACCCCATGACATCAGAATATACATTCTTTTCAGCTGCACATGGGTCATTTTCCCAAATAGACCACATCCTAGCTCATAGAACATGTTTAAGTAAATGCAAAAGAATTGAACTTATCCCATGTATATTATCAGACCATGGTGCAATTAAACTGGAGATCAATAGCATAAGAAACTGTAAGAACTTCACAAATACATGGAAATTGAATAGCGTTCTCTTGAACAATGAATGGGTCACAGCATAAATTAAAGAAAAAATTAGAACGTTTTTACAGTTTAATGACAATACCAGCACAACACAGAGGAACGGCAAATTCATAGCAGTGTATGCCCACACTAGGAAAACAGAATGAGTGCAAATAAATAACCTAATGGTGAATCTTAAGCTCCTAGAAAAAGAAGAGTAAGAGAAACCCAAAGCTCATATATGGGAGGAAATTATAAAGAGAAATCAATGCAGTGGAGACTAAGAGAATGATACAAAAAATAAACAATCGAAGAGTTGGTTTTTTGGAAGAATAAATAGAATAGATAAACCCTTAGCCCACCTTATCAACAAAAGGAAAGAAAAGGCTCAAATTCATGCAATTAGAAATGAAAATGGTAAAGCCACAACAGATCCAACAGAAATCCAGAGGATCATAAATACTTACTTGGAAAACCTGTACTCTAATAAAATGGAGAACACAGAAGAAATGGACAGATTTCTAGATGCATATGAATTACCAAATTTGAATGAAGAAAATATAAAAATTCTAACCACCCAAATTACAGTCAGTTAAATTGAAAATGTAATTAAAATTTTACCAACAAAGAAAAACTCAGGTCCCGATGGCTTCACTGATGAATTCTACAAGACATTTAGAGAAAAACTATTGCCAATACTCTTTAAACTTTTCAATGAAATTGAAAGAGAAGCAATACTTCCAAATTCACTCCTGGAAGCAAGTGTTACTTTGATTCTAAAACCAGGGAAAGACCCAGCCAATAAGGAGAACTACAGCCCAATTTACCTATTGAACATAGAGGCAAAAATCCTCAATAAGATACTGGCAAACAGAATACAGAGTGTTATTAACTAGATCATACACCCTGAACAAGTCACATTTATCCTGGGGATGCAAGGATGGTTCAACATACGTAAATCAATAAATGTAATACACTATATTAAGAGAATCAAGGACAAAAACCATATGATCATCTCAATAGATACTGAAAAAGCATTTGACAAAATTCAACAAGCAATCATGATAAAAACCCTGCAGAAAATTTGAATAGATGGTCTTTATCTCAACTTGATAAAGGCTATCTATGAAAAGCCAACAGCTAACATCATATTAAATTGTCAAAAAATGAAAACCTTCATGCTAAAATCAGGAACAAGAGAAGGATATCCACTATCACCACTCCTGTTCAACATATTTTTGGAAACATTAGCCACAGCAATTAGGCAAGAGAAAGAAATAAAAGCAATAAAGATAAGAAATGAAGAAATGAAACTGTCATTATTTGCTGATGATATGATACTCTACATAGAAGACTCAAAAAAAAAAAAGCCAGCAAAAGACTTTTAGATTTAATTCACAGATTTAGTAAAGTAGCTGGATACTAGGAAAATACTGAGAAATCAATAGCCTTCTTGTATATAAATAACAGACTCACTGAGAGTGAAATTAGCGAAAAAATCCCTTTCACAATAGCATAAAAAAAACGAAATATCCTGGAATCAATCTAACAAAGGAAACAAAAGACCTCTACATTGAGAACTACAACACTCTTAAAAAAGATTGAGAGGATACTAGAAAATGGAAAGACATCCCTTGTTCCTGGGTAGAAAGACTCAATATAGTGAAAATGGCCATACTTCCAAAACTGCTATACAGATTCAGTGCCATCCCTATTGAAATCCCAACCGTATATTTCACAGAACTAGAGAAAAAAATTCAAAAATTAATTTGGAATCAAAAGAGACCTAAATAGCAAAAGCAATTCTAGACAACAGAGACATGGCAGGGGATATCACAATTCCCAACTTCAAACTATACTACAAAGCTACTGTGATAAAAATAGCATGGTACTGGCAAAGAAACAGATCCAAGGATCAGTGGAACAGATTGGAAGATGCAGAGTCAATTCCTGATGTACTCAGCCACCTCATCTTTGACAAAGGAGCCAAACACCCTCTCTGGAGGAAAGATAGCCTCTTTAATAAATGGTGCTGAAAAAACTGGATTTCAACTTGTCAAAGATTAAAACTAGACCCATATCTTTCACCATGCACTAAACTAAAATCCAAGTGGATTAAAGATATAAATATTAAAACAGAAACACTAAACTTACTGGAAGATAAGTTAGGTAGAACTCTTGACGATATCGGCACAGGAAAAGACTTTATGAACAAAACCTCAGTAGTAGGGAAACTAGCACAAATAATCAACAATTGGGATCTCATCTTTTTAAAAAGGTTCTGAACTGCCAAAGAAATCATAAGCAGAAGTAAGAGATAATCCACAATGTGGGAAAATTTTTGACCAGCTGTTCCTCAAACAAAGGTCTATTATCTAGAATATATAAAGAACTCAAAAAACTCAGACCCACCCAAACATAAAGACCAAGTTTAAAATAGGCAACTGAAATGAACAGACATTTCTCAGACAAAGAAGTAGAAACAGGAAAGAAATGGATGAAAAAGAGTTCAACGTCACTGGTCATTCCAGAGATGCAAATAAAAATAACACTGAGATTTCACCTCACCCCAGAAAGAATAGCTGCTATCAAGAAATCTACCAATAATGAATGCTGGAGGGGTTGTGGGGAGAAAGGAACCCTTCTCCATTGTTGGTGGGAGTGCAGAGTGGTGCAACCACTATGGAAATCACTATGGAGATACCTCAGAGAGCTGGGACTAGAGGTTCTATTTGACCCAGCCATCCCTCTGCTGGGTATCTTTCCAAAAGAATTAAAAGAATCATATCACAGTGATATATGTGCACCTATGTTTATAGAGGCATAGTTTTTAAGAGTTAAATTTGGAAGAAGTCCAATTGCCCATTTACTGGAGACTGGATATATGTATGTGTGTGTGTGTGTGTGTGTGTGTGTGTGTGTGTGTGTGTGTGTGTGTGTGTGTGTTTTAACGAAATGGAATACTCCTTAGCTATAAAGAAAAAGAAACTAGAGTCATTTATAGGTAAATGGATGCATATTGAGGACATACTCTTAGATGAAATTAATAAGCCACACACATGTAAATACCAAATAGTTTCTCTGGTGTTAGAAACTAAAACTGTAAATAAGGATCAAAATATATAATTGATTATGTGAAATAGGAAGAAAAGGTCTAAAAGAGTAGAGGAAATGGGAGGGGTGAGGGAAAGGGAAAAAGGGAAAAGAAAAAATAGGTGAAAAGGAAAAATATGGAAAGTCTTTGTAAACAGGGAAGGGTGGAGGGGGTGAAGAGAGGCCTGGGAATGGGGGAACATAAGAACCAAGATGCATCTTGTAAAGATGCAAGATCCCAGGGATGACTGTACCTGTATCGGATACCTAGAATGCACCAGTAGCCTTAAAAAAGAATTTTTAAGACACGTTGAATTCTGGCAGCAGCCTTCATGGTGTAATAATAGTGCCCGAGGTTCCTATCCCATTGTTTTTGATTGAAATGGCTGCAACCTCACTTATTTCTACTCCTGAAACAGCCAAAAGAATATAAAAGTTCTGCCATGTTTTAATGCGTACCAATCACCTGTACAAATGATGTCAATTAATTCCAGTTATAAAATCCATGATAGTTTGAGAGAAGCTAGGGAGAAAATTGGGATCAATATACTATTTTTCTGTTAAATGCCCATCATAACTATCTTTTGATAATGGTCTCAAAATACAGGAGCAGCTTTTCTCAGAAGCCAGTTCCACAGCCCTGTCCTCCTTCGGGGTCTCTGCCACGTACATGGAAGGTAGCAGGTGTCCTGCGGCGGTCACGGGCTCGCAAAGGACGGAAGTGCGTTCTAGGGCCTGGCCCCGTCAGCCTTTCTCGCTCCCAGTGGGCTCTGCCAGCTTCTCAAACCCACGGTCCCTCCCAGGGGTGGCCACAGGGGGCGGCGCTCAGTGCACCTCGGAGAGGAGAGCAGCCCGAAGGCCTGCCACGCCGAAGTTGCTCTGGGTCACTCACTGACAGGTTGTCCTGCCCTTTAACCTGGAGAACTGTGCTCCCTCCTGAAAAAATTTTGTTTATTTTTTATTTTTTGTCTTTTTTCAAGCAAGCAAGGAAAGAAAGCCTCATTCAGCTGCGAGCTACAGGCCGTACCACCTTAGATCCCAGGGAGGAACAGAGCAAGTGTTCTGCCAGATGGATTTCAATGAATAAATTTTATGTGAGCAGAAAAATTTCAGGATATAGGCGGAAATGTTTGGATTTCTTCATCTATTTATTATTTCCCAATTTCTTCCAACACGGATCTAAGCTTATTTGAAGAAAAAAAAAAAAGCCTGAAATGAAGTGGGGTGCATAATAAATAATAAATATACTCTGGGATGGTCAGGCATGAAAAGGGAAACACGAGAAAATGTGCTCGGGGAAAACAGTAGGAAAAGGGGATCCAGGCCAGGGCAACAAGGAGGTAAATAACTGCAGTGTCGAGCAGTCTGTACATGGGTTTGGATCTCCATTCTGCGTGAATTCAACTACTTCTGAAGCACTTCCTCACGGGGAAAAGAATATGCACTTGTAGATCAAACTGCAAACCAAGAACAGCACTGATCGGTTCCAGCAGAGCACACGCTGTGACCCAGTATGAGCCAGGGGCCGCCCTGTGCTCCGGAGGAGGCAGGAACGGCCACGGGGGGCCCAGCCCTTTCCGCAGTCCCAGACTGTCCTGTATGTGTGAGATCTGCTGCCTAGAATTACGTACGGGTTAGTTCCCACTTGCACACTACATTAATTCACTGCCCTTTTTGTTGAATGGTTTATTGCTGGCACTCAGGGCTGGGTGTTTAGGAGTCATGCCACAGTCCTCGTCAGTGGTGAGCCCAGTCTCCTAGATGCGATCTCCGTCAGGAGCCCTGATCTACAGGAACAATCGCTCCAAGCTGGTGTCCACGCCCTCCTAACCAGTTCTGCAAGCCTCCTTTGCTAACACCACAGTCCAGAGAGCAAAGGAGCAGACTCTGAGGCTTGGGCCGGTGTGTCTGGATGGGTTCACTGAGGAACACCGTGCCTGCTGGCGGGGAGAGGCATGTGGTGGTCCAGCAGTCACAACACGAACATGCCTGAGTTGGGGAGTGAGGGTTGAGAAAGGAAAGAACACTCAAGCCTGAGTGGAGACCAAGAGAAGTCTGGTTTATTTCTACAGAAACAGCTCCTTTTAAAGGCAGACCAACAGGAAGCACCAAGCAATTATTTGTATGCAAGGACCAGATTTTCTGACTCTCACAGAGAAGATCAGATCTTTGGCTGTCTCTTCGAGTCCCTCCCATCACAGGGTCAAAGAACAAATTTAACAAAGTCCTTGAGCCAGGCGTGATGGTGCATGCCTGTAATCCCACAAAACGAGCCTGGATTATACAGTGAGCTCCAGGTCAGTCTCATCTGCTAGCTGAGACCCTGTCTTAGAAAAAGCAAATAAACAGACAGAGTCCTTGGAAAGGAACAAACATCACATAGATTTTATCAATGCCTTGATGGTAGAAGAAGTTATTTTTCCAATGTCAAATGCCAGCGGGCCATGGCTGGCTCCCACAGAGGTGTCTTGGTGCAGAGCGTAGTCACTGCTTCCGGTCCTACAGTCATAAAGGAGAAGCTGTTGCAGCCATGCCTCCCGGATGGGTAACTTCTCAAAACCTGGCACTGGCCCTGCCCAGCCATTAACCCAGCAACAAGGCCCACTTTTATGAGAGTCACTAGGATTTGCTAGAGGAATGCAGGGATTATTGGTTAAAAGAGTAACAGGACCTAATTTATAAAGAAAAAATCAGAGCATTCTGAAAATGGATCTTAAGTTTTCCTTATGGAGGAGCAGGGGAGCAGGACCAGCAGGAGAAGTGGGCATTGTCAAGCTGCAAAGCTCCACTAAATTTAACTTTGGTTCAGTTGAGAGAGGAGCTGTGAAAATAGTGCAGACTTCACTTCCAAATTCTCCGCTGATATTCTTATGCTCCTCAGGTATCAGTTAAAAGGCCCAGAAATACGCAAATTTATAGACCCATTTAGCTCTCTGTGGATAAAGGTAATGTGGTTTCCAGCAGCCTGATGAAGAAATACTGATGTTGACTTTTAAAACAAGAACACCACTGTGTATTAAAATGTTCCAGGGATCCAAGGATCTATGTATGGCACACTGACAGAATCTGCCACAGAACCTTTTATTATGCTCCATGGTTCAGGTAGGAAACTACTCCTGCATTCGAAATGAGTATAATTTCCACGCCATTTTTCAAGGGATGCTCATAGGAACAGTGAATTTATCGTCAGTTGGTTCCATAGGCGAGAGCTTTAATGTGTCTGCAGTAGTGTGTGCGCTCTTTCTGTTGCTGTGATGACCTGGTATAAAGACTGAGCCATTCGAGATTCAGAAGTAAAGGGTTGGTGCCCAGCACAAAGAGCTGTGTCTTGGTACGCAGACTGGGACGAAGTCTTCAGCACAGCGGTGGCCTCGTTAATTCCACGCGTATCCCGTTTAGCAACTAAGTTTCTAAGAAAACTAGATGAGAGTCGAGGCTAGTCAATGCCAGCGGGAGAGTACTTCAAGAGGAAGGAAAAGTTAAGTGAAGTGCAAAAATTGGAAGAAATCAGGGCCCGGAGAATAAAAACTGTTCCTGGTAAATAATGAACAAAAGACACAGTAGAAAAGTAAAATATTTTTTCAATGGGATACGAAGATTTTTATAGCTTTTTCTAAGATTTGTATCTATTCACTGTTCTTCCAGAGAACGACACAATAGGTATACATTTTCTAAAAATATATTATATATCCATTGATTTAGACAAAAAATAAGTTATGCAAAACGGAACTAGAAAAACATGAATGGAATACAGAAGAGTGGTAAACAGAGACAAGATGTTAAACCCAGAGGGGAAAAATGCTCTAGCTGTTACACAAGTAAACAAAGCTGTTTTCAAATAGCAAGCAGATTACGAAAGGCAAGATATTCTAGCCGTGCGTGCCTCTTCTTTTCAGCCACTTTGTTAATTTTGCTCAATAAAATGTGGGCACATGGCACCACATCACACTTTTTTCCTTTTTTTTTTCTTTTTGTTACCAGACGTCGAACTCAGGACCCTACGCCAGGGAGGCAGGCAGCCAAGCCACTGAGCTAAAGCCCCCGCCCGCCTTGCACTGTTTCTGAACCAACGTGGTCAGAGGTGAAGTTATTCCATTCGCTCTCGTGCTCCCCTGCCGGCTGCCATGGGAAGAGCACAGACCTGAGGGCTGCAGGGAGAGAAGGCAATGACGCGGGAGAAATTCCGGAGAGACACCGCGGACACCGCGGGGCAGTGTGGAGAAGCGGGTCGGCCCAGCTCACCCACGGATAATAAAACAGTAAATGCGGGTGATGCAATGTGTTAAGGTTTGTACTGCTTTGTTATCTCAACAGCGGACAACACCTTCAGTATGGACATTTCACATTTTTTTATATCCACGGTGTATTCTGGTGCCGCAAAAATATGGTCTTTCCAGAAGAGGTTTTAGAGTTTCAGGGGCAAATCTGCTAGAGGAGGGGACATGCGGTGTCACGGTGGAAGCAATCATTGTTCTGTGCAACAGCCTGGACCGCGACCCGCCTTGGGCTTCGTTCTACGCCTCTGGCCGCAGATGAAGTGCTGGGGAAGGGTCTCGCTGAAAGCCCCTCAACTGCAGTGCTCCGAAGCTTCTCGATGTGCTCTTAGGACCTGAGGCTCCTCTGTGAGGAGGACACAGAGGCCCGGAGCCGATGATGACCCCGGGGGTGCTGCCCCTCCGCCTGCTTTCCCAAAGCTCCGCTCCTGGGCCCCTTACTCGGCAGTGAGCTCGGACTAGAGCTCAAGAGTAACACGGGCGCACTGACCGGAAGAAAGGGCAGCTGGGCAGACCCGCGGAGGACGCACGGAGAGGGTCTGCTGAAATGGCTCGGAGGGAGGCTGGGAGCGCAGGAGCTCTGCTTCCTCCTCCTCTTCCTCCGCCGGCGTGGGGCCTGCGCTGCCAAGCGCAGAGCTGAGCCGCCTCTGCCCCCGCTCCAGGGCTCCACCTCGGGGGTCCCTGCCCGCTGCTGCTGTTTCCTTCCCCCGGGAAGAGCGGGAAGGGTGCCCGCAGCCCGCCTTCGCACTGCCCTCCCAGGCTCCCAGCTTTGGCCCAGGCTCGCCTCTCACTTCCTGCGAGGCCTATGCACAGCGCTGCATCCGTGGGAGCCTTGACGAATTCGCGGCACAGAAGCAAGTCGGTGAAGATCCCTCCTTTCATCTTTGTCCTCCCTTTGTGACTGCGGAAGGAAACCACCCCATTGAGGCGCCCCTTGATCAGAGTTGAGCTCTTCCTTTCCGGTTTGTATCCAGTCACTTTCTGTGTTTAACTCTCTGCCTCTGTGTATCGACCCTACGTTCCAACCAGGCAGAGTTCGGGCATGATGACTTATATTGTAAAATACCCCTGTTTGCTTTCATGTGCAAAAATTTCTCTCCAGTAATTCACTCTCACTAAAGCGTGTTTGGTGGTGTTAATTAGGAAAATATAGCCAGGGAGACTGAAGGTGGGGTTTAATCGCAGTGGCAGGGAGGAACCTGTCCCAGATGGTACCTGAGTGAGTTTGGAGGCCCGAGTGGGACAGAGCTGTAGGGTGATTTGTGAGAACAGCAGCCAGGCAGATGCACGCGGCCTGGGAAGACGAAGGCCCAGTCGGCCTCTCCTGCAGACTGGGTGCAGCAGGCTGGGGAGAGCATCAGGGCCTGAGGTCGGGCGAAGGGGAGACGAGGAGCCAGGGCTGAAGGACGAGGTACAGGGGCCCCGCGTCTGCTCCACACGCACGCAGACGTGGAGACCAGTGAGAGAAGCAGTGGAACCACGGACTCGAGGTCATTTAGTTGCTGTCCTAGGAACTGACTTGCAAGAGAGAGGGGACGGCGGGGAAACTGAGGCCACTGCCGCAATCCCGAGTGAGGGCCCAGGGCGACACAGACAGAGAGATGAGAGGCGGTCAGACTGCGTGGGCTCTGAAGCGAAACTGAACGCATTTCCCGTCTTACTGGGATGACCCGAGAGGGGTGCGAGGTGACGATCTGGCCCAAATGATCTGAAGGACGGTTCCGTAGGATGGCGAGGCCGTGACGGCTGAAGGGAAACATCCGGAGCAGAGGTCTGCAGGCTGCGTTTGAGATGCGTGAACAGGAGGTTAAAGCGGAATCTGCACTCGGCATGGCTGTCCCAGCAAACCCACTGAGGGACCGCGAGAGAGGCGCCATTGTAACGCTGGGGTCACCAGGAGTTCCTTAGTCAGTTCTGAGGAAGCCACAGTCTAATCCCGATGAGCAGGTTGAGCAGGGGACTCAGTCAGAGAGCAAAATATAGCTCAGTTTTAGGAAGGGGAAGTAGGAAGGGGAGGGGAGTGGAATTAACATGAGAAAAAGAAAAAAGGAAACAAAGTCTTTGTAGATAGGGAGAGGTGGAGGGTTGAAGAGAAGGCAGGGGAATGGGGAAAAATAAGAACCAAGAAGGATTATGTAAAGGTGAAAATTTCTAATGATGAATGTCACTACATTATATACCGTAAATGTTTCAATAAAATTAATTAAACTAAATAAATAAATGGAATCTGACGAAATTTGAGACAAGGGGTATATTGATTTATTTTGTTGGGTTTTTAAAAAATAAATGAAACCATAATGTATTCACATATAAATTACAGTTACTCATAATGGAGGTAAAAACTGATGATACAGGAGAGGGAGAAAAAAATAAGTGAACAATGTATTAAGCAGAAGAGATAAAAAGGGTTTGTAAATAAGTGACAGATTTGTCCATGGCTCAAGAGATCAACAGCACTGAACTCATAATAATGAGGAAGTAAGCAGAGTTCTCGATGGGAGATTGGGGTGGGGAGGTAGGGGTGTGTGTGTGTGTGTGTGTGTGTGTGTGTGTGTGTGTGATATATCCAACACATGCAATTTAAAGAGGCGAGGTTTACATTTGGCCCACAGCTGTAGTCTGTGGTCAGCTGGCCCAGGAGGAGAGCAGGGCAGGGGCTGGGGAGTAGAGCTCCCCACTGTGGCTGCCAGCAAGCAGGAAGAAGAGGGGAGCACTGCCAGCCACACCCCAGCCACCTCCTGCAGCCAGGCCCCTCCTGAGGCAAGTCTGCTGTTGCCCTCCTTGGTGCTGATCCACAGGGCACACAGCGCCCCCATCCATCACCTCCCCAGAGTCCACCTCCACTCTCCTGAGAATCGAGGGTGTGTTTTAGATCTAAACAGTGACAATGTGGCAGCTCCTACTGATGTGGAAAGTGTGCTCCATAAGGGCACAAACACTGCATGAGCCAGGGAGAACTTGAGGTTCTGGGACAGCATAGTGTATAGCAAAAAGGAGAGAAGGAAAACAAATCAACCAGGGACACCATCTGTGCAGGGAGGTGTCCGGGTCCACGAGCCACAAGCGATGACCACCGATGAATTTTAGGCAGATTGGTCAGGGTGGCTGTGCCTTCCTCCCACTCAAACTGAACTGCTGGATTTAGGTGCAGGGTAAGGGGAGAGTTTCATTTTAACATCATTTTCCTCTTACCGAAATATAGGAGATGAGAGGGGCAGTGAAGCAGGAAGTAGATGGATGTGACTAAGGATGGAATTAAGCTGAGATCCGGGGTGAAGGGAGGCAGTGAGGCAGGGAGGTTGGACAGGACCAGTAGCGGGAGCTGACATCTGCTGCTGTGGAATCACAGAACAGCGCGAGATAAAACGTTTGGAGGTAGGGGAAGGATAAGACGCTAGGTGCCAATATTATACAGTTCCATTAATAAAATAGTGACACTTAAGGGGTGACTAGGGCACAGCAGCTGTGTGTAGTGGAGAAGCTCATTGGAGGAGAAGTAAGTAAGGTCTGGAGTATAGGAATTGCCACTTTGCAAATGTGAACCACTAGGAATTTTGACAGAAGTGCTAGAGAAGACCAGGACAGCGACCATCACGAAAAGAGAAGGGGGAGTGACCAGGGCCTGGTATTCAGTGTCCAGCACGGTGCAGTGCTGGCATAGCCTGCTGGCATGAGATTGAAAGTTGAGGGTTTATGGAAAAGAAAAAAATGATGTGGAGGAAGCAATAATGAAACCAGGAAGGCTACTCCTGTCTATGGAGCAAAGAGCGCAAGGCAGGAGGAAGAGTGCCTCCTTTGGAAATAATGTTGGAGAAAACAGTGTTCACAGGGAAGACTGGGCTTCCCAGGAAAATATGTAAACGCCTCTTGCAGGAGGAGGTGGTGAAGACAGGAGGGGTGGAAGTAGGGCTCAGGAGCTGGGGGAGACGGATGAAAGCTCAGCGCCTTACCCAGAGCCCGTGGGCATTTGAGTCCCTTAGGCAATTGAAAGACTAGGAGGACCTGTATTGGCTTATATTTACAAGTATTCAATTCAGGACAATTCTTAATATTTTGCAATAATTTATGAAAATAGAGTTATTGAATACTGCAGATGGATTTTGCCTGAGTCTTCTACTTTTATTTTAGTTTTCTGAAACCAACCACTGTAACAAGTGTGCCACTTCTAGGGGACGTTGCTAATGGGCCTGGCTGTGACTGTGTGGGTACAGCCGCACATGGGCAATCTCTGAGCCTTCCCCCAGATTCTGCTGTGGACCTAGAACTTCTGTTAAGATGAAGGTCTACCAAAAATGAGAAGATTCTGGACCCCTGAGATAGACGCAGTGCCTTGCTTGACCTTTTCCATGTGTGATTCAATGGAACTGTGCACCTTTTATGGGAGCTTCCTCCTGCCACCATTCGCAAAACCCTCCCGACTCTGGCACAGGAGTCTCACAGAAGTGTATTTGCCTTTCCCATCACACTGACCCATGCTTCTATTACAGCGATCCAGCTCATATTTTCCATGAGATAAAATAGGCTTTTTGAGGAAAAAAATTGCATTTATTTCAACTCTGAAGCTCCCATAGCACCACATGGGTTTTACTGAGAGAAGGTTTAGCAGATCTGAGGAGGCACCATGCACAGCGAGGCTCGGAGCACGCGTATTTCCATGTAAGAGGACAGAGGCAGATCCGTGCACAGCACATGGAGGAGACAAACGGGGAGGGCGGGGAGAAAAACAGTGTGTTCCGCAGAACTGGGGAGTGGACTGAGGAGCAAAAGAATAGGCTACTATTTGAGGTTGAAGGTGTCACAAAATTCACTTTACTTTCCCCAAAACTTTTCCCTATTTCTCTAGAAAAATAAACTTCCCTAAATTAATAGACCTATAAAGTCAATTCAGTTACACTGACTGAAGCTCGGCTGAGGCTGACTCAATGATTCTGATGATCAGAACTTATGTAGCTCCTCCCACATCGAGGAAAAAACTCTTCAGGAAACAGCATGCTGTGGTCTCGCATCACAGAGTTAAAACACCTCTTCTCAAACAAGTGGGTTACATGGGCCACCGGGGATCTTTATGGGTCTATTTTGTCTTCAATCAAATATATGACTCTAAAACAATATCTCTTCCAAGAATGACACAGTGTAAACTTCTGTTCCTGCTGTAATGGCAGGCACAATCATCAGATATTTCTTCCCATACATTTTCATGTCATGTATTATAATTATTGTAATATATAATTATCAAGGTATACTACAGTACATATAGTAAAAATCATATGTTTTTAAAAATTGTATGTACATACAACCTTGTATTGTCCTTGAGTATTTGTTTATAAATAATCATATCCAACAGTGAGACAGCTTTCTCTATGTGGGAGAATAACAAATGATTGTTGAGGTAAGGGATAGAATGTGAATTTACTACAGTGAATGTATTTTGCAGATATAAACAGAAAAAAATGCTTATATAATTAACATCCAGCAAAAACTGTAAACCATTACAGAGAAGATGTTTGTTTTCAGGTAACCAATTCTTTTTTTTTTTTTTTTTTGGTTTTTTGAGACAGGGTCTCACTATGTAGTTCAGATTGCACTGGAACTCACTGTGTGGCCCAGGCTGGTCTTGAACTCACAGTGATCCTCCTGTGTTAGCCTCCCAAGTGCTGGGATTACAGGAGTGCATCACCACACCTGGCTCAGCAAGCCAATTCTTTTTTTTTTTTTTTGTACCTACCAGGGATTGAACTCGGGTCTTTGCGCTTGCAAGGCAGGACACCAAACTTGTGAGCTAAATCCCCAGCCCCTAGCCAATTCTGATACACTTTAGATATTATTTTTTAGCTATATATTTCAGTGAAGACAAAATAAGCTCATAAAGATCACTGGTAAGTCATATAATTTGCTTTTTTTGCGCAGGGGTGTTTTACCTATAATGATGTTAGAGGATTGTGTGCTATTTTCTGAAAAATTACTTCCATGATGTAGGAGGAGCTACATAAATTCAGAAAAAGAAAAATAAGATTCCACGGAGCAGCTGCCTGACCCCTTTTGTCCTGGGGAGCGCAGCAGTGTAGGACAAGATACCATATGCCAGCTGAACAGTAGAGAGAGCTCTTGGAAGGCCAAGATCTCCCTTCCTTGCTTCCCCTTTCCCTAGTCCCTTTCCGTATTAATGTGCCTACAGAGTACCTGCCATCAGAGAACAGCTGGCCACAGTGAGGTTTTCATCAGCGAGAAGATGGTGGAAGCCAGTCAGAAAGTCCAAGGTGAAGATTTTATCTGGTAAAAGGCTCTTTCTGCCTGCAGCATATGAGAATTTCTTCTCTATTTCTTCAGTGACATAAAAATTGGAACTGTGTTTCTTAAAGAAAGGAACAAAGGAGGCTAAAGTTTAATTATACTGTTTTATTTCCCTTGCAGCTGTGTCCCATTAGCTGCTGAGCTGTGGTAAAGTTCCTGGCGGTCTCTGACCGGAGCTATCCCTACAGCCCAGGGCGAACCAGTGATTACCATGGGTTACAGGCCACTGACTGTGGGAAAAGGAAGACTTTTTTTTTTTCCTTTTGCACAGGCCTAGGAACTAACTTTATCATTGCACTATAAGTCTTCAGTTTCTGCATCTGAAGCTTCTAAAAAGTTCAGGATACACGATTGCCTTTAATATTGCA
Source organism: Fukomys damarensis (assembly GCF_012274545.1). NCBI lineage: Eukaryota > Metazoa > Chordata > Mammalia > Rodentia > Bathyergidae > Fukomys > Fukomys damarensis. The sequence goes on from NW_022900926.1 coordinate 2,938,259, forward strand.
GGAAGTTGCTAAGAACTGTGATGTTTCCTAGCTCAACGTCGCCTTGAAAGGTTGCCTTCTTTTTGGTAGGTCGGCCAATTTTTACATGTTCGGCATCAAAAGCATGCAGAATTCTCCTCTGAACTTTCCATGGCAGAGATAATTATAAGAACAGATAAAGCTTAATGTATGCGCTTAGTGTGTTCAAACATTTGAATCTCTTGATGAGCCTTTGAAGTAGGTGCAGATACTTTGCCTCTTAATATCAGAAGACCCTGAAGAAAGGCTCCTCCAGTTAAACAGTCAGGGAGTTCTGGCTCCAGGCTCCAGCTGAGAGTCCCTGCTCTTAATAACCAGTACGCTCTCCTGCCTTCGTGCCTGTCGGGGCCTTTACAGAACTATCAAACATTCACAGGAGAAGGGCTGGAGTGAAGAGAACTTCGAAGAGTTAGCGACAGCATTTACTGTCCTGTGGAACAGCCCATGGGGGTCAGGAAATCCTCTCCTACGGCCTCTTCTCTCATTTAGCTTTAAAAAGAATGTGACTTTCCGCGTAGGACGTTGTTGTGATTTATCAGATGCTCATCCCACAACCATTACAACGCGATGGAGAAGGTTAGTGGCTCAGACCCTGGGTCTCCGTCCTAAGCGCCCAGGCCTTTGTCCTCAGGGTCTCGGCGGAGACGCTGTGCTCCGCGGAGGCACGAGGAGGGGAGTTTTGCCACCATCTTCCCCACCCCGCGCGCACAAAGGGCTGTGAGAGACCAAGCCACCCTCTGCTTCCGCAGGCCTTACTTTTCTCTGGGGCTCTCATAAATTTGCTTTCTGAACAGGTATAGAAAACCTGTCCTCAACGCTGCTCCTTTGCTCACAAAAGACTGGAGGATTAAGATAGCTCTATCAATGATCTTTCATTCTTGCACTCTGCCAGAAATAAACTCTGTAAAGGTCAGGTCTAGGAAATACATTTTTAAAAAGCAGAAAATTGTGTGATTGTTTAATGTATCTTCATTTTAATCTTTTCTCCTTTTTTTGCAGGAAAAAGAGAGCTTTCCCAAGTTTTCTTACTTGGGGAGATTTCTTAGTCGCTTTTCTTTTTTCTACTTCTTTTTTTTTCCCTCTGTGACAGCTCTTCTGTAGGAAGTTTATCTTTTATTAGCTTTTAGGCTTCGAATCAATGTGCACTGTCAGAATCCTTCCGGGCATGCAGGACTTTTATTCCTTTTATTCGATGGACTTTTATTCCTTTTATGCGATGTTGTCTCTTCGTCCTGAAGCCTTCCAGCTATCATTTCTTTGAAAGGCTGTCCCAGCTCAATATCTGAAGGTTAGACTTTCAAAGAACCTTTTAATCACGCAGCAGAAGATATAAGCAGCAGCATCACTGTTCCGGTCCCATATTTATAGGTTTAATTAGCTGGGCTAGACGCATAGCAGAGAAACTTGGACCATAAAAGAGAATTTGTTGATAATTATTTAAATTCTTACCTACTTTTTAGTACCATACCTGAATAGTCTCATTATTAAACAATTACATGTGCTGCTAGTAGAATATTTTTAAAACCCCACTTTCATTATTTGTACAGATATGCATTAAGAATAAAGTATATATGTATATTATTTTATATTATATATTCTCTACAACTGCATTGCTGATTTATATTGAGGTGCTAAATATCAATAGCGTATTGATATCTTCCTTATTAAATGGTTGCCATTTAGATGAGAAAATTCATTTAAAAATCACATTAAAATAATTCTCAGAAATATTGTATATATTGTACAGAATTTAAATGTTACTTTAATTAAATAAATTAATAGCATGGATTAAACCTTTATGGTATTACCCTGAGAGCAATACTCGAATTTGAGGCTTATTAACAGGGGAATATGCAAAAGTGGAAAGATCTAAAAGGTTTATTTTCTGTGTTTCCTTTCATCTAATTGCTGTAAAATAATCTTTGCACTTTTGCCAGCTTAAACTCTCATAAAAGAATAAGCAATCCAAACTCCACTCTTTTGATGTGATCGCATATCTGTTGCCAAGTCTCTTTTTAAAGTTCTGCAAACAAACATGTGTGCCAATTAAGCAAAATAAATATAGGAGGAATGTGCGGTGACCTCATGCCATTTTCTCATTAATTCTAGAAATGACTCTGGGCCTTCATCCCACTTTTACCCTGGAGATTAAATGGCATTTCCTCCCAGATGACTTAGGTAAAAGTGCCAGGTTTGCTTCCATCTTGGACTCTACGCTCTGAGTGAAGACCATGCCCAAAGGTGCCTTTCAAGGTGGGAGATTCCTTCCTTCGTAACACCATCTGTTAGGGAAGGACTAGCTCCCATTGTACAGGAAACGCTGCAGTCCATCCAAAGCCACTTCTTGCTTCTTAGAACTATTTTTCTTTTAAGATTTGCTTTGATCATTTCCCCAGCCAATAGATTCAAAGTACCAAATAAGAGGCTTGGAATTAAGTCCACAATCCAATAACTTGCATTCAAATGTATTCCACTGAAAAGTAAGGTGGTTTTGAAGTGCCACAGAGAAAACCATTGAACGGAATAGAGATGAATGTTCGCTGCCCATTCAGCTGCATTCAATCCAAATTCAAGCAAAAAACAAAACAGAAAACAAGCTTGAAGGGCAGATTACAGAACATACAATGAAAGAACTATTTTGCAAGATGTGACCCGGAATAAGAGAACAATAAGATTCTGTGAAACAAGTGACCAAGAACAGTGAGGCTACCTCCAGGTTTGCAAGGATACAAGCGCGATAGTAGAACCAGGACCTAAGAAAGCTATGGTACTGGACAGTCGGGCTGAGCACTGCTCCACGCTGTTTAGTGGTCTCACCTCTTTATTCTCCAGAGAAGATTTGTAAAGGCTACAAAATAGGACTCAGAGGCCCAGAATAAAGGGCTTAGATCACTTTAGTAAGCAAGTAGAAAGGCAGTCTTAGAACTCCCTTGGGAGATCTGCAACCTGGCAGGGACTACAGGGGATATCTGGCCCAGGTCTAGGGTAGGATCTGAGGCCTTAGGAGTGAGAGTGGGTATCTGTGACTGACAGCTTTCCATCCAATCAACCATGTCCCCCCTTCCTGTTGAGGAGGGGCGATTTGACCTTAAGGGCCAAATCAGAACAACATGGTACCCACAGCTCATGAAGTGAGTCAAAAACATGAAGCAAATAGATTCCAATGAGGTCTAATTGGACCAACAGTGTCACCACATTCGAACCCGAGGTGTGGAACACAAGGAGTGACTTTGTGGGATCTGAAGCTATCAGACTAAGTAGGAAGGGAGTTTGCAAGGAGGCATGGAATGCTCTTCTCAAGAAGGCTGGAGGCCAAACTCAGCACACTGGACCAGGCCCTTGTCAGAGTCTTCTCTTCAGCCCTCCTGTGGTCTCTCAGATCCAGCTCACTTCTAGCTGATACCTGCTTTGTTGGAGATAGCTCTGGATCCTCACAATCAGTGCTTGGACCACCAGGAGTGGAGCACACCTGCTAGTGCACTGTAACTGTGGGGGGAATAAGGACCCACAAGTTCTTCTCTCTGTGAGATCTTGTCCCATTGAACTCACCAAAAGAGAAGCAAGAGAATCAGAGTCAGGCACTGCTCCTTCTGACCACAGCCGAGGGCACCAAAGCCTGAACTGTGGCAGAGTGAAGCCAAACCTGAACACACACAGTATGTGTCTTCTGTGAACTGGGGTCCAGTAGTTCCTCACACACACTTTTTCCTCATCATTCTTTGAAGTGTTTAAATAGAAGTGTAGAAATAGAAGTCCTCTGAGAACAGTTTGAAGAAAAAAACATCTTTTGATGGAAACATACATTAAAAATTTAAACTGTTCTCTGTATTTAAATGAAAATCGCTATGTTAATGATCACATTATTCCCTTTCCCTTTTGCATAGCTGACACCAAGACACCCTTTGACAATTATAAAGGCTACCATAATTTTAGCCCTCAGTATATTAATTGTGTATTCTTACTTCTTAGAAATATTGACAGAAGTCAGACCATACCAAAGAACCAGCCTGCAACTTGAATTCACTCATAATTCCTCACTATCATCTTCAAAAATGATTAGTGCTACTGATGATATTCTTTATCTTTGTATCTTCAAGTGCCAAAGTGATGAAAATAAGAAACAACTGCAAATATCTTCCTGCAGGACATTCCCACATGAAGAGATCTAATCATAAGAAATATGCTAAATTCCACTCAGATACTTCAAGGAGAGCGTCTTGCCTTTATTAACTTTCAATAAGTATATTGCTTTCCACAGGGCATAATATTGTAGTGCTGAAGATTGGAACTTAATGCATAATTCCTTTTTTCAAATTAATTAAAATTAAGATATAAATCAAAACAATCGAGTAATCAATATAATACAAAATAAAATAAGCCCTGCAGAGGAACAAAGCTTACACTTGCAGTTCTTCAATGTCTTACCGTCTCTTTAAATGATGCTGACTTCATACGTGGCCCCTGAAGGAAGATTCTGTCACCATGCTCCATGGCCTGACGAGGAAGCAGATTCCAACTACAGAGAGCTAACCCAAATTGCTAAACCTACTAATAAAGTATGGATAGATCAGCTGTGGGCTTACAGAGCAGGAGAGAGAAAGTAACATTTCTGAAGACACCAGTACAAAAATTCTCCTTTCTTATAACTGAACAGGGATTGATATTATTAATGCCAGTTTAAAGTTCCCTGTGGTGATCCCTGCAGTGATCATTATCTTATGGAGAATACATCTGCTTATGTGAAGCAACACAAAGTTAACCTCTCTTATTTCTACCTGCTATCCTGGTAAATTTAGAATAACTTTAAAATGAGTGCATGTTTTTCAAAACTGTGTTTCCAGTATGTGGTACATTGTAGGGACATATCATTCTTGAATATTATATTTTTATTTCTAATATAGTAGCATTGCTTCTTTTAAGGTATAGCTCCAAAATCAGGCTACCAAACAGCTAAGTAGCCCCAAAACAAGTAGCATGAGCCGCTTATGGTCCCAGTCTTCCCCTGCACCTCTCCCCATATCAGGCCCTGCATCACCATAGCTTTCCAGTCATGTAAATCAAGGCCATCTCAGTTGAAGTAACATTTGAGACTACTTCAGCCAATGAGCATAATGCTTTGAGATGCATCCAAATCCTTGTATCTGTCAACGGCTGGTTGGCTTTGTTTTCATTGTTTTCAATTGCTGAGTTACATACCCTTATAGAGATGCACCACCTTTCATAGCCCGCTGACTCTTTGAAAGAGACATTTGGGTAGCTTTAGTTTCACTGTGATTACAGATGGAGATGCTGTAGACATTCCTGTACAGGTTTTGTTTTGGTGAACATTGGTTTTTATTTCCCTAAATCGGTGAGAATGGTATTGTGGGGCTCTATAGCCAATGAGTGCTTTAGCAACTGCTGGACTGTTTCTCAGGGTGACTTTACCTCTTTCTCGTGATTCTCATGATCAGTGTTTGTCTCCCCAGCCTCTTTTCCAACATCCACTGTGGCCATGACTTCTCACACTGTTCATTCTAACAGAACGTTAACTATCACTATGGTTGAAATTTGTATCCTCTAATGAATAGTGATGTGTAGAAATGATGTTGTTTCTTAAAGAAAACAAAAATCTTATTACATCAGTGAAATCATTCGTGCTAATGATTTCTTTTTAGAGAGATTATATGATTATATTGTAAAATATTGACATAATGTTTCCATTACCCCGGAGCTTTTAGGTTGATTTCTCCTTGTAAGTACTGGATCCACCCATCTTTGTGTCGAATGTTTGAGCCTAGAGTCATGCCTGGTACCTTCTTCTGCTTTAGATGTCTTTGTAGTTACTGTGGCCATACTTTTTTCATAACTGGTATCGGTGATCTGTGTCTCTTTTTCCATAGTCTTGCTGGAGGCGTATCAATTATATTGATCTTTGCAAAGCATTATCTTTTGATTTCATTATTTCTGCCTACAGTATGTCTGCTTTAAATTTCACTGGTCTCTTCTCCTTATTGTTTGCATTCTTCTACTAAATCCAGATTAACTTTGCTCTTCTTTTTTTCCATTACCCTAAAGTAGAAATTTGTATTATTGATTTAAATCTTCTTTTGCAGTATAAGTATCTAATACTATAGCATTCTCTTTGGGGGATACTTTAGCTGCTTTCCACAAGTTTTGATACACTGAATTTTATTTCTGCAGAATTGAAAGCATTTTCTTAATTGTCTTGAGATTTCCTCTTTAACTCATTGAGTTATATGGAAATATATTCATTAATTTCTAGCAGACTATTTTCCTCTAATCTTTTTGTTATTTTCTTCTATTTTTAAATCTATCATAATCAAGTGCATATTTAGTTGTATTTTTTAATTATAATGGCTTTTTCTGATTGGGGATATGTGCTACTTTTTGGAAAATATTAATGTTCTAAATATATGGTGTTTGGTATAATACAGCTTTGTTTACAATGACATCAAATGGTTTTCCAATAAAATTTCCTCATTCTTGATTGGTGAAAACTCTACATATAAAAAGAAATGTTTTGTTTTGTTTTAATCAGGCTGGTTTTATTTGGAAGTGGAATAACATAGAAAGCAGAAGTAGAATTTCAATGCAATTTGTCTGGATATCAATAATATTTCTTCTGAAAATACTTCATTTAAATTAGCTTCTACTTACAATAAAGTATCATAAAATTAAATATGAATTATAATTTAAATGTAAAAATGCTTCTTTCTTAAGGGAACTTAAAGCAATGAAGTTGGCATTGGCAATCTGGATGATATTTTAAGGTAAATTTGGACAATTTGGAGTTGTACACATCCATATAGAAGATAAAATATGTTAATAATGCCAAGCAAGTTATTACAATATGAACATTCAATTTTTCACTTTTTAGCAGAATTGTCTTCAGATTTCTAGATAGAAGATATTTTCAAATAGGCTAACTATAGCTTGTTCAGGAGATGCTCTGATTTATTTTGACAACTGTATAAATTGCCTTTTTTTCCTACTTCTCTGTCCTTCCAGAAAGGAGTAAACCCCTGCTACAGCTGTTTCTTTAGGATAATAAAAAGAAAATACCACACGATTCTTTTAACAGTTTTTATTGATCTCTTTATGACTTTCTTAGGTTTTCAGCAGACAGTGCCCTCTTCAAACCGCTGCAGTTATCATGTTAAATTACCTCACTTTTTCTAAGGAGCTAGGAGAATTACAATTTTAGTTTAGAAGAACATGAACCTACTTTACTTCTTTTCTTATCACGTGCCTAGTTTCTTAGGAGAGATAATTAATTGTAGGTCAAAAGCAGTCTTTTATCTTGGATTGCTTTATAAGATGAATAAGTGTTCAGCTTAGCATATATAGGGAAAAAGTAAATCTATTTACCTTTTGAGTTGTTAATTACAGACAGTCTGAGTGCTGATTCTTTCCACTGGACTTCAAGCTGCTTCCCCTAGGAATAGTTATCTTCTGGGTTGGCGCACAAAGCAGCTCATAGAAAATGCTGAATATATAGGTGAACAAGAAAGGGAAAATAAGGAGATTCCCAACTTTCTGCCTAATTTTACTCTTCATGAAAAGAAAGCCCTCACATTTATACCTTTACAGTAGTAAAGAAATAAACAGAAAGAAAAAATCAGAGGACATTTTCTTCTTGACAGTGAGGTTGTTGAATGAGCTGGGCCCCTGTAATCTACATAGCGATCAGTTTCAATACCAAATCCATTTGTTTTTATGATCTTGGATAAATATGAGATTTTGATTCTTCTGTCCAGAGTGAGTTTAATAGTATTTACCTCAGACAGCCATTAAGCTGGCTTACAGGAAGTGGAAAGCCCTAGTGCAGGGTCTAGAATAGAGCAAATATTTTTTAAAGGATCAAATTAATTCATAGCAGTTGTGTTTTTGCATAATGGTTGTAATAAGTACTGTGGTAATTTGGATCTAGGCTCACAGTTGGCTCATTCTGAAGGAAGATAGCAGTATTCCAAAGGAAAGGAAGTGATTTCAAGAATAATGAAACAGAGAGAGAGGCTGGTAGTCATTAACCTGACTTGGCAGCGAGTTCCCACTGAACCTGGTATGCTGTGCTTTTTGGTTTAACGTAACAGCACTGAGGAAATGGATCTGCAAAGCGTCAAAATGTTCTTAATCTTTCCATTAAAGCACACCGAATATTTACATGAGTAAATTAAACAAATCCATGATCTCACCAGATGAAAAGATGTTCAAGAAGAAGGACTGTATGTAGTTGTGCAATCTCTTCTCCTTTCTTTCTATTCCAGTAAAGAAAGCTAGTGGAAGTATGAGTGAGAGCAAACGGGCTATAGTATAGCCGTCTTTACAAATATTTCAATTTTTTTAATGTACATAGTTCAATAACTTAACCATCGTCCTATTAATCGATCAGTCCCACAACGGAGTGCCACATTTAAGTGTCTCTATTGAAAAGGGAGAAGTCACGTTAAAAGTGACATATAATTTTAAAACCATAGTTTGAATGTTATTCGTCTCATCACTATTGTGTATGGTAGTTACATAAGCCGTGGTGCCTTTAAAGCTGACGGAATTATAACTCTGATTTTATGACATTCCATGTACCTGAAGCCACGCAGCCTACGCAGCTTCCTAGTGAAAAAGAGTGGCACCTAGTGCCACCTCCTTTGAATTATGCACTCAATTAGCCTCTGCAGTGCTTCTATCCTCACTGAGTCTGCACTGCACTTGTGAAACTTGCAGTTAGCTTTTTAATATACCGCCTCAAGACGAGTTTTTAATTCAGGAACAAATTGTAAAAGAAAATGTCCTCTCATGTTGGTGCAGTGTTATCTATAAACACCCTGGGCCTGGCCACCCCTGACTTTGAATTCTCGTATGTGGATAAAATTGTTTCCCATAGCAATGGCCTCTGACGGGAATTCTTGCCAGCAAAGGTCACAGACAACAGCTTCTCTGGGTCCCTTTTATCCCTGTCATCAACACCTTCAGGGTGCCGAATTAGTTGCGATTTTCTTCTCTTTTAGAAGTCAGTGACACAACAAACAAATAGATGTCTTGATAAGGAGAGAACACAGAACTACCAACATGGGGGAAAGGCAGCCCACATCACTCTCATAAAAGGGTGAAATCTTAAAACATACTTGAAAATCCTTGCCCATGTGGATACTGCCGATCTTTTGTTTAATCAATGCCATCTGTGAGCACAGTGGTCTGTCCACGTCTATTGGGCCAAACACTGTTGGGCATTGTAGTGTCTCCCTTAGCTGTCCTTGTCAATATTTCTAGTCAAAGTGTATCAAGGAAGAAAAATCCTCATTTAAATGCAAGAAATGAAAAAGTACTTAATAACTTTACTATCTCAATTGAGCATTTTTATGTGACTTTGTGTCCACACTCTTCTTGGGGCAGTGACTTCCAAAGCACTTCTAAAGTGGATTGCCTGGGCTGCCCTACATCTCTGTATCAGCCGGGAGACAGACACACCCCACCTGCTACTCCTTGGCGACTTCCCTCCCCAGCCTGTGTGTGTTCTGGACAAATCTCTAAGAACCTGTCTACTTTACAGGGGAAGCGATAGCCCCGAGTATTTTTCAGGTGTTTTGCTTCAGCAGCAAACTGAATGTTCTTAGAAGCTGTTTCTACTCAAACCCTTCATATTGTGAGTAAGGAGCTGGACCAATCATAATTCTTACTGTGGCACTTTTCAGCAAATGGTTCGGCTAAATAGAAATATATTACTGGAAGGCTGGGAAAGTGATGATAAACCTGACCCTTCATCTCTGCTTTTAAAGGTCATTTTGGTTAAATGTAGACAAATTAGGAACAAAGCACCTCGCTTGCCGTTTCTCAATTCTGTCCCCCCCCATACCTCATTATGCTAATGTAATGACTTATTTGACAGAGTAGATTCATCCATAATCTTGGAAATATATAACGGATTTAATTTCCAAGGTTATATTTTCAGAAAACTATTAATGTCTCTTTCAAAGTCGTTGAGACTAAATTATGTTTCAGCAAAATATTAAGTACATTAAAGGTCCCTTTTAGATTTGACAAAAGCCAGTTGGCAATCCAGTTGCAATTATTTAAGAGTGTTGGGCTCAGAATTGTTAAACTTATTATGAATTATCTATGCAAGCCATTATCTTGAAAAATTAAACCTCTCTGCTACATTCAAACTTCATCAGAGGCCGTCACCAAAATAACTGTGGATTTTTTAAAATTCTCAGAGCTTCTCATTTTTAAATGTTCATTAGATAATGATCCTTCAGTATTCAGGAAATCTTCTTACCTGAATTAACTAAGATTGCCTCTTGTTAAAAGTGCCCTTTTCATTTCTCCTGCAATACAAGAATTTGCCTGTACCATTTTCATTATCTGCTTGAAAGTGGCAACCAGAGCCACTTAAATTTATGTTGATAACATTTAAAAGTCACCAACACCAGATTATAAGAATAACGAGAAGGCCGTACAATTAATCACTGGAACTTCTTCCACCTAGGGGTGGTTCTCACCGCTAACCGTCCGCAGCTGGAGACAGAGCATCTTGTCCCAGGACCAAGCTGCGAGCAGTCCTTGCAGACATGGGCAGGGATCTTCCCAGAATCACCAGTGGGTCTCCTCCCCTCTTACACAGACGTAGTTGCTTTCACTCAAGCTACTCTGTTGCAAACGCTAAGAAATGAAATACTCAGAGTATATCCAAATAGACGGCTGGTCTGAGTGCGTGTAAACAATAATGTGCATGTGTGTGGCAGAGGTCTGCAGTCTCTTTTGCTCTTCCTAATACTTGATAGATCTTAGGCTCCTTCCATTTAGAACATTACCTTCTAGTGGAGTAACATTCTAGAGGAGCACCAAAGAAAACTACGTGGAAAGGTGTATAGTAATGCCAAGACGATAAGGAATTCTGTTTGGAAATGGAAAAATGGATGGACATGCAATGCACTGTATGGTTAGAAAAATCAGGAACAAGGGGTTAAGAAGAGACCTAGAAAATGATGGTCATCTAGCCCAGGCCAGGAAAATGAGCAAAGAGTAACTGGGAGCAGGGAAATTTCAAAATCAGGAGATACGCATGTTTTGGAGAGAGTAGGGACCACAGTAAGGTGACTGTGTGGTGAAGAGCGGAACCAGAATGAGTCCAACCTGTCACTCAGGACAGAAGGGCATCGCTGGAGGCCCCGGGCCTGGGCTGAAGGTAAACATAACAGTGCAGGAGGTGCTACTCCTTTCCGGAGAGATCTCAAGACAGTGATCGTCCTCGTACCATAAGGAATTAAAACTAGGTCTCTACTCTCCTGACACCTGGAGAAAAGAGTTCACACTTTTTGTCAGAGGTGAGAGATTGTGCCTTACACTTTGGTGAGGCTGTGTAGCATATATTGTGTGTCCTTTAACTGGAGAAGTTATGTTCTCACTTGGGAAGCTGCGCTGACTGCTCAGCTGGGTGGCGGTCTCCCAGCACACATGCCATCTCCTTGGGGGGTCAGGCTCTCACACCTGCTCAGTGCACACACCACTCAGTTCCTGGCTGCTACTCCACACTATTGCGCCTAATGCGAGGCACTTACATAGACAGATGGGACAATCAGAACATCAGCACAGGCAGTCAGAACAGAGAAGCAGGCACAAGTGAGATGCAGGCCAGCCCAAGAGAGGAAGAATGTTCAGGGTATTTACGAATCTGGAAAGCAAGGTGACATGATTTCTGGTCATAGTTTCTGATTGAAAAACAAGCAAAACAAACTCTGGTTCTCTAAGTGGAAGGGGACTTATTAGAAGGCACTGGATAGCTCGCAGAACCAAAGGAAAGTCTAGTGAAAATGCCCAGGAGTCCAAAGAGGCTACACAGTGTGGTACAGATCGTTTCTCAGCTTAGAAGTGACTGATGCGGGAACTGTCAAGACAAGAAACAGGCTGAGCAGCCAAGGAAGCGCCACTACTATTCACCGCAGTGTTGTCTCTTACAGTGTGATTCGGGGTTCCACCCAGCAGAAGGACACAGAAGGATGAAAGCCCAAACTCCGAGCACCTGACCACATTCATGTGCTGGGGAGCAGGAACCATCAGCCCTGTTTTAGCTCAGGTATTGTACCTGACTAGACCTCAGCACAAGTAGCACACACACACACACACACACACACACACACACACACTCAAATACTTATGAAAAAGGACCAATTAATGGAAAATTCCCTTTCTTTGTTTTCAGACACATAAAGGAAGAGAAATACTAATACCTACTGCTCTTTGTTGAGAGAAGTTTCTTCATAATTCAGCAATAAATATTTGGTAATATTAAAAATATGCCAAATTAAAACAAAGGCAGTATAATATAATGCCTCCCTTAAAAGCACATATGGTTTAGTAAAAAAATCCACAAACTTCTCTCAAATAACTCCGAGTCACTTTCAACATGAATATGTCAGTGGAGAATTTTTAATTAATTGCCACATTTCCTAAACATTTTCTACTTTCTCTAAACAATTTATGTAGTTAAAACCAGCAAAGATAAAGATACAGAAATTACACTAATGCAAACCATCGAGACATGATTCAAAAGCATGGGAGCCACAATGTGAGAGGCAGGGATAAGGACTCAGTTGGATGCTTAGTTCCAGAAGTCTGGGGAGCCAGCCCCAGAGTGGCGACTTCATCCAGAGGGAAGGAGGGGGAGTCCCTGAGTAGGAAAATGCAGCTGAACCATCCTACCAGCTGACAATTATGATGAAACCTGACATGCAGGAATCTGGAAATCAAAACTGCAAACGACTGAGCACCAAAGCAAATCTTTCGGCTTTAGAAAGAACAACTGTGAAAGGAAGTCCAGCGTTGATGAATCAAGCACATGCATTGAAAAGTCGTACACTGTTTCAGTTTCAAAGGAGAAATGGTTTATTTCAGTAAGAGCTAAGAACCAGGGAAAGACTATAGCAGGACCAGCCTGTGTGTGATTCTCAGATCCACGTGCTGAGGATTTGTGCTCAGCTACCAAAGTGGAAAAGAAAAATTAAAATAAAAAGAATGAGCCCTATTCTTACAAAGACATAAAAAGAAGAAGAACCTATTTTGAGTTAAGAATGAAAAAAGTAAAACTGTAAATAGCTAATACACAACCATTGAAATACGTAAAACCCATCTCCCAGGGAAGCGGAATCCACTTTCTCTGAGAAGAAAGGATCAATGAAAAAAGAAACGAAGCCATTCTAAGATAGAGTTGGAAATGAAGTTCCTGAGGGCTGTGTGTGAGAACAGGTGATGCACTGCCTCTTCCATTACTTCTGGGCGGCACGAAAGCAACATCGTTAATGCAATTTTGCACTGGACGCTCCTAAGGTGACATGAGAGCAAGTCAAATGAGATAAAAGCATGTTCCGCAGAGTGTTCCAGGCTCCATCTAAATAAATTAGCACTGTGCAGCACATTTTTATAAAATAAGCACGCTCTAATAAGTGGGAGAAGGAACTATCAAAGAATGAGAAGGTATTTTTGAATGGAAAGTAGAAATTACATTTTATTTTAACATCAAGAAAGCATTTTGTGGAAAATATAGTAAAACTCCAACAGCCACCTTTCCTTAGGATTTTCGTAAGAACCGTAGGTAAACTACTGATCCCCGTGCATAAAAATGACCCATAAACGTATTAGTAATAATGATACATTCATGATAATGGCAATAACCAAGGGATGATGGCAGCAGCACCAAGACCTGGAAGGTCGGTAACCAATGTCACCTAACGGCTGAGAAGCTTAGGCGACAAGTTTATGCTCGCTACCCTACTACGGACACCGGTGTTTATGGACAAGTGCTTTAACTGCGTCAGACCCTAGGCTTTGTGACTGGCGACTGCAGTTGCCAATTTGAGCACATGAAGAAACTCCTGGCGGATGTGAAGCATGCTGCCGGCTGTTTGTGGACATTTCCAGAGATGACTGGGCGTCAGGCCCAGACCGAGGGCGGACCGCCCCATCCTGGGCACGGCCAGGAGCCTGGCGTCCTCGATGGAGTCCATAACACCCCTTCTGCCCGAGTGGGTCAGGTGGTTTCGCCGCTGTGGACAGCAGGCCAGCTCCTTCAGCCCTCAGGGCGGAGTCTCCGCAGGCCTCTCCGTCCAGGCCACCAACGCAGCCTGGAACCGCGGCCTTCGTCCCTGTTGTCCTGCAGCTTCCCGCTTCAGGACTGCCAGCCCTGAATCCCGTGGCTCACTTGTTCGTGGACCGCAGGACCCCCGCCTCTGATCGGGTGACAGATCCCGGCGTGGAGTCGCGTGTCTCCGGCTCTGTTCCTGTAGAGAACCCTCCCGGGCACAGACTTCTTGTTCCGATCCCAAGTGTGGTGCAGGGTCTGCTCCTGTCACCGTGGCCGCTGGGCTCAGACACCGTTCAGAGACAGTCTTTCGCTCTTGGTCGGTGGGCCTGGGTTCGTCCACGACGTCGGCTTCCTGGAGCAGCGAGGAGCTCAGACTCCCCTGCTGGGTCTGTCCTGAGGAGAGCTCGTCTCAGAACGTGTGAGAAGCGGGCGTCACGCGGGTACCCAAGGGCTGGGACATCCGTAGCAGGCTAACAGCTCTCGTGCACGATTTTTTAAAACTGCGCCTGTGACGCCCGTGATGGCTTTATCACAGGACTTAATGAGGCTTGGGATTAGCCCTGTCACACAGTGTAAGATCCAGAACCTCGGCAGGAAGCGCTCTGGGCACTGCATTCCTGATGCCCTGGCCTCCGCCACGCAGCGCAGCAGACACGTGGGGCGGACAAGAAATTAAGAGGGAGCCTGGAAACTACTTTTGACTACTTCATAGGTCTCTTTGCTGGGCCCAACCCAGCGGTTTTGTTTCATTTTTTTCATCAGAGAGTTTATGTCCTAGCAGTGAATCTATTTCCAAACCACAATTCTGATAAATGAAGAATAAGTTCAAGGTTTTCTCGCTAAGACCTATTCTAGGTCTTTTTCTTTTTTAATAATATAAGAATCTGTAACCCACGTGTACTTTCTAAATACTGAATCAAGTAATACTGCACTCTGAATCTTACTAAGAACGAAGCCGAACTTGAGCTTCACGTCCTCACCAGAATCCACAGACCTTAGGAGCTGCATAAGGAGCGTCAGGACCCCACATCTCCGATCACCAGAACTAATGAATTCCACGCGCCCTGGCCCAGGGCGGCCTCTCACGCCTTCACACCTCTCGTCCTTCATCCTCTGCCTGGAGCAGACTCTCCCAGCGATTCGCCCAGCGAATCCTCCTCATTCACACACGCCCAGTTTAATCGCCACCTCCGGCATGGTACTTCCCTGCTGCCCCAGCAGTTACAGGCATTCTGTTGCAGAGGCTGACAGCACATAGATCTGCTCAATGAAGTAAACTGATTGTTTGCCCCTGGCCCTACCCCATGTTGTCAACATCAGGAACCATGTGTCTCTTAACTTTTCTGTGCCTTCACAGCCCCCTCAATGGCTAAGTCATGGCGCAAACTTTGAAAACGTACCTGTTTACTGCCTAGGGTGCTCTGTGGAAACTTTCTGTTTCCAACTGAGATTACTGAAAGCATAAATCTTTCATCTGTGTGTGGCTCCCTCTAATAATCAAGTGATATTAGTATTACAAAAACTATTTAAGATCGTGTACATACTATTACATGACATTTAAATGAAAATTGTTTTCTAGTATTTTTGAAAGTTATGTGCATAAGAAAATTTCATGTATTTTGATGCAGAATTTCACTGAATTAGTGAGAAAAGAAAATTGAGCAGATTGATCAGCCAATGAGTATTAAGTATCTGCACTATATATGACACTACTGTATAAAAATTACAGCATATGATCCACAATTTCCAAATTTCATGGATAACCAGACTAGCAAAAGTTTAAATATTAGAGAACATAAGAGATTAATGATAGTATAATATGGCTTTAAATGCACCAAAGAAAATTAGCAACCAAAAAAAGCCATAATTTTAAAATAAGAGTCTTATGCTCTTTTTGAAAAGCCATGAGAGGCACAACTTAATGTATTTAGTATTCTAGTAGACACTTAGTCCTTAAAATAGAAAATACCATGTATTTTTTCCAATGAATCAGGGTGATGGGCTCAAGGGAAAGTGTGGATCACTGTATTAAAAGAAAACACGTTCCCCTGTCTGAGTGGATTGGAGCTAAACCACTGTGGCAGTCCTGTGGCATCACGGGCCCCTCCCATCTCCAGCGTGCACTGACAGGGCCACCAGCAACGCAGCCCAGCCAGACGGCACAGCTGTGCGTAGCACGGTAGTCGGTCAGCACAACCTCGACTCCGTCCGTGCCACGCCAGCGCCACACTGGTCTTCCACCAGAGACCTTCCGAGAATCTGAGGGGTCATAAGTGACTGACAGATCAGGGCCCTTGCGGGGACCCAGGGAATGAGGCTGTGTTTTGTTGAGAAGGTGGCATTTCCCATGGGGTCTGAGGAGCACACAATTTCAGGAAATGACTGAACAAAGGAGGTTCCATGAGAACCGCCTTGCTACCCAGGATTCCCTTTATGTGGGACACATTTTCTGCGTATGTTGCCTTCTCTCCCTGCCGTTATGCTACCTGTGGCTGTGAAGAGAACTTCTTCATTTGTTTTTGGCAACATCTGCAGAAACAATATGGGGGGTGAAGTAAACCTAACCAAACTTCTTTCTCACAAGTGTAGAGGGGCAGAGGCTTTGAGTTCAGTGGTGGCAGTGGTGTCCTTAGGATTCCAGGGAGATACCGAGACCTCATCGCTCAGGATAAGGATACAACCTCTCCAAAGTTACAACCACAGATGCTTAGCCTCAGAAAGGGAAGAGGCTGTTCTGTGAAACCAAAAGAAAGTCCAAATCTCTGGGTCAAAAAATGCACTTGTACTACTTTTGCACTCAATCTTAACAATTTTCAGATTATATCTTTAATCTAAAATAGAAGTATTTTTCTTTTGTCTTGCTCTACTCTAGATAGAGCTTTGTGAGACAGTCAGGATGAGGCGTTGGCAAGTCGGTCTAGAGCTATGTGCATTGATAAATGTATCTGTACAAGTCTGTAGAAAAACACAGATGCAATCAGGCATGATATAAAGGACAAGAAGCCAGTCACAAAGGAGGGTGCACTGTGTGGCCCTGCTTCCCTAGCCATAAACCGCAAAGGAGAAACCTGTGGCGTTTAGCACAGTGCCTAACTGGGAGTGGGGTAAATTGTGTGTGAGAGTGTGGTGAGCCATGGATTGTGGTTTCCTAATGTCTTCATCTGTTTTTGTTGTAAGAGATCATCAGAGATGAGAGACTGCATCATTTGTAAAAAAATAAAATAAAATTGTGTAATCGATAATGTTAAATGGGAAGAAAAGATCTGAAGGAGTAGGGGAAGTGAGAGGGGTAGGAGAAAGAAAAAAAAAGGAAAAGAAAAACATGAGAAAAGGAAAAAAGGAAACAAAGTCTTTGTAAGTAGGGAGGGTGGAGGGGGTGAAGGGAGGGCAGGGGAATGGGGAAAAATAAGAACCAAGATGCATCATGTAAAGGTGCAAGATCCCAGTGATGAATGGAACGGTACTGTCTATCTAAACAGTACCAATAAACTTCATGAAAAAAGAAAAAGAAAAACTGAAACATATTACTCCCCTTTCTGGAGGCTCCAAGCACCCTGCAAGGGCCTCCTTGGTGATCCTAGCAAGGCAGAGAGTCCCCCTGGGTCACAGGCATGTGGGGGAGAGGAGGCAGGTGTAAGGCAGGCCTAGGAGGCTGACCTGCTGCAGCAGCCCACATCGCTCTGGCCCCCTTCTAGGTACACCGTAGTTCCTCAGGGCAGCACCACCAAAGTCCCCCTTCCTGTGCCTTCACATTGCCAGTTACATTGCAACCTGAGGCTTGCTCTTTCGGTCCCGTGCAATAGTGTACACTGCACTTGGAAAACTCAGAGCTGGGTACCAATGTGTGCAGTTGTGTGCACTTGTGCTATGCTTCCATAAATATGCGGCAGTTCTGTATAAAAACTTGAACTCATATTAGTCCAGCTTGGTATGTATCTGTCACTTTAAGTAACTCTGCCAGTATAGAAAAATTTGTCGTTGGCAAACTTTACATTGATAATGTTGGGGGTAGGAAGGTAGAATAAAGTTACAGGAAATTAAATGGAGATTTCTGAAAGAATTGGAAATCTCACAGCTCTGTGTTTTAATACAATTGGATGTAATTACCCATGCCCTCGGGTAAAAAGAGTTATTCTCATCAGACAACTGACATTTTAAAATCCTAAACTTATATAAGAGAAAAAGATATAACTAATTTAAAATTAATATTTTTACTAAGATAGATCCTCCTGGTTAAGGAATGCAGGTTCCTCTGAAGCATTCTGTTCTGTGCTCTTTCCTAACTTCACCCGCATTTTCACAGGCAGAGAGCAGGAGTCAGGCACGTGAAATGAATTGCTACTGAGCTAGACCTGAACTCACAAAGACAAAAGTTCTTTGTCGTAATCTGAAAACGGCTCTCCTTATAACAGTGTCTCCCTGTTCTGTGACACGCTTCTCCCGTAGAAGGTCAGGCACCCTGTTTTCTGGGAGGATGTTCATCAGGCGTGCCTACCATCGTGGTTTATACATCTGATGTGATAAGCAGACTGGGGAAATGTGAAGGCATCAATGCACTCGAGGAATCCTTTTTCCTCCTCAATGGTCCTGTGGCTGAAAAGTTCTTAGCAATTCCCTTAGACTTGGATAAAACTGTTTTGCCTAAAAATAGCATCAGGAATAAAACAGAAAGTGTTTAGAAAAGCCTTGGTCTGGAATTGCAGCAGGAAAACTGGGCGAATCTGCCAACACTGAAGCCAGTTGCTCCTTCTCCTCTTGGGACGCTGGTGTGAGCTTGCCCAGGTTAGTCCTGTTGTGAGTGCAAACCCTCCGTCCCCTCCACATACCGGCGATTTTCCTTTCAGCCCCTGCCCTTTACCTCTCAGCTTTTCTTACTGACAATCTCTGTGTTCTACCCACCACCAAAATGCCTGTGTTGTCTGTGTTAGGGTTCCTGATGCCTAGAGGGATACCCACCCAAGACAGCGCACTTTCACAAGAACAGGGATCATTAAAGGTACAACCCAAGGGAAGATAAGCAGCTGCTACTCAAGGAAATGCGATTGTCTTGCCCTGAACATTCATGAATCTTCTTCTATGCTTCTTATTTTTTGTTCTTTTTCCTCTCTGTAACAGAGTTTTGTCTGTGCCCTTGTCTACATGTTGCAATGTATCCGCCTAGAATTTCTAAGCCCAAATGTAAAGCCCCAGCATATGAAGAACCTGCCTTTCACTCAGCTCTGATTCTGACTTGGAAAGCGACTTCCAACTGTAGATATGGGCACAGATTCTGGGCCTTCTGGGTGTGGGGCAGCTGGAAAGATACCCTGGAAATATCAGTTCAGATGTCAATTAAGATCTTTTATTTCTGATACTTAAAGAAAGGGATTCGAGTGCATTTTTAAAGGCAGTGATGAAATTCAGTTGTTGGTAAATTATTTATATTATTGTTGAAGGTAAATATCTATGAATTGAAGAAAGAAGAGGACTCTGCACATCAGGTAAGGCTTGATTGGTCAAAAGGCTAATAAAATAAAGCTCATCACACTCTATTTGCTAAGTACATGAAATCATCTCTGTAAACGCAAATTAAGTACCCTGAGGTGCTAGTCTCATTTGTACTTCAAACTTCCTCTTGTAAAGAACGTGCACTGTTTAAACTTTAGCACAGCTTGGGAAACCAGAGTAGGGAGGAAAGAAATTTCCTGAGGGACATAGGACCGGGTCCCCCTGGGTAGGAGGGGCCTGCTCTTCGGAGCTCTGAGTCCTCCAGCGCTGGAGGATAAGTCCAGCAGGAGTTTACGTGTCCCCTGACCTTCAGTCACCAAATATACTCAGAATTAACTATTTTAGCACAAGTACACAAAACTGCTCTACCCTATTTTAAATCAGAGATTTCTCATAAACCAAATGTTTAAAATAATGTAGGAAATTGAGAACTTGCTAAACAAAACAAGTTTTCTTGTAACAGGAGAAGAAAGCTTTGTCTTGGTACAATCTTAATACATCTGCATCTCTAGTACAGTGCTGTTTTAACGCATCTTGATTTTGGTACCACTAATTGTTCCCAGATATTTAAATGCATATTGTTTGAAAATAAGTTCTGGATGGATGTTCCTGGAGACAAAGAAGCTCTCTGTGGACATCTGGGTCACC
The DNA here is from genome assembly GCF_012274545.1 of Fukomys damarensis. Classification (NCBI taxonomy): domain Eukaryota; kingdom Metazoa; phylum Chordata; class Mammalia; order Rodentia; family Bathyergidae; genus Fukomys; species Fukomys damarensis. The sequence goes on from NW_022900926.1 coordinate 2,958,489, forward strand.
AGTACTCAGTGTGGAGGTGTCCTACTGAGGCGATGGCCTAAAGGGATGCGTCCTGGATGCCCTCGCTGCTAGCTGAAGCCGGAGGTCAGCCTCGGTGGGAGGATGAGAGGAGACTTTCTGGGCACTGCTCCCAGTCTGCACTGCCACGCATCTCCCCACTTTGATTGTCATGTTCTCGTTCCTGTCTCACGGCCCCCAGTCAGTGATCAAGGAAACCCGAGAGACCCGGAGTCCACCATGGCCACGTCCCTCAATGTGGGTCCCTGCATAGCTAGGTGATGAAAAGGCTTTTTTCACATTTTACCTCAAGTTATAATACCACACTGGAAGGATACATGAGTAAGACAAAAATTTTACTATACTAGACCTTTGAAATTTGAGTCTATTTTGTTAGCTAATATTATGCTAAGAAATACAGAAGTAACAATTGGCAAATAATTTTGGAATATATTATTCTTTAATATGCAAATTTACTAAGCTTTTTTTACTTAATATTTTAATTACCATTTTTCTAATTACTGTATATTTATAAAATGCAGTTTACCTTAATGCATATTTTCAAATTATTCATACTTATTCAGAAAACTGCTCTACATAAGACCCAATATTTAGCACTGGAGGATAAGGTAATGTCATCTGTAGTCCTTGTGTGCTAGGAACTATTCTGCTTGAGGAGAAAACAAAGCCATCCAATTAGAATTTAAATATGATACATGATAAAAGATGGCTAAAATCACGTCCTTTGGCAATAATTCCTTTTTAGAGCGAAGGGAAACAAAGTTCTTGAATATTTTGTCGGGAAAGTTTGACACAAGAGGTGCAATGTCATGTGACCCAAAGGAGAACCTGTGAGGAGAGGGAAACCGGAAAGATATTCTAAGGAAATCGCAGTGCTGCTTGTTGTCTACTAGAAAATGTGGAGGAAGGGCTGAGAGGAGAAACAAAGTGGAGAGAGAAGGAACCGGTAGACTGGCATCATTAATTATGCTGGGGAAAATCAGAATTACTCGTCTTAGAAAGAGACTGAGTTACACGAGCAAGAAAGAGATCAATGGCACAGACAGAGGCAAAGAACTAAATTTATATCAGAGAAAGGAGAATCAATGAAGGCTTTTGAGTCAGACTGGATAGATTCCAGATGTTATCAGCAGAGCAACCTGTTGGCCCTGTGGAATGAAGAGAGGAAGGAGAGACGGGAACGAGCGAAGCAGTATCAGAAACACCTGGGAGAAAGATAACGGATCTCAGTGGAGGACGCTGCAGAGGAAATGGAGAATAAAAAGCATGTTTCAAAAAATCCAAGATGTTTTGCAAAATGAACTGAATTTTAAAAATGATTAAATAGGTATTATATCATTCTGGGGACAAAAATTATAATCAATCACTTTTGTTTTTTTGCTACATTATATGAAGAGATCTTTCAAGTCCCTAATATGATTACAAATCTGTAATCAATTTTTAACATAATCCAATCTCTTGCATGCAAATGTTTCTATGATTTTAGTTTATGAATAATTATAATTAAAGATCTCATGGACCAAAAAATTAAGTAAACGCCTGTGGGAATGTTTCCATAATGATCTGGTTTCTAGAACGCTTTATTTAGTGACATTGTTATTATCCATTTATTTACAAAGTGTAAGTTCCATTAGTTAAACACAATTACTTACACACTGACTGCCCCAAGAACTCTATTCTGTATGGAAAAATGCTTTAATATTAAAACATACATCTGTCAAATGAGAAAAATTCATTGTTGACTAAGCAAGTTAAGTGAATGAAGGAAAATTACTCACGACTCCATTAGTAATTATAAATGTATTTTTATTCTAACTCTTTTCCTCAGTGATTTAGGGAAACACTATAACAATATCATGCATTTGTATTGACGTCGTTGTATGGCACAGTTGTGTGGCATACACCCAAATCAGCATAAAAGCTTGTTTAATTGGTTGCACATAGACTCATGTCTAAGGCACCCATGTCCACCTTATTAATGGCAGGCTGTGTATATGGTTTGTGGAGTCTTGTTTTCATAACTGAAATACTGCTTCTCATTTAATGGTGAGAAATCTCAGGTCTTAATCAAAATTCTGGGCAGTATTTGTATCTACTTTATTTCCTGCATAGATAAAATATCACATTTTCTCTCTTTTTCTACATTTGTCTTTTCTCTTTGTATAAGCCATATCTACTCAATAAATAATAGAAAGCTATAGAGAGTTAATAACCATTATGAACATTTGTTTTCATTAAGGGGCTCTTATTACATATGAAGTGATAATATTCAATAACTTAATAAATAGAGCGACTATTAAATAAAAATCCATATTGAAGATATACTCCTAAGTGAAATAAATAAGTCACACATGTGTAAATACCGAATAGTTTCCCTGGTGTGAATACTCTGCAATAATACATAAGATTCTAATAAGATTACTGACATTTAGAAATGGGAAGAAAGGAGCTAAAGATGTAGGGAAGGTGGGATGGGTAGGGGAAGAACAAAAAAGGAAAAGAAAAACGTGAGAGAATGAAAAGATGAAAATAAAGTGTTTGTAGTTGGGGAGGGGAAGAGGGGGTGAAGGGAGGGCAGAGGTAAGGGGAAAAAATGAGAATCAAGACTTGTCACGTAGAGGTACAAGATCCCAACAATGAATGTAACTGTACTGTATCCCTAAAATGTACCAATAAACTCAATTAAAGCTGAAAAAAAAAATTCCCCAGAGGGGAGGAAAAAAAATCCAAATATAAACCGGGCGGGCATGGTGGAGCATGCCTGTAATTCCAGCACTTGGGAGGCTGAGGCAGGAGGATCGCTGTGAGTTCGAAACCAGCCTGGACTACATAGTGAGTTCCAGGTCAACTACATAGTGAGACCCTGTCTCAAACAAACAAACAAACAAACAAAATCCAAATACACAAGCGGTGTCACTTTTATGTTGCAAACATTAGCAAGAGCTCTGCGTCTGTGGAATGACCCATGGTTAGGCACCAACGCTGCATTAGGATAGGATGCTTTTTTCTGCCTCTGAACAGATTTCTAGTTCTAATTATCATGCAACAAAGAAAGGAGCAGTACAAATGACGCTGAACAGAGACGAGCCCCAGGAAATGCAGAACTTCCTGAAAGTAAAAGCTGGGTCCTTTTCTCTGGGAGGCTGCTGGGTGTTGTGCCCAGAGCGCCTGCCTCACACACCACTGGGAATATGATTCATGCTGCATTCAGCTTGCACTCTTTTGTGACTTTGTTTCGCTTACACAATGCAGAAGATTTCCACATCTCCAAATCCATTTTATGTGCTCTATGCAACCATTTGCATAGAGTTGATTTTATGTAAGTTGAGTGCCACATATTAGGAGGATATTCTCTGCATGTGTAATGAGAGGAAAACCGTATTACCTTCTTCCTCTGTGCCAAAGTGCTGCATCTTTGCTGTCAATGTAGAGAAGAATGCAGGGATGGCAGCAGAAAGGATCATTGCCACGAGTCCCTTCCCTGACCAAGCACAGGGGTAATAGCTGGAGATTTCAGTGAGTCACACGTTCTTTCTTGTGACACAGATGAACCGTCTGCTTCTGCTGGACACATGGTTCTTTCTCGTGTGTCAAGGTCCCCATTTTGGTAATGACACCCTCGCTTCATTGTCTCTGGGACACACCGCAGGCCGGCACGCAACTCTCCCATGAGGTTCTCTTCTGTCTTCGCCGTCCTGCTCTGGGGTCCACACAGCCATTTAAAATGACGGATTTCCAGCCTTCCTTTCGATACTGGCTGCGGCTGGGACATGACTGGGCTCAGTGAGGTAGGAAAGAATTTCCCAGGGGCCCCTTCCTCTCTGCGCTCCTGCCATCCTGCGGGCAGCCCGTGAGGCCCAGAACAGAGTGAGCCTGTGACTGCGTGACCATCGGGAGTATGAAGGGGGAGCAGGCTGGGATCATCATGCGGGAAGCAAGAGAAAATCGGATCCCAAATTTTACGGGCGAGCTTCGGCAGTCCTTACCTCTGGGCATATTATATGAGAAAGGGAAACTCACTTACTTCACAAACCGCCGTATTTTCCATTTTTGTGCGGACAGACACTCCTGTGCACTGTGCTCTCTCCTGTCCTGTTTCCTCAGTGTCGTCGGTCCCACTGGCCCCAAGTCTGGCAGTGCACTGCATTCCCGTCACAGTGGACTGGTTTGGGGTGTGCTTTACTGGATTGAATCGTTCACAGAGCTGTCTGGTCTTCTCACCTATAATTTCACACACCACGCTGTTTACTGGCTTCTTTTGGGGAGAAGCCCAAGATCCTTACACTGACACGACCCTCCGCTGCACCTGTCTCCTGTCTGCCTCTCCAGAGTCACACTCAGGGAAACGCTCCTCCACCTGCCAGTGTCACCTGTGCCAGCGGTCCCTCTTGTCCTTGTGCAGCCTGCCCGTTCAGTCTGGAGCGCCCTGGCAGCTCTGTCCTGTTCCTCATCCTTACTCCCTGCTCTGACTGGACCTACATACACAGCTTTCAAGGCAGCCCACTCTGCCCCAGTGCTGTCCCGGATAAATATCCCTGCCACACACTGTCGGACTCCACCAGTAGCGCAGGCTTGACCCTCTGCCTGTCATCACCACTGTGTCAAGAGCACTGCTTCTTGCCTATCTTTACTAGTGGATTCTCTGAATAAATCATTTTTCACATTTTGCTACACAGAAAATGCAGTGTTGGAAAAACCGAGGGGAAAATGGTAATTTTGATCGATTGTAACCAGATACGTTATTAATTAACTTTCTCAGCAACTCATATTTTGAAATTACTTCACATCAGTGACTATTTCATTAATGCTACATCTTGTGCAGAGGGACAACGTCTTCTTATCCTGTGTCTAGAGGAAGAACTATGGTCCCAGGAGAAGACACGGCTTGCAGATAATAATGGAATTAGAAGGCAGGCTTCCAATTTTACTCACAGATATTTTCACTGCTGTACAAAGAGTTCTTTAAATCCTACAAAAGAACACTCAAAATGCTTTCTTAATTAATGTGTCATAGAAACATTAATTGTTGCAAACATTACTAGTTTAAAGCTGTATATTTAATTGTTACTCTTTTAATAACAGGACTCCTATATAGCTCCCTTTAGCTTAGAAACATTTCTAAATTTGTTTTCCTAAATCTCATTGGCTGAAGTGAAATCTGGAGAGATTTGTTACTCAATTATACCTCTTACATCGGATGACAAAAGTATGTAACTTCCTAATATTACCTGATCTCTGATGTTCTTTGTAAAGTCAGAAAATCTGATCTTTGCATAAAAGATACAAATAGTTGCTTGGTGCTTCCTGTGGTTGTGAACCTATAAAAGGAGCTGTTTCTGTAGAAATAAACCAGACTTCTCTTGGTCTCCACTCAGGCTTGAGTGCTCTTTCCTTTCTCAATCCTCACTCCCTGACTCAGGCATGTTCGTGTTGTGACGGCTGAGCCGCCACAACAAAGGCCATGTCAAAGATTCAGTCACATACTTGGATGCATGCAGGAGCCTTGAGGCTTTTGAGTTCTACAAGGGCTGAAGGGTTTTTGAGTCGTGAAGTGGGGTCAGTAGTCTTCGGGAAATTCAGCAAAAGGCACAGCAGATGGCCCAAGGGTTTTCTCCTCTGTCTCCTTCTCTGTTTCAGATGGAGGGTGGTTAATCTGAGAAATGTTTGGAGTTGTCCTTCAGTTCTTTCCTCAGGGACCTTTATGGGCAGCTGCCCTCTGCTGACTGCCCCACTGGTGTGGTCTTGGAAGAAAGTTTCCTGGAGCTCACAGCCAAAGATCCACCTTCCAGAAGAGTCTGCGAGCAGGAAAAACGTGGACAGCACAGGCCAGGACCCCATGCAGGCAGACAACACAAAGAGCACGTGAGGCCCACAGTTGCAGGTGCAGCCTTTCTGGGAGCACTGCCTAGGGTGCAGGCCACCATCCCCGCTGAGCAGCAGGTGTGCTGCTCGCAGCCGAATGTCAAGCAGGGCCTGTCTGACAAGCAGAGGACCAGCGGAGTGGTACACTTGCTTCACGATGCTACGTCCAAGTAGTAAAGCAGAGAGTAACCAGAAAACAAACATACCATGCCAGGCAAAGGTGTCCAGGAAGATTACAGCAAGAAAGGGGAATAGGGAAAGCATGAGGATGATCTAATAGATTAGCTCTCTATAAAGATGACACACACATGTATAAAATTTTCAGGGAAGCTCTTCTGCTAAGGAGATAGGTAAAGAGATCTGAATTCAAGACGCAGGACAAGAAGCAAAGGCACTAGGAGAAGGGATTTAGGCAGGGTGAGCCTGAGCAGGTCGGGAGGAGCGCAGACTGCCCTGCTGAGTCCCCTGAGGAGAGAAGGACAGGAGAGGAGATCATGAATCTGTGATAGAGTGGGCAGAAGTGGGCACCTCCCTCAGCTCAGGCCCTGGCCAAAGAACATAAAGAGGTCTCTCCCTGAGAGGAGGTGAAGAGCTGGGAACAAGGGGCAAAGGTGCAAATGCCTCTGCCTTCCAGAGAACCGCGGCCTACGCCTGTGGCCAGCAGGAACAATCGCCGTGCAGTGACCTAGGCTGTGTTCCGGGCGCAGGGTCAGGCTGCTGGGCACACTTGGAAGACTGTGCAGAGGCCCCAGAGCAGAGATGCAAAGGCAGCTCGGAAGAGGAGGTGAAGAGCTGGGAACAAGGGGCAAAGGTGCAAATGCCTCTGCCTTCCAGAGAACCGCGGCCTACGCCTGTGGCCAGCAGGAACAATCGCCGTGCAGTGACCTAGGCTGTGTTCCGGGCGCAGGGTCAGGCTGCTGGGCACACTTGGAAGACTGTGCAGAGGCCCCAGAGCAGAGATGCAAAGGCAGCTCGGACACCACGCACAGGTGGAGTTCCAAAGGGCATAGCGGGGCTCATGAGGTGACCACTGGGATGAAGAATATTCCAGGCTGCGGGCATCGTTTGTCTGAAAGTGTAAAAGCTCAGGACAATATTTCAAACTGATCCTGAGAAGTAGCGTGAGGAGCAAGGCACTGGAGCCAGAAGAGAGCCCAGATGTTGTCTTTGGATGAGAGACTTACTCAATCTTCCGTTGGAAAGGGGCTTGCAGTGCCGATTCACAGAATAGCTGTCCTGATTGGTGACACTCAGTGTCAAGAACCTGGTTTCTCCTGCCTGGACAGTTAATCCTGCCCACTGTCTTCACCTGGAAAACTCTGGTTTTACAACGGATGCAGGTTTGGTTTCATTATTTTACAGAGTGTGCTAAGAGAATATCTGATGCGCAAGTGTGCGAACTGGTACAGGGACAGTTTACTCTCTCCTCAGGTAGTCTGTGTGAGGGAGAAGAGGCACAGGACCAAGGCAAGGGCAGAGAGAACAGGGAAGAGGAGGAGATTTCAGCGACACTCGGTGACATGAAGAACGGAGTTTGTTATTAGGTGGGTAGGAGGGAGGAGTCAGGAGTAACTTCCCAGGGGGACAGCTGAGAGACAGGAAGAGTTTTGGCAGCATTCACTGAAACCTGCTAGAAGCTGCTTTCAGTTGTGTGATGAAGAGGGAAACATAAGGTCAAATCCGTGTAGTGATTTGGAGACATCTCCGGCTCACTGCAATCAGAAGCAAAGGCCATTACTGAGAGCAGGGTGAAGCCAGCTGGGCTCACTGGGGCATCGGAGCATATTTTGGTGGATGACATAATTCTGCAGGGAGAGTGTTACAGAAGAGGATGAGGGGATGCGGTGTAACCCAGATAATGCTGTTACTGTATGTACAGAGCTCACAGTCTCATGGCATGAAGGGACGAAATTATGAACCAAGGGAGAAGGCTAAGATGGGTTTTTTTTTCTGTTTTGTTTTTTCAAAGAATAAAAATAGGCCTTGGATTTCCCGGCAGGGTTCCAACTGGGTAGCTACCAACGTTCTTTGCCAAGATGATTTTATATAGCAAAATCACCATCTGGCAGCTGTGGGCCAACCACAACCAACCTACAGGACTGCAAGTGTATTTGCTTAGCTAATGTTGATCCAGCAGCCAGGCGAAGCCCACACCTTGGGCACATGGCTAGCACCCTTAACTTTTCTAACTTGTACTGGAAAGGGCCGGGAGTCCTGGTCGATGTTCTGATCACCCGCTCTTCTGTGTGTCTGATGCCTGTCTGTGCCCACTGACAGTCTAATCTCAAGCTGCTGTTCCTTTCTAGGGGGCTACAGGCCTGGCTGTTGTGTCTCCTCTTGAGGTCCAGCCCTCTTAAGATTCACCTCCAGCCACAGCACAGGTGTGTCTCAGCCTCAGCACTGACTCCCTGGAGGGCACGATCCCTCTCTGGCTGCTGGTTGGCTTCTGTCTAACTTAGCTGTCCATAACATTAGCATGGAAAAGGCAAGTGTAATGAGGAAGAAATCTTGAAAGGAATCTTATAACATCACACAGAATTTAAGAGATTCACAAGGCTGGAGGTACTTAATAATTGATTTTTAACATATTTAGAGAAAAATATCACAAAGCGTAGTTTATTGTAGCTTGAAGATTTTCTTACTGAAGAACTTTCTGACTAAAATCACCTTAACAGCCTGTACCCTAAAATCTCGAGTGATGGGTAAAATGAGCAATGATAGTAAGTCTCATATGTCAGAAAACAAAATTGTACCTGACGTATACATTTTAACACTCTATGGTCAGCTGCCAAGTTAACATCATCTCACTGAAAAGAGTAACTACCTCAGAGAAGTGGTGTGGCCAGTGGAAAATCTTCCTTTCTGTGATATTTATATTGTCGTCTCATTTCCAACACTCATTTAGATAACACAGAAGTTTTTCTGCATTCTCGAGAAGTTTGATACCAGCCTGACACCTCAATCACTAACATTTCTTTAAACACAGTTGAATTGCCCAACCAGGAGGAGTACCAGCTTCCTTGTCTAGCAGTCATCCAGTAATTATGTCTGAACTTCTCCTGGATTGTTCAAAAACTATTTTTATTTTCAAAACACATAATTCCTGTGTTATTTTAGTTGACTATGAATTGGCATTTCAGTGAAATTCATTAAACTCTATTGTTTCAGTGTAAAGTGCAACTCACATGGGAGCAGACATTCCGTATTCACCCGATCTTCAGAAGTGGGCTTGATATTTCCAAGTGTGGGTTTGCAAAAGTCTGGTCTTGAAAAGTTCACCTATGGATGAAAGCAAATGTCAGCATCCGCATCCAGTGACAAAGTCCATGTCTGGCCTTGCATTTATTTTGATGTCAGAGATGAGCACGGCATCTTCAAATGCCATGAACTTTGGACCAACTCCATGCCGAAAGAAAGTGCCACATAAATGCAGGCTCTTTCCATGAAAAGGGAGCTTTCCCCAGTCATTGTGAGCTCCCATTCCTCTTGACAGGATCTTACATGTTCTAGTTATAGACGAAGATGCACCTGTGAAAGAGATCTTGGTTGGCCAGCATTGAAGAGAAACAGGAATGATCCGGTCTGTGAAATAAGTAGAAGGGAGACACAAGAAGCTTAGGGGAGCAGGTGAGAGCCTGGAGGTGGACTGTGACTTCGAGACAAAGTCCAAAACTGCAACCTCACTACTAGACTAGAAAATGAAACAGTTAAATATTTCAAACTAGTTCCTGGCAGGCTGGACAATTCAAATTAAATGTTAAATTATTGTCACCACTCTTTGTGAAGGAACTGAGTGGGTCCTGCCCACTGAAGAGAACGAGTGTTTCAGGTGTAGTTTTCCCGGGAGAACGGCGGAGCGGGTCAGCCCACGCGTGAACACTGAGGGTCACTACAGAAGGACCTGCGGTGAGAGCACGCACACTGCTGCTGCTCCTGCAAGGGGGCGGTCACAGGAGGGGGGGACCCGGGCCAGGTAAAGGCCTGGAGTGCGCCATAGCTGTCACTGAACGCTTAGAGAAGACACTGAGGGAAAACAAGTGACAGAGTTTGTCAGACCTGTGTGAGAAGACTGCAGCTTTAAAATATATTTCAGACTAAGAAAAACCCCTTCACTGAACTGCACTTCTCCTTTGCCTGATCCATGCCTCCAGCCGCTGAAAAATATTCTGTGTTTTCACTTTTGAGGTAGCCGGGAAGCCCAGGAGCCCAGGAGAGCAGGCTGCTCACAGTCAGGGGCCTGAAAGAAGCTGGGCTGTGGTCCCTGGCGGGG